>NC_090923.1:1220737021-1221042734 GCF_040938575.1 Ambystoma mexicanum
GCTTTTTCGCCCGACACTTCTTCGACTGCCTTAGCGCTCGACCTGGTTCTGTTGCTTAGTAAGCGGTCAGAGTTACCTATATCTCAGTTGCCTATGAGAGAGGTTCCTCCGACATTTGTCCCAAAGGTTGAGATTCCCGCTAACGTTGGGACTGGTGCACCCGTTGTGGATATCCCTGCACATTATGTATCGCAATTTGTTCACGTCCCGTTTTCACGACAGGAAGTGAACACTATTAGACAATCAATTCCCGATATTAGGAAAAACCCGACAGGATTCTACAAAGAGATAGAGTCCGTTTTGCAGTCCTCTGTGTTCACTTTAAGTGATATTGACTTGCTATTCCCTGTACTCCTGCCCGTAGATTTATGGAAGCAGGTTCGAACAATAGACGATGTGCCAGGGTTGGGGGATACATGGGATAACATGACTAGGTTTGATGGGGAAAGACCAGCTGGTGAGATACCACCTCAGGTAATACTTACTTTGCCTGATAGAATTGTCGCAAAATTGAAAACCATAATTCCTGAAAAAAGAATTATTTGGGACAAGCTTACGGCCTGTGTTCAAGGAAAAACTGAAGGTGCCACCGAGTTCTTTAATAGATTCGAACAGGTATTCTCTGACTTCAGTGGACAGGACTTGAGCACAGAGTCTGGGAAAAGGTTTTTTGTGGACAAATTTGTACGTGGATTGTTGCCCGACATCCAGTCACAGATTATGTCCTCTGAGAGCGCTTGGCAGGCGAAATCCCAATCTGAAGTTTTGCACATGGCTCAGTATTATCAGAACCATGTTAATAATGAAAAAGAGAAAATAGGGAAGAGGAAAGGAGATTTGAAGACTAAAGTATTGTTACAACAAATCGTTAGAAATCCCAGAGGGGGTACTTCACAGACCAGAGGTCAGTATGTCCCAAAAGGAAACTCTCCTTTGGGTCCTGTGAATGTTAATCAATGTGCCTATTGCCGCCAGGAAGGTCATTGGCGAGCACAGTGCCCCGTCCTTCGACAAAGGTCAAACAATGCATTTGGGAGTATGGGTAGACGACCTAGAAGTCGCCCTGGAGCGGGGGGCCCTGATAGAGGTCAGTTTTCGCAAGATCCTCAGCAACCTTTTCCACGAGAAAATCAGACTTCGAGTGTGGACAGGAGAAACATATTTGATCACCCTTCTGCTGCCTACCTTTCTGAAGAGCTTCCTTCCGACGACATTTTATTTCGTTAGGACTACCCGAAGCAGGATTTGGAACCTTCACCTATTCCCGTTAATCAGAAAGGTCCCTACGTTGAATTGTTAGTGGGGAATAGGAAACATCAGTTTTTGATAGACACTGGAGCACAGAAGTGCTCCATTGATCATTCCTGTGTTCCAAACATTCCACTGTCAGGGCAAAAAAATGTTTCTGTAGGGTTCTCTGGTATACCAATTGCTTGCCCGGTTTCTTTGCCGGTGTCTGTTTCTCTGGGTCCCTTCACGGGCCATTGTCCCTTCCTCCTGACTTCGAACTGCAGAGAGAATTTGCTAGGGTTAAATTTGTTGAAGAAACTGAATGCAATAAATCATTGTTCCTCTGACGGAGTGCGACTGACGGTTTCACCACAGCAACTTCCCAATTTTCAGTTTTTGACTCGACCATTGCCTCCTGAGTTTAGTGTTGTTCCGGAATGTTTATGGGCGGTTGACGACAATGATGTCGGGGTGCTACAGATTGAGCCCGTTAAAATAGTTTTGAAGCATGGAGTTAAACTACCACGCATTTCGCAATATAAAATATCAGTTGAGGGCGAGCGTGCTTTGAAGTGCATTGTCTCCGATTTTGTGCATCGAGGAGTGATTGAAGAGATTGCAGGTAGCTTATGTAACAGCCCGATTTTGCCTGTATACAAGAAAGGCGACAATGCAATCCCATACCGTTTTATAATTGATTTACGTGCTATTAACAAAGTTGTCGCCCCACAATTTCCAATTGTGCCTGATGTAACAACAATACTAACAATGATCCCTGCTACAGCTACGCACTTTAGTGTTGTGGATCTAAAGAATGCTTTCTTTAGTATTCCTATACACAAGGAGAGTAGATTGCGTTCACCTTGGGGGGATGTTCGTTCACATTTACTCGTGCACCTCAAGGGTATACTGAAAGTCCAAGCATTTATAGTAGAGCTTTGAAAGAGCAGCTTGATACCCTTGAATTGCTACCTACTTGTACACTGCTTCAGTATGTCGATGACTTGCTTTTGGCTGCAGATTCTGAAAGTGCTTGTAAAGAAGGCACTGTATTGTTGCTTGTTCATCTGGCTAAAAACGGTCATAAAGCTTCGCTCAAAAAATTTCAATATTGTTGTCAGGAGGTCGCCTATTTAGGCTACCTCCTGTCAAAGGAGGGGAGAAGATTGACACCTGAAAGAATAAAACACATTTCTGGCATGTCTGTTCCAAATACACAGAAGGAAGTCAGAGCCTTAATAGGTATGGCTTCCTACTGAAGGTTGTGGATCCCAAACCTTTCACTAGTGATAAAACCGATGTTGGCTTTGACAAAGAAGGGCATTTCTTTGCCGCTGCCATGGAAATCGGAACATCAACGATCATTTGAGCTTCTCAAAACTGTGTTATGCTCTGCACCGGTTCTGGGTACTCCAAATTATGACAAGGCCTTTGTGTTGTTTGTGCATGAATGTGATGGATGTGCTTTGGCTGTGTTAACACAGGAACACGGAGGGAAGAATAGGCCCTGCGGCTACTACTCTTCCGCCCTTGATCCTGTTGCATGCGCTTTGCCAAGATGTTTGCGAGCTGTCGCTGCTGCTGCCGCGTCTGTAAAACAGAGTGAGGGGATGGTCCTAGGCCATGATTTAATTTTCATGGTACCTCACCCTGTAGATGTCCTATTGAATAAAACCCAAACGCAACACCTCACCTCTGCACGGCTGACAAGGTATGAATTAATTCTGTTTGCCCCTCACATTCAAATTAAGAGGTGTTGTGTTCTTAATCCGGCTGAACTCCTACCTTTCCCGCAAGATACTGTTTGCGGTGACGAAGAATTACATGACTGCCTGTATACTACTGAACAGGAAACGAAGGGCAGGATAGACCTTATAGATACTCCTTTGGGCAATGCGGAAGGGGAGCCGTTTTGTGATGGCTCCTGCTTCAAACTCCCAGATGGTACATCTACAGCTGCCTACGCAGTTACTACATTGAGTACGGTTGTTGAAACTAAGAGAATTCCGCATAACTCCGCGCAGGCCGCAGAGATTATAGCGTTGACCCGAGCTTGTGAACTCTCCGAAGGGCATACAGTAAACTTACATACTGATAGCCAGTACACCTTTGGGGTGGCTCACAACTTTGGGAGGCTCTGGTCAGAAAGAGGGTTCCTAACCTCACATGGGACCACGATTCAGCATGGTCCCCTGATAGTGCAATTGCTCTCGGCACTCTCACTCCCTAGGCAGTTAGCAATCATGAAATGTGCAGCACATCGTAAGGTCGTAGATGATGTGGGAAAAGGGAACGCTTTTGCTGACCAGATAGCCAGGCAAACGGCCACAGACCTTAGCGCAGACATGTATGCTCTAAGGGAAACAAAAGATGCCTATGTAATGGATGAGGGTATTGGGTCTGTGCGAGATATCCAAACTGATGCCACAATAGAAGAATCTAAAAGGTGGGCCGAAGGGATGGGGAAACTGGATGACGATGGGTGTTGGGTGGATACATCTGAAGGGAAACGGTTGCTCCCTGATTCATATGTGCTGGCAATGGTTACGATGGCACACAGTCCTACGCATGTGTGAGCTCAACAGATCACGAAAATGTTAGAACAAGTCTGGGTGAATGACAAAATTTTGAAGATTGCACAGCGACATGTTCAAAATTGTATGATTTGTTTACAGCACAATGTGGGGAAGGGGACAGTAACTCCAAGGGGTAGCTTTGGGCCCCCTTCTGTTCCCTTCGAGGTCATCCACTTTGATTTTATTGAGATGGAACGGTGTAACAATCTAAAATATGTTCTTGTGATTATTTGTGCCTTTAGTAAATGGGTTGAGGCTTTCCCAGTTAAGGATGCTACTGCCATGACCACTGCAAAGAC
This sequence comes from Ambystoma mexicanum, assembly GCF_040938575.1. Lineage (NCBI taxonomy): Eukaryota > Metazoa > Chordata > Amphibia > Caudata > Ambystomatidae > Ambystoma > Ambystoma mexicanum. Next base: position 1,220,741,127 of record NC_090923.1, read on the forward strand.
TATGGTAAAGGAATTCTTTCCACGATTTGGGCTACCTAGGGTAATTTGGTCGGACAACGGTCCCCATTTTGTTGCAGCAGTAATTTTGCAGATATGCACAGCGTTACACATTGAAAAGCGATTTCACTCGGCTAGACATCCTCAAAGTGCTGGGTTGGTAGAGAGACATAACGGTATCCTAAAGAATAAGCTTGCAAAAACATGTGCCGGCACCAAATTGAAATGGCCAGATGCCTTACCTATTGTATTGTTAGCCATGCGTACCACACCTCAAACTAAGACTGGGCTCTCTCCATTTGAGGTAGTGATGGGGAGACCTGCTAACATTTGGGGCCTTCCGAAGCCCAAAACCCTGAAGGAGGTTGAAAATGTATTGCTTGTAGACTACTGTAACCAGTTGACTAAAAATCTGTATCTCATTTATCATCAGGTCCAATCAGCTTTACCTGTACAGTTTACGGGCCCAGGACACAACATACAGCCTGGAAGTTGGGTCCTAGTGAAGGCCTACGAAAGGTCTTCCTGTCTCGCGCCTCGCTGGCGGGGACCCTACCAGGTGCTGTTGGTCACCCAAACAGCAGTGCGGGTGGCTGGAAAGAAGCATTGGATCCACGCGACGCATGTCAAGAAACTTCCTCACCCAACGCCACACGTTACAGAAGAAGAAGAACCCCTTGCTGATGCTACAATCTCTGATCCTGGAGTAGCAAACATCGCTGTGAGTGTGTCAGAGAATTTCTCTGAGCCCGTGGAGCTTGGGGAACAGTCCATTTCGTCTCCGCACTCTTTGAAAAGGTCACTTCCGGAAAACACTGTTTCAAGTTCTGCGACTTCCGTCGCCTCCGATACGTTGCTTCCCTCAGGAAGTGACGTTACCCTATTTCCGGATCAAACAGTACTGGGTACCACCAGGTACGACCTTCGACGAAGAAAATAGAACTACGTGACGGGTTTTGCCTGTGCATCTGGAAAGAAAAAGTTATTGAGAGTTTTTCTCTTGCAAAAGGAAGTTTTTTTGGAAAAAAAAGGAAAAAAGGGATTCTGCTGGCTAGGGTAGGGGAAGGACTAAGAAGTCGCGCGACCGTAGTGTCGCCAGCAACGAACACTGGGGTCGATTGAGAAACTACAATGCCTGCAACCTCCACTGCTGCTGCTCGCATTGGACTTGTAAATAAGGGGGTGACCAACTCGGACAACGAACAATGTGCCTGGGCCCCGAAAACGTATTGCTGTGTTGTGTTAATAATAATTGGAATTTGTATAGTTACTGCTGTGGGACTTTGGTACTTCAAAGAAATGTACCCTCTAAAATCTCTACTGCCAATTGAGATTGCACCTACTGCTTTGACTCCCTCTGTACACCTTCACACTTTGTCACCTAGAGACTCCCAGCATAGACAAAAGTACCATAATAACACTTTAATGATAATAATGAATTCAACGCATGCCATTTTTAATAAGAGTAATTGCTGGATTTGTACCCATTTACCGCAACATGGGAACAAGGGGCTAGGATGGTATATTCACCCTTTACCTTTAACGACTGCTTGCTATGCCTCTCTTAGAGCTCTATTCTTTGGCCGTTGGAATGATAGCATCTCAGGGAACTTTGATGGAACTAATTTAAATGATTTTGAGAAACGTGAATTGACTCCCCTGGGATGCTCGCTTTTTGCAAATAGAAGTAAACCTAATGTTGCTTCTATTAGGCCATCTGATAAACTAACTCTTCCTTTTCAAACTCTAGCTTCCTTTAAAATGGCTCCGATAGGCAATAAGGACGCTGTGCCTCCTACCTACTCTATTAATCAGAGCCCTGATTCAGTCCCCATGTACAAAGAAATGGCACTCGGTCAATGGGAGATTTTGAAGGTTGTGTGAACATTGTAAATTTGACCGGGGAGAACAGGCCTCTGTATGTAGGGGGGCCTGTCTATTTCGTTTGCGGTAGTTCAGCATTTCCCTGGTTGCCCAAGGATTGGCAGGGAACCTGTTATTTAGGAATCCTGTTACCTGGGGTATTTATAGCTAGTACATTGGAAGTTTCTAAGGCTCGCCCACGGCGGGACGAGAAAGGAGATACCCCAGGGCAAGTATTGGGAGATATAGCAAAATCAGTTGTGCCATTTTGGGGACAGATAAAATATTAGGGGACTAGCAAGGGTACTGGAGGGAACCATCAACCGGACCACGTATATACTCTATAATATGACACTAGAACAGAAAGCAATAAGATTGGTAGCACTCCAAAACAGGATGTCATTAGATGTCATCCTGGCAGAACGTGGCGTAGTATGTAAATTAGTGGGGTCCGCTTGCTGTGTTTTCATACCAGATCCTCACCGACGATTTTCAAAGCAATTCAGAACTTGCACATCCTTAGTTCTGAAGTGCATGTTCCTGTGGGAGATTGGAATATTAGCGCCTGGTTCTGGGATTCTCTACGATCCTGGGGTTGGAAGGTGCTTTCTGTTACACTGGTTATTTTGGGAATCCTACTATTCCTTTGTTGCTGTTTCCAATGTCTACCTAGTGTATGTGCAATGCTAGGGGGATGTTGTGCTCAAGCAGTGAGCACAGTAGGGTACAAAATGTATGCCCCAGATACAGCATCTAAAGAGGTTCTGATGAACGACCTAATGGCTATAGACATTACAGATAATGATTCAGGATGTATGGACGACAATGCATGGAGTTATTTACAAAGATATTAGAAATGATATTAGCACTTGGCATAGGCCAAAAGGAGGGTTTGTCGGAATTGAAACAATATTATGCCTCCTATCGCAACAATTGTACGTGTATTGGCCTACGCCAAGTTGTCTAAACATTGTATGCGAACAAACTCCACGGCAAGGTCTTGACCTTAGAGAAAGTAATGTAAGTCGCCATCTTGGATTAAGCCGCCATTTTAGGTTCTCTTGTTATATGGGAGTCACCCTGAACATCAAAATGGAGGCCGAATGACATTCTGAGTAAGATTCTGGCCGTTGTGACCTCCGTACACATGGTATAATTAATATGCCTGCAGGCCACTTGTCGGGGTCGCGAACTGAGACCTTGTCCTACTGTTGACCTATGTGTAAATGTACAACTATATCAGTGAAACTAAATCAAAATGCATATATTTAAGGATTGACCTGGCAAGGAACCCATAGGCCCGGCTCACAGAATGGTTAACCCGCAAGAGGGTTGGCCAAGGGCTGGACAAATTGTAAAAAAGACCCAAATATTCCAATGTGCGGTCTCTCTCACTAATACATCGAACCCTCGTTGAAGTTCGTTGTGTTACTCTGAGAGCCGAATAGCTATCCGTTTGTCAATTGACTTTGGTAACTGTTGTAGCTTTTAAATAAAGCACTTGTATGTTCTTTGTAACCTCTGTTGGTGTGTTTCCTTTTGGGCTTCCCGGCCTCATATTATTTTTCTGTTTCCAAAGCCAGAGGGATGACCGGAATCGCTGGGAATGTTTGCAGAAGATCACAGTTTCAATCCATAATGAAAGCATCCCTCAGTGCCACTTCTAGAGATAAATCCCAAAAGCAGAACAATTCACACTTCCTGTTGACACTCGAGATTAAGCGATTCAATTGAGGGGTCTGCCAAATTGTTACGATCTTTCCCAAGATCTCTTGGCACAATTCCCATTCATTGGAAACCAAGCCCTGCCTGTTCATGCCATCCACCACAGGGTCCTCTGTCTGGGAAGATGGGTTGGTGACAGAGAGACCTTCTGCAGGGACCAGATTCAGAGTAATGTCACTTCCCTGCACAAGGGGGGAGTGAAACTGCATCACTCAATTTGCCAAGATAGTACATTGGTACTTTGATGGCTGAAAGTATCAATACACATTTCCCATGAACCATGGGAAAGAATGAAACCAACGGTAACCTGATTGCTTGCAGCTACAGCATGCTAGTGTGAAATTGTCTCACCGGGGACCAAAGCTTAATATGAGGATATTAATGTGAGCGCCCCACCCCTGCAGGGAGGTGTCCATGACTACATTCATGTGCGGCCTTTGTTTGCCATAGAGGCTCTCCTATCAATATGTTGTCTCAGTGGGCCCACCTGAGCAGGTCCTGCAACATTCAGTTTGTGACCTGAAGCAGATCTGTAATGTAGCCCGAGAACGAGACCACTGACAATGTAGTAGCCACTGGAGCTCTCTTATCTGCAGCCGACCCTTTGACATCAGGAAAATGGAGGGCACCATGAGACCCCATAGACGCAGGAAGGCTGAGTCCAGAACCTAAGAATGGTTCGGGAAAATGATGATAATCCGGTTGATGTTTGATAATTATAATTATATCCTGTCCTCTGGAGGAAAGGCCCTGCCCGAACTGGTTGTCAAGAACTGCACCAATGGGGGTGCTGTGGAGCAGCCAAGCAAGATGGCTGCTTAGCTCAGAAGATCCGCTCTGTGGCACGAAACACATGGTAGCTGCCACAGAAATCTTTGTTGGGGCCACATTATATTCACAAATTACATTGCCCACAAGAGAGTGCATCTCCTGATCACAGTTTGGATCTCCTGCCGTCCTGTGATTGCAGCAATCTCCTCCTCCGAATTCTGGGCTGATCTGCGCTGTTGGCAGTCGGCTGGAATCCGGTCTGCGAACTGCCTCGACGGTATAGATTGGTCTTTCTGGGGGTTGCCACGCTGCAGCCTGTCTTGGAGGTGCAGAGGTGTGTCATGGCTGGTGGGGGCCACTCCCATTGAGGATTGATGCGGCACCCCCCCACTGCTGGGACAGCTGTTGCGGGTTGGACACCTGTGCGGATGGGGCGAACGCTTGAGGCGCTGTGGCCCTCACGCACTCCCCAGCAGTGGCAGTGAATAAGGCAGGACCTACTGCTGCGCCGTGACTGCTTCAGATGAGCTCAGCGGTTTATCACAGTGAGGCAAGACAATGGTGGTTTCCGATGCTGGGAGACCGATTGGCCCGCTATAATTGCTTGTACCGCTGCCATTCAGGCGGTGTCAGGCCTGGCTATATCACAGTACCTGGGTTAATAAAGTCACCTGCAGGGTGAGATTCACGGCCCAGTGAGCTATACAATGGGCACCATTTCTGTTACTGCATGTTTGCAGCACTGAGGAGTGTGGGGCCGGCATCCTGATAGTTGAGCACTGCCCTGTTTCCATCTGGCCGCAAGGATTGTTGTGGTCACAGGTATATGTGTTTGCGAACAATACTGAATAGACATACTGTACTGTGCAGTGGCACCTGAGAGACCCTTGCTGAATCTCTGGGGACCTAAATTTCAAGCAACACCTCCCTGTTACTTTCAGCTTGAGGCAAGACATGACCTGGGATGCAGGTGGGGTAAGGAAGCTGGATCAATGGATACATTTACAAAATCAACCCCCCGGAGGGAAGGAGATACACCGTCTCAACCTGCAGTTGCCCCACAACAGTCAGGGAGCACCCCCCCATCTGACTAGACACCATGACTAAAGGATTTGCTACAGTGAATAAAAAATTAGACATCACGATTAATGTCTCCACCATCAGGGCGCAGCTCGTGAAATGGATCAATGAGGCCGAGGAGCGTATTGGGGCAACAGACGACACGGTACATGACCTACAATCAACAGTGAATGCCCTGACGAAAGACGTGCAGTACGTCAAAGCAAAATGTGAGGACCTTGAATCCCGCTCCCGGAGGAAAATTGTAAGAATAGTCGGGGTCCCGGAGGACGCCCTCACTGCGAGCATGGAGCAGGCGGTAGCGCAGTTGCTCAGAGAACTGTTGGGGGAGCCACAATTGTCACTTTTCTTTGCAGTCGAGAGGGCGATAGGGTTCTGCCTGTTGTATCAGGTGGATGAGTAAGCTATCCAGGATGTATGGCACCTGCTGGACCCACAGACACATGACTACACCTTTTACTCAGTACACAATATGGCACCACGTATCAACGTCTTCCTGCTCTCACAATCACTCCTGGGGAAAGTAGTAGCTGCTGATATTCTCCCACGTACATTATCAGACCATTCCCCCATAGTGGTGTGTCTGCCATAGGAAGGCTGACAAGTGCAGGGTGTAGCGATTCAAGTCGGAAGCATTACAAGATATGTTATTTGAAGGCCAACATTGAAGCTGATATAAAGAACCTTTTCATTTGCAATACTCTGGACGCCACATTCGACAGCACAAGATGGCAAGCTCTTAAGGTGTTCATTAGAGGGATGGCAATCTCTAGAGAGTTTGGGGTCCTTAAGACTATTAGGTGCAACTTAAAGACAATCGAAGACAAACTCAAGGCGTTAAGAGAATATGTACGCTGCTGCATCTACCCGGGGATAGTGGAGCGTATTTGCAACGATCTGGAACAATTCCGTGACCATCCACAGAGGGAAACCAAGTATTTTTTTCAGCCGGTAGCTGCTAGCAAATATGGAGATTGGGACCGGCCAGGGAGGACACTAGCCCTAGTAGTGAGCTGCGAGGGAGGACCCAACCAAGTTGATTGTGTTCTGGATGCGCCAGGGGATAACAAATGGACTGATCAGGACATCCTCTGGGGCTGGTCGTCAGTATGGGGAACATGCTATGCACTCCCTCCTTGAAGATATCCCTCTCTCCCGGCTGTCTGACAGTGCCAGAGATAAAATTAATACACTACTTACAGCTGAGGAAATAATGGGCGTTATTAAACATCTTCTGAAGTGTAAGGACCCGGGCCCGGAAGGGTTAAAAGCAGAGTTTTATGCAAAGTATGGCACAGTACTGGCCCCTTATCTCTTAAAAGTCTGGGAGGAATCACCGGAGAACTTGTTTCTCCCGGAATAACTATGGGACGCCACAATAAGAGTATTGCTTAAACCAGATAAACCTAGCAACGACTGTGGGTCATATAGACCCCTGTCACTCATGAATGTCGATACTGTGGTGGTGGCCTCTGCTCCTCGCCTCGTAAGCGGTTTGTCAAATCTGCAGACGCTGTCAACGCTTCCTCTTAGCATGGCCGTGATGCCGTCCCATGTTAGCAGTCTAGTGTTGGGCTCAGGGATACTTCCTGGACTGGCCATGCTCCTATCATCCACGGCATATCCAGACAGGCTACAGCCAGCTCTTTGCGTTGCTACTCTCATCCGAGTGCATTCACGCTCCGTAAGTTTGCATAGGATCTTACTTCCTCATTTACTGCTAATCATAGACTATCCCTTACGTTAACCATTTCTACACTTTCCTTGCTCTTTCTTCTGATCCTTTCCTGCCCTGTCAGCATCCGATCTGATTCACAGTCACAAACACCTTTATTTCCATTTCTGCGGCGCTCCAGCCGTAATGGGTCACCACTCTCAGCCTTGCGGTAGGTCATTACCCTTGTTTTTGGTCGGTTTGGTTCTTTGAAGCCTGCTATGTCCTCTCATGCTTAATTGCTTGTTCCTCTTTGATTCGCAACTCATAGGTTGCCGCTTGGTAAGACCCTGTGTACTCCAATAGCTACAATTCTCAGAAGCCTGCATTCCTCCGAGACCATGGACATTATGATCTTGCCCATGTCTGCTTACGGTAAGAATACTATCCATATCCGATCGGGTCTCTTGCTAGCTGCTTCCTTTTCTGCTCATAACTAACTCCACCACCTCTGTCTCTCATTTAGTACAAGCGTCATCAAGCCCGCGCAACTCCCCACTCTCACTCTCAGAGCAACCGACCTACCTCGCCTGTTAGGGGTAAGAGGCTGACCATCTCAGGGAACATTCCTCAGTTAGAAGTTAGCCACCATCCCGCTGACTCCCAACACAGCATAATTGCCCTCTTCCTATGTCTCATAGCTGAAGCCAAGGAGGACCTTGCACCAATTCTCTCCATAACCAAGGAAGCGTGATGTCGTCCTCTATCCTGAGTCTCCACAGGAATCCGCGAACCCCAGCCGCTCACCACAGGGTTTCCTCCCCCAAGAGGGTTTCCCTGGGGACCTCTCAATGATCACGCCATTGTGCAGGGCCACGGAGGGGTTCTCAGGAGAATCCCTACAATCAACAGAGTCCAGCAGCCGTCTTCAGGGACCACAGGTAGGGGTTCCTCTGCTTTTCACTGTTCTCTGATTTGAAAGGTATTTGTCGCATAACAGATACGAAGATCTATGCAAAGGCGCTAGTGAGACACTTGCTCCAGCTGATGCCATACCTGGTCCATGGGGGCCAAGCAGGCTTCATTCCCGGTAGATCAACGACCCTTAATATCCGTTGTTTATTCAACGTTATGGCGAGGCTGGCCCCTGAGGTATCTGCGGAGGCAATGATACTAGATGCGCAGAAGACTTTTGATATGGTGTCATGGGAGTATTCTATTCACAGTATTGGGGAAGATGGGGCTAGTCCCCAACATGATTCGATATATCAAACTCCTGTATACTCGACCAGTGGCCAGAGTTCTGATGAACTCTCAAGTCTCTTAACAATTTGCTCTTGGTCGAAGCACTTGTCAAGGCTGTCCCTTATCACCACTGTTGTTCGCCGTAGTCATTGAGCCAATGGCGTATTTAGTTAGAGAACGGCATGGGAAGCGAGGAACACGGTCGAAGGGACCCCCAGAGATAATTTCATTGTATGCAGACAATGTCTTACTCTATGTCAGAGACCCGCAATTAAACTTGGACCCGATTATGCATGATATTACACGTGTCGGGGAGTGCTCAGGCTTTGTAGTAAACTACTAAATCAGAAATCTTCCCACAGACAGCCGCCACAAGGGAACCGCATGGGGATTTCCCCCTGCGATGAGCGCCAGACAGGAATATTTAGGGGTCGTTATATTGAGGGAGAAGAGCACGTTCCTCCGGGACAGTTATGCTGCCCAGGAGCAATATGTGGAAGAGAGAACAACTCGGTGGAAACCAGCCCCCATCTCACTAGCGGGCAGAATAGCCATTGTCAAAATGATACTATTACCCGAATTACTATATATTTTTACCAATGTTCCCCTCTGGCTAAGTAAAAACATGTTTTATGAAGATTTATGGTTCCCTATCTCAGTTTCTGTGGAACTCGGATGCTGTATGAAAGAAATGGTTGGAAATGACACTACCCTACGCCAGAGGTGGTTTTACAGTGCTGCATCTTGAAATGTACTGGCTTGCGGCACAAACGTAGTTCACCACATATTGGTATGGTAATGGGAATGCCCCGTCACATGTCAAACTGGAGAAGTTGGTGGCGGGCAAATTGAACATTAGGATGCTAATACTAGACACAAAATACACAGACGACGGCCCATACGATCCAGTTCCTAGTACAGTGATTGCATGGTTGGCTATTTTTGCGAAAATAGGAGTGATACATCCATGCAATAAGTGGCTTCCATTGTGGACATTCCCTGGCCTTTTCCCTACATGGGATATATCAGTTTTTGCATGCTGGGGGAAGATGGGGTATAGGGCTCTAGATGACCTGTTCCAGGAAGGGAAGTTTCTTACACCGCAAACATGGAGACAGGAACATAGGGGCACGGCTCTGGAAATGGTACAATTTTATTGACTGTGTGCAGCAGTTTCTCCATGGTGGGAGGTTTACCCTATTGAACCCCCTGAAGATGACTTCCTTATGTATATCACCAGCTCTCGGGCAGGTGCAGGCTACTGGTCACTCTGTATAAAATGATAATGAGCAAAATAGAGCTGATAAATCCCAGAGTAAGGGTTCAATGGGATGAAGATATGGGTAATGACTTGTCGGATGGCCAATGGAAACAGATGTGCTCTCTCACCAAAACCGTATCAGTGAATTCCAGGTTCAACTGGTGCAATACAAGATTCTAAACAGACTGTTCTACACACCTGATAGGATTGGCAGAATGTATCCGTTGGTTAACAGTGCATGCCCAAGATGTTGCTTTGGTAGGGCTGACCATCTCCCCATGGGCGAGTTTTGGGGGTATGTGCTTAATATGCTGTCTGATGATGTGGGGTTGCCAGTTATATACTCGCCCATGAGGGCACTATTTGTCCTGTGGTTGGACATTTTCGTAAAACGGATGAGTACTTTTATCAATATGGGGTGCATGGTGGCCAAAAGGTGCATTTTACGGAAGTGGAAGGACAAAGCCCTGACACTGCCAATAACACTAAATACTCCTCACAAATATTAATACTGGGTGACTTTAACCTTGGATTTAATGATCCCGAGGACAAACATACTCAGGCACTAGCTACTATCCTCTCAGAACATGGACTGACCCACAAAGTTCATGCTCCAACCCACGTCAGAGGAAGGACCTTAGACTGAGTGGCCGACCTGAACTGCGAAACTACTATTACTAAAGTAACTCAGCAGTTGGGGACCGACCACCACCCGATTGATTTTTCGCTAGCAATAAACAAACAAATAGCTAAAGATAAAGTCATGGCACCACCCCTTCCAAACAGAAGCAAAAAAATATCACTTCAGACAAGCTACTACCACATATCCTTCCATCCCTCAATTCTCTCCCAAGCGACTCCAATCCCAACCACCTTGTGGAGGTATTCAACACTACCATGTCTAAGGCTTTAGACATTATTGCACCAGTCAAACTGCGTAAAAGTAAACAGCGTGCACACCTGAATGCCTGGTTTACACCTTACCTCAAAGACCTTAGACTACAAAAAAGAAAACTAGAATAACTATGGTGCCGCGCCACACCCCTTAGGATGAAAACAAGTTGCAACTGACTCACTTCGGCAACTACAAAAAGGAAATAGTCCGCACAAAAAAAGGCCTCTATAATGAAAGAATAACCAATGCCAGTTCCAACACTAAGGAACTCTTTATGATCCTCTGCTAATTGGAATCCCCCGTTCCCCCCCTAGATAACGCACCTAAGGGCAAACTATGGTGCACTAGCATTCAGAATGCCTTAACCAACAAAATAACCTCACTCCAAAACAAGATTGCCAATAAAAAAGTCTCCCCGCCTCCCACCGAGCCGCAATCTACCAGCACCATTGAATCCTCCAACCCCACAGAACCTTTCAGATTCATTAAAGTATCTATCCAGGAAACCAAAAAAATGATTCTGTCACTGAAACCATCCAACTGCCAGGGTGAGAACTGCCCCACCCAAATAATCAAAGATGCAGCGAGAGACCTAGCGCCTTTCATCCTGAAATTAATCAATGCCTCATTCATGACTAATATGATCCCAAGCAACCTAAAACAGTCCTGGGTTTTAACTATGTTAAAGAAACAGACAATGGACCCCCCCATCCCAACAAATTACAGGCCCTTTACCACGGTGCCTTTTCTCCTCAAAATAATCGACAGAGTAGCGTATTTGCAAATACAGAACTATCTTGAAGCCAACCACCACCTAGGCTCCAACAATCTGGCTTCAGGCCACAACATGGCACAGAAACTGCATTAATCGACTTAAAAACACAAATTGACGAGCTTAAGGACAAAGGGAAATGGCCATGCTGCTCCTCCCTGACCGGTCGGCAGCCTTCGACTTGGTGGACCACAAAGTTCTATGAAAACACCTAGCCTCGGCGGCCCACTTCTCGAGGGATACAATAGCATGGGTTCAGTCCTTCTTAGACAACAGAACGATGAGAGTTTTCTCCCCTTTGGCATCGGCAGACCCTATCCAAACAACATATGGCGTTCCACAAGGTTCCTGTGTATCGCCAACCATGTACAATATATTTACCAAGCCTCTATTCGACAAATTGGACAGACTGGGGGTCACCTACACGAATTACACAGATGACACCCAGATACCCATCGACCTCTCAGGCAATTTCGATAAGGAAACAGCTTTGGTAAATAAAATATACCTCCTCATTCAGGGATGGATGGCATCCCATGGCCTCTGCCTCAATGACGACAAAACAGAGATCCCGATTCTTGGATCTGCTGCCACCCTAAAAAAAACGAAACTCAGGCTATTCCGCCTTAACATAGACAGAAACACAATCGAAGTAGTCAAAGAAGTAAAAAACCTATGTTTTACCTCGACTCCACCTTAACCCTAAGGAAACAGGTAAACTCCCTGGCGTCAGCTATTGCCTACACTTGAAAGCTCATCAGGGCCTGCAGACCATACTTATCCAAAGCGAGCTGCATTTTCCTTGCCAACGCCTTAATACTGTCAAAATTGGATTACTCTAACGCCATATAGCTAGGGGCTAACAAATATATCTCAGACAAAATCCAAATTTTACAGAACGATGCCCTTAGAACGGCCCTGAATATACCCAACAGAGAACACGTCTCAAAAATTAGAACAGAGCAGCACAGCACTGGCTAAAGATAAATGACAGGATTCTACTTAAAACAGTCTTGCTGACATTCAAATGTCTTAACAACGCAGCACCCCCATACCTAACAGAGAGAATGGTTAGGAGAACATCCACCCGCTCCTCCAGGGTAGCTAACTCCTTTTGCCTGGAGATACCTAGATAAAAGATAAACTCTGGAGGAAATAGCTTCCCTGTGAAAGCTGCTCAGTCTTGGAATGCACTACCACCAGCTGTCAGAGCTGACCAATCTTACCTCAGCTTCAGGCGCAATACCCTGAACTGGCTGCGTTCAAATGACACATGATCCATACTGGACCTAACTGAGATGTAAATACCTATGTTCCAGCTTTATGCAACCTACTGTACATTCTTGCTGTATTTCCTTGTATATTTCCTGACGTCTTACTGTATCTACTTCATGGTAACCCAAGTCTTAAGTATTCTTGTGTGCCTGCACCTTGTATATGTCCTAATGCCTGATTGTATTTACTCCGCTGTGTAACCTAAGCCTTAAGTATTCTTATACCCTGTTGCGCCCAGTTACCTACTGGTCTGGTGCGCCCTACAAATCAATAAACAAAACCAACAAACAAACAAACTGACTAAGGAGTGGTTGGCAGGTCTGACCTGGGCTAAGAATTGTGAGGAGGTTTATATTGGGCCGTTACCGAATATGTCCAACCCCAAGGACATTTGATGTGAATTCCGTGCATATCTGGCTAAACAACCCCCATGCTGAGGCTAGTGGTGTAAACTTTGAACAGGAAACCAGGGGTGAGCTTAACCGAAACTGGTGTGGAGAGCAGGCTCGAGCAGAGTGGGGATCACCTGGGTATCTATGTTTGTTTTCCATGTGCCACTGTTGTGAATGTGATTTGTTGGTTTATCCTTTTCGGGATTCTGACTCTTCCACCGCCAAGCTTAAATAAAGTTTTTAAATAAAATGTTTAAAAAAGAACTGCACCAATGAACTGGTGGGCCTGGGAAGGAATTGTGCGAGATTTTTTAATTTGAAGGAGAAGCCCAAACAGTAGAAAAGGTAGAAAATGCAATTCAGGTGGTTCAATACCATCTCTGAAGTACAGGCATGGTGGCTATAGTTGTCTAGATTGGGGAAGACGTGAATCTTCTCCCTTCTGAGACACATGGGTATGACTGCCAACAGCTTGACGAAACCATTGTGGCAGAGGTAAGGCCAAAGGGAAGGACCCTGAAATGGTAATGGGTGTTCCCAATCATGCACCTCATTTACTACCTATGTTAAAAGCATGCGTCCTGGAGGTCTGGTGGCACCAACCAATTGAAGAGCCTGAAAGATCTGGGTGAGCGTGACCATTTTGAATTTGTCCTTTTGAAAGAAGTGTGCCATGACTAAGATGAGATGCAGGCCTCCTCTTTCTTTCACACCAAAACATACTGAGAATACCATCCATTTCCCCTCTTCCTGACTCAGGTACCAGCTTAATGGCTACCAAAACGAGGAGATCTGGGAGTGAGGAAGGATGTGGCTGAGGCTGATCAGTGGGATGCTTCAGAAAGAGAAGACAGTATCCCTGCAGTGCCTCCTTGTATCCCTGCAGTGCCTCCTTGTATCCCTGCAGCGCCTCCTTTGTGTCAAGGCATCTTAAGTGGTGCATTGTCATTTGTTGACATGTAGGGCCAGCCTTAACCCAAGATAAGAAAGAATTCCTATTTTCAGGGATTCTAGGACTACATTTTAGAGCCCCTCAACGTTTTGCTTTATTCCCTTCATTCTTTGGGTCACCAACTTCTTTTTGGTTTGGTGGCCAGAGGGACTTCTCCTATAGCCCCCCTGCCATTGCAAACCTTTTTACCTTGCTTAAAAAACATAGTATTTGGTTTCCCCTAAGGCACCCAGTCACAAGGGTGCCTCAGGGGCACTCAATTTTTACACTCGGGTAATATCACCCTATATTGGCTTTAGGGAGTAGGTTGGAAGCAGATGAACTTTCATTTTCGCTTCACCAGGGGTGCAAGCCATTTTGCTGCATTGGTAGCCCAATGTACGTTTTTGGTAGCCACTGGGGCACCAATGTGTTTTGTTAAATCCAGCTCTTGGCCATTTTGTATTTTAGATGTCCCTTTTGCCACAGAAGGCATAATTATCACTGTAATTCTCAGAAGTGGTTCAAGGGGTTTTTATTGCAGAGTCAATGGGCCCCAAGGCTGTCCCACACTCTATCACATCCAAGGAGCTCCTCCCTAGCCCAGGCATTCTTAGCCTCTGGTTAGTATTGTGACGATCTTTCAGTTGGTGTCACTTCTCCTCAGGAGTGAGGCCCTTCCAATGAGGCCAGGGATGTGCAGCCACTAACCTATATAGTCTTTCTGGGGGTGGTAGCATGCAGGAGGAACTCCCCTCCTGGCGATAAGGAGGATACAAGTCTAAAATACAGCCCCTTTAACTTCCAAGCCCTCATGCAGACAACTACTCCACATCACTTGGGGATAAGGACCTGGCTCTGAGGCACAGCCTCGCTAACCCTCAACCCCACAATCCGATAACACCAAGCGGTTCTAAGAGTACCAATTAACCTCCCATGACTGAGCCTTACCATTCTCTCACTGTGGAGACTAGAAAGTGTATAATGTGCTCCTTTAACAATGCTAATATGTACTACTGTGATATCAGTTCTTCTAAGACTGTTGGTCATGATGTTAATAAGACAAATAAATCAGAACAATGAGGTCATTCTACCTTTTCCGTTGACACCACCAGGAAGAAGTGGACTGAGATGAAGAACAATAGGAACCTAGCTAATCCAAATACAGGGATGAGTTGCACCCACGGAGCAAGGATGATAGAACCTGTGAAATAGACAAAGGACAAACCATAGGACCAGACACTGCTGGCAACTTTGAATAAAGATCGACAATGGACTAAACACTTAGTCTCCGGCAGCCACAGAAGATGGCAGTTGTGCAGGAGGGCAGGCAAGATGCCAGAGAAGTCAAGCGGAATGCCTGCGGTGACGTGTCGAACCCCCAACAAGGTAAAGAGCAGCACGGGAGACCCGGCGGCAATGCAGGGCGGCTTTCCAAAAGGGTGCATGCAGTAGTCCCTATGTGCCTCTGCAACCATAACGCTTGGGTGGCAAGGCAAAAAACCTACAGATCTCCTCATTAGAATAGTGAAACAAAGCCTGTTGATCACCAGGGAAGGGTCGAGGACCCCAAGTACCATAAGGAGTAATGGAGAGGGAGAGTCCCACACAACAGTGGCGGGGATAAAACCATAAAGATATAAACCAGGGTCTGTGACCCGAACCGAGAGAGTGAAATAAGTACATTTCCTCATGGCAATACTTGGCAGAGAAGTAAACCAAGTGGCCAAATCAAAGAAGACAACGAGAAACCAGGGTCTGGGACCCAAACCAAGAGAGAGATACAAGTCAACTTCCTTGTGTCAGTACTTGGCAGAGAAGTGAACCAAGTGGGCCAAATCAAAAAAGAAGAAGAGAAGCAAGGGTCGAGGACCCTTCTAACACCCAGAGTGGGGTGTTGTAGGTGTGAAACCAAATGAAGAGAAGAATAGGGGAAGAGTGTCTTTCCCCCTGGCTGTAAGAGACTGTTTAAAGTTACCAGGACAAGGGAGTCATCCTCCTGGTAACTCAGACCGGGAGGGGGGTCAACAGGCCTGGGCAAAGGAGTCATTCCCCTGGGCCATTTGAGACTGCGACTGAACGCCAGGAGAAGGAAGGCATTCTCCTGGCCCACCAAGGAAGCATTGTGTGGAACTTGGACCATAACCCAGGAGAATGGGGGCATTCTCATTTTACCAGAACAGTACTGCTTTATTCTTTAGTTTCTAGTGTAATGGACAGAAGTAAGGTTTTCTTGACACAGGATGGTGGACACTTAGGTTAACAGACAGCCAGAGAGTCACCTTAGATCTTTAGTTGAGGCGGGGAACCCCCTCTTAGGAATAGAGAAAGATAGGTTTTCTCTGACTTTATTGGTTAATAAAAGTCTTTAGCCCAAAACATGCCACATTTGTGACAAAGTCCTTCTTCTGCACCCTTACAGTATATATAGCAATTGTTTCTCCCTCAGTATTGTGATAGGTCAGAAATAGGAGACTGACAAAAGGACATGTTTGAACAAGATACATTTATTAAATGAAAGAATGCCTTCTCTAAACCCTCCTTCTAAGAGGAATTCCCTACGCTACAAAGCAAACAGGCTCTCGTCAGGACGTCTTACAAAGAATCTCTATCCTCTTTCCAAACCTACACCAACCTAAACTCTGCCCTACCACTATGAAAAGAAAAACAACATAATCCTTAGTTCAGGCAAGGATTTCCTCCTCTTAAGAAGGGGTGGCTAGTTATCTGACCCCCAGCCCACCAGAGTTCTCAAAGTCTTTTCCAGGACTTGGCCTGTTATAGTAGGTCGCACAAAGAAAAATACCTCTCAGTTTTCCTTTTGGCCTAACCAGTGGCCTTGTCAGGCAGTTTGAACAGTTCCTACTTTATCCTGTAATCTTCTTGTTAGAAGAAACAGGGTCTCCTGACCTGAATTGGTCGGTATTCACAAAAACAAAATTCTTTCTCTCACCCTTGTGAGGTATTCCTGTTTTCACCCTCTTGTGGGCTACGGTTCTCTTAAACATTGCTGTGGTTGTCGATTCTATCAACCCTTTGTGGGGTATTTGGATTTGCAGCTCTTTGTGGATTAAAGGCTTCTCCAACACTACTTTGCTGTTCTGTTTCCTCACCCCCTCCTAGGTTGTGGGAATTCTCATCGCGGCATGGGCTACGGCCTACTCAGCCCTGCTTTGCTTCCCAGTTTATTCCCCTTCTGGTGGGTATGCAGATTCCCAGCACAACGTGGGCCACGGATCTGCTCAACCCTGCTTTGCTTCTCAATCCTTGTGGGTGAATTCTCAGCCCAGCACGAGCTACGGGCACTGCTCAACCCTCCTTGGGGTAGGTGAATTCTCAGCTCATCGTGGGTTACGTTGTCACCTCACTGCCCTCCACCCGCTCCTTGTAGGATGCTGAATAACTGCTTTCCAGAGTGGCGGTGCTCATTAGAGGCAGCGGTCTCTCTGGCAAACGCGTACCCGCATTCAGGACCTGGCTGTAGTATGTGCTGTTGGGTCTCATGTCTCTTCTTCCTCTCTGGGATTTCGGCAACAGGCAGGCAGGACGCCAGTGCATCCTCTCGGGTGCGGCTTTGCTTCCTTCATTGGTGGCAATGAGCGCCACAATTTCATCGAAGCAGCAGCATTCTGGGGGCTGCCTTTGGTCTCCACCAACCACACTGACTGCATGGCTCTTCCGCTCGGTTCCTCCTGTGAGCAAGAGCCTCACTTCTCTGCACGGCGGTGCAAGCTTGTGTTTATCACAATCCAGCTGATTGTCTCCTCTGTTGACATCTAAGTATCTCTATGACCCTCCCTGAAATGGAAGAGAGGATTCTATTGGTTACGGTCTTTAGGAGAGTGCAGAAGCAAATACATCTCAGAAACCAAGCCATCCACTTTAAAAGGGCACTATACAAAATTGCCTTGTTCAACTTCAATATAACAATACACACTGGGGACTTGAAATTAAAGGTTGGTGGAATAAAACCCTGGCTTGGGCATTGCTTGTCCCAAAAGGGGTTGTCCCCAGCATTGGGATTCCACATGCCTTGTTCCCTATGGATAGTGTTGCATAGCGGGCTCACCGTCCTAGTCCCAAAGGAGGTGACTCCCCCTTGGGAAGAAGGGAAAAATTACCTGGATTTTTCACATTATGCTAATTGCTAAATGAGTCAAGATGTTAACTTTCCTTACTCTAACCAGTAGTCAGCCTTCTATATGGATAGGGAATAATGCCTTGCAAAAACTATGCTTAAAACGGGCTTCTCCTTTGTCGCTCGCTCTCTGCTCTCCCTTTCCTACTGCGGTCTTCTCCTTTTCTCCTTCTCATCAACCTGCTGCTACTCACTCCTACCGCCACTACTGTCTCTCTGACCTCTGACACCCCTTCTGATCCTTCCCGCCACGCTTAGGTGTTACTGCCTACTCTTACCTGTTACTACTCTCTCCTGCTCCACTACTACTCTCTACTCCATATTACTACTCGCACACCCTCCCTTCACTCAGTACCATACACTACACAGTCATGCCTCACAAATTCTTAACACACTTGACACACTACCACGCACTCTCACACTGCAGTAGAACTTTCACTCACTAGCCAATACCTTACCATCTCCAGAAATTGCCTCTATACTGCTAATTCTTTCTCCTTCCTACTGGTCTCTTAATCTTCCACCTCCTCTTCCTCTGTACTCTCCCAAATAACCCTCACTTCCTGTGATTTCCTTTCATCTCCCTCTCTCTCTCTAGACAGGGATAGAGAGCCAATTCACAATCTAGCCCTACCTTCCCGAACAGGATGTTGAGTGGTCAGGCAAAATTCTAAGTAGACGGCTAAGCCCTGTCCACTTGGATCGTGTGAACACGACACTGAACAGCAATCGCAGTCCAGGAAGTCTAGTATCCTTGTTCGTGTTGGGTTGCCCCATTCTGGGTACCTATAAGGTAAGTCTTTTGGTGGTATGGTTTTCTGTTCCCCGTACAAGTCGTTAGTGGTCTAGGGCAGACCACGGGATCTATAGGAGGAACAGCCATCAGAAAGAACATTACTGTTCTCCTGGCCTAATCCAGGGCAATCAGGATCATGGTACCTCTTCAACCTCCTGATCACTTCAGCAATGAAAGGGATCAGTGGGAATGCATACAGTAGTGGGGAGTCCCATTGCACCACAAAGGCGTCACCCGATGCTCCTCTCAGTGGAAATTCCCTCAAGCAGTATAGTTTGCAATTCCTGTAGGAACTGGAAGGAAACCAATCCACCTGAGAGGTTCCCCAAAGGATAAAGATCGCCAAAAGGACTTCCTGGTGCAGCTTTCACTCGTGGGAGACAGAGCCCTGCCTGCTCGGGAAGTCCACCATCGTGTTCTCCATCCCAGCTAAGTAAACTGCCAACAAGCAGATCTTGTTCTTGTGGATGAAAATTTGGAAATGAAAATTGTATGTGCTCCCCCGTGCCTGGCACTGCAGTATTATAGTGACTAGGCCCTGTAACCTACCATGTTTAAACAATGTTTCTATGTGAGGCGAACAGGGTAGGACGTACTGTGCATGTCTTTGCAATGATAGCCTCTTGCCTAGCTTTTTGGAATGCTCACTTTCTCATCCCTTGCTTCTGTCTCCCTTTTGGCCTATGCAAGCAGGATCTAGGCTCTCGCTTTCTAAAGAAAAGCGGCATAGAGGAGCGAAAGTCAACTACATCTCTTCAGCTCGTCATTTTAACCATTCATCTATACTTTTTCTTCTTGATCTCTCTGCTGCCTGTGATACCGTCATCCATTCTGACCTTCTGTCAACACTATCCCTCATAGGGCATCAGGGACAAAGCCCTCGCATAGTTTGCTTCATATCTCGCCCCAGACACTTTCAGGTGTCCTGGAACAGTCTTACCTCTCCACCCACGCCCCTTATTGTTAGTGTTGGTGATCCCCAAGGGCCAGACCTGGGTCCACTTCTTTTCACTCTCTATACCTCTGCTCTTGGTACCTTGATCTCCTCCTATGGCTTTGCCTATCAACTCTATGCTGATATGCTGACGACACTCAGATCTTCTCCTTTCATTCCTTATCGGATGAGCTATGGTAAAAAAATAATTCGGTATCGTCACCATCAAATACTGGATGGCATCTCACTCGCTGATGTTCAACTGCACTAAGACTGAAGTTCTCTGCTTCCCATTCATACAGGCTATGTCTTCCTCTCCCCCTCTTCTATTCTTCTATCCTGACTATCTTCCTTACTATGCTTCTGCTCACAACCTTGGTGTCGTCTTCGACCCATCTCACAATTTCTTGCACTTCATCTCCAAATCTGCCAGTGCGACCAATCTCCCAAACATCAGAAAAATAAGACCTCATCTTCCCTTCAACACTACTCAGAACCTAATCTCCTCTTTAGTACTCTCTCAGACTACTGTGCCAGTCTATTCTATGGCCTTCCCACCATGCTTTTCCACCTGTTGACAAACACATCAACTTTGCTATCCTTCCATTCTTCAACCTTCCCCTCCACAGCATGTTGTCAGTTAGGCTGGTTATCTATGAGACCAAGGGCAAAGTATAAACTCATCCTCATCATCTTCAAAACTATACACAGAATTGCCCCACCCTACCTGTAGGCCCATCTCACTCCCTACTCTCCCCCTCTCTGCCTATTTTTTTATTTTTTATTTATTGTTGTTTTGATCAGTAAAACCTGACCTTTCAACACATTCTTTACAGTCTAAAACAAATACATAAAAATGACTTCATTCATTTTTGCAAATCAATACTACACAATAATAATTCTTATTTTTTTTTTACACAGTCACTATACTGGTCACAGGCAACATACTTCAACATGACAAAAATAAAATTGATCACAGCTCTTATTCTTAGTCATCATTGATATCTTGTATCTTAATTTTCAATTAGTTTAGATACTTCACAAGTGCATACCTTAGTTGTTTTGTATATCCTAAGAATAATGTTGACCATAGTTTGTCAGACGTGACCACAATCTGATCGAACAAATGTTTAAAATAAAAAACCCTTTTTGGTAATAGGCTAGAACATTCTACCACTAAATGTTTCATCGTTTCCACTTCCCGATTACAGAATCAACATACTTAAGCAGATGTCTTCTTCCATCTATACATGATCTCCCTTGTTGGCCAAATATTCAACCTATAACACAGGAAGTCATTTCGATGACTAGGATTCGGTGATTGTTGTAGATAGTTTTCCATGTGTCCTTGTGTTTTTAGAGCAAAAGGATTCATGGCAAATTTCTTTATTTTCATGCATGCGTCTCGGGTTTTAATCCAATCAGACCACCATATTTTAATTTTGGCTTTATTCGGATTTTCTATTAACAAGATTTCAGAGACATCTGCTCCAGTCAAAAACATTTTTGCAGAGGTACGCCATTTCTTTGGGAATTTATCTTCTGATGACAGCATATAGCCCGATATGATGTTAAGTAGGCCATTAGCACTGTCTTTCATGATACACTTTCTATATAACTGACAAACCTTCCATTTTTATAAGGCGTATAGAGAAATTATACCTAATTCATGCCTAATGATCGAAATTGACTCAGCGTTTGGTAGCATGAGGGATCTTTTCCAAAATGCACTCTCATATTTGACCCAATATGTGTATGGATGACATCGCTCAACTTCAGAGCCATACAAAACGGTGGGCACATATTTTTGTTTATAATATGTAAGCATAGGGTCAATAGTAAATTTGCAATATTCCGCCTGAATTATCCGTATTTGTGACAAAGCATTTAGATGTTTCAGTTGTAAATGATGTTCATGTATTTTATCAGACATCTGACTAGTCACACAAACCCCCAGGTAGACATATGACTTAACATGGACCAGGTCAATACCTTGTAGTTGCCAACAACATAGTTTCTGTCCTTTGTTCATCCCAAATTGCATTATTTGGGTTTTCTTGGTATTTATGCTAATGCAATTACGTCTAGCATAGATATCTAATGCATTAAGCAAATTGCGCAATCCAGCAGGTGTTTTGGACAGTAATACCATATCATCGGCATAAAGAAGCCACTTAACAGCTGTACCTTGCAATTTTGGAGAATCAGTTGTCAGCCCCATCAGACTAGCTCCAAAGTCCAAAAGAAAAAAGTTAAACAAAGCCGAAGAAAGCAAACATCCCTGTTTCAGTCCCCGTGAGGTCTGTATAGGTTCAGACAACAACCCCTCATTACTCAAACGAACTATAATTGATGTATTTGAGTGTAATTCAATTATCCATTTGAGTATGGGCCAAGGACAGTTTAAGTCCATCAATTTCTTAAATAACAGTTCCCTAGGAACAAGGTCGAAAGCTGACCTGAAATCCACAAAGGCCATATATATTGATTGGTTACGTTGGTTATTTGCATGAATAATTGCCTTCAGAGTAATTAAGTTAATGGCCGTACATAAACCAGGGATAAACCCTGTTTGAAAAGGATCTCTATAATTTAGTTGGTTTAACCATCGATTAAACTCACCTAAGATCATGCGGGCAAATATTATTCCCAGGCAGTCCAATAAAGCAATAGGTCTGTATGACGCCGGATTGGCCCTGTCCCCTTTCTTAAATATAGGCAGAATAATTGATGTTTTCCAATTCGGGGGCACAAGACCTGTCATCATGATACGTTTAAACATATAGTAGAGGATATCTGACCACAGGTATTTATTTTGTTTTATCATAGCATTGTGCAACCCATCTGGTCCAGCAGCTCTGGATACACTCAGTTTTGATATGAAGTTGAGTATGTCCTCACAATCAAAATCAACATTGTGATTAATTACAATGTTATCCCAGGTTAAACCAGGGTCCAGAAGAGGTGTAGTATAAATATTAGCATAGAAGGCTCTCCAGGAGTGCTGTGAGATGGAATTAGCCTGTAAAGCATGTTGGTTTTTAGAAGAGAGTTTTTTTTAACAAAGCCCATATGCCTCCTGATGATTTAAGGATGATTTGCTTCATCATTACCTTTCCATCAAGTTGATATTGAGAGGCTCGCCGTCCTCTAATCCATTTTTTATATTCCCTTTTCAATTGTTTAATCTGGCCCTGATTGAACCCTGGGATGTGAGCATACTCATTTGTTAATTTTTTAACATTCCTTCTTAATTCACTTCTCCTATATTTTACTTCATAATCAAAGGCATGATGATGGGAGTAGGTGTATCCTTTGGAACGTGCCCTCTTTGTTGATAAGCGCTGCATCACATGCACATAGCAGCCACTGTCACATTCATTATCAGCTGATATTGGTTACACAAAACATCTCTTAGCTGAAACAATTTCTTATGTGGCCATTTTAAACGATTACTGCATTGTTAACCTGTAAATAAGCCATGTTCATATCTTGAAAGGGTTTCTTAATATTGGGCTAATCACACATCAAATGTAATGGGCTGTGATCGCTCAAAATGGTTGACTTAACAGAAAACTTGATTAAATTATTCAAAAAGTAAGTATTCACAAAAACATAATCCAGCGTTGCATGGTTATTTGCATTATGCCATGTGTGTTTAGCAGGAGAATCCCCCTGTAGAGAACCATTAACCATTACAAAGTTTCGATCGGCCATTTGTGTTAACCAACGACATTCATCAGACATAGTTCTCAGATGTTTGGGAGACAGAAGATGTAGATTCAAGTCCCCCATGATGAACGTATTGGAAATTGTAAGATCTAGTGACAGTTGGTTGAGAATCTTGGTCAAAATTTCAAAAAAAAGCATTTGAGGTCAGATGTTTTTTCCCCCAATAAATGTTAACCATAGCACAAAACATTTCTCCATACTTGATTTTGACATATTGAAAACAGGGAGAGGGTGATCTATGCCAAATGACTTCGATATTCTTATCCTTCTTAAAAGCCATAAGCAACCCAGACATGGGACGTCCCTTCAACGGCTCTATGGCCGGGACCAAGAAGATATCATACGGGTCCCATGTCGGTATATCACGGAGCCAAGTCTCTTGGAACACTAGTATATCATACTGCAGGAGTTCCTTACTTCCATTATTAATAAAATGTTTATGACCGCTTGTGTTCCTTGAGAGGAGGCTAATTGATTCCAGCTTCCGGGATGGTTATAATCTTGAATTACAATTGTCAGATGCCCATTCATTATGCATTCGCCCGGCCTCCAATGTCGAGGACACTAGGTTACTACCATATGTTCGTATCCTAGGTAGATCCATTTTAGCTTGTTTTTCATCATTGGTGGTCACATCTTGTGTTAACAAAAAGCCCAGATTATAGAATGCCGTTCGGGCTAGCCACAAGGTGTTTAATACCACCCTTGATTGTACAAATAAACGAGCTTCTGTTAAATCTCGATCATTAGTGAATTCTACCAAACTGATATCAGCTGATGTTATATCTTCCAGTGCAGTAATTTCAGCACAAATATTCAGAAGGCTAGCTCGATTAAGATCATATGTAGCAAATGGATAGCCACGACATTTTATAAGCAGGCGATGATGATCTTTATAATGTGCATTACCAAGATGCTTGCACATCCCTAGGGAGGGGTCACTCAGATGGCTCTTGGTCGGCCTGGTAATGAATGAGGTGCCCCTAGTCCCTGCTTCGGCAGGCTCGTGTAATGCTATTGTTTGTGGCTTTTTTGGACCTTTTAACAAGAGCTCAATGTTGGAAGTTTCCCTCCGAATGTCTTGTTTAAATTGGTCAGATGAGTTTCGTGCCCCCAGGTTGGCTGACCTGCTAGAATGCGTGAGCGCTTCATTTTCTCTAGTATATCTTTCAAAAGAAGCATGTATCTCCTCACGCAAATCTTGTAACATACCATCTAAATCTGTTATCTGTTGTTTTTTCAGTTGTGATTGTGTTCCGTTTATTTTATTAGCTTCATTCTCAAAGGTAGGGGCATTGTGGTACTGAGCCAGAGCTTCATTCATTTTAGATTGCTTGTCAAAGGAGGCTCGTAATTCGGCTCGTAACTCTTGTATTATGTCAACGGTAGATCTTAAAGTACTTCCAGACGTGGATGGATGTTTAATTAGGTCCACAACTGTGCTTTTTGCCGGAGCTTTATTTTCAACTGGTAAGATTTGAGAATCCACAATTACTATGGGTTGAACGGGAGTAGTCATACTTGGAATCGGATCACTATGTACTAGCAAGTTTTGGGATGAAGGTATCACAATGGCAAGCAAATCGTTGAGTGGTTTATATTTTAAAGCTTTTTGTTGTTTTATCTGATTTTCAATGTCTAAGTTCAATTTCCGTTTTTCTTAGCCGAAATCACCAATTTTGCAGCTTTTTTGACTTTTAGCTTTGTTTTTCTATCATCAGATGTTAGACGATTTGTAAGTTCAGTGTTTATTATGGTCTGTTCCGTCAAAATCACAGGATGGGCTTTCAGATTCATAAACATCGGTGCAAAACTTACACCTTGCACCTTCGGAACTGCCCCGTTCATTACAACGGGTACTGACTGGGTCAAAGCTTCCTGATTGGCCAACAAAGTACTTGGACCCTTTGTAATAACCTCATGAAAGTTAGCAAAGGTTGATTGCACACCTGGTTTTTGAGGATTGATTGAAACCAAATTTGAATTAGTTACAGGATTAGGGTGCAGATCTACTATCGCATTTGATTCTTGGTTTATACTAGTTTGCACAGATTGGCTAATCATTTTGCATGCACTAGCTCGAGCTAGTAGACTGCAAGCTTGTTGTTCCTTCTTAAGAATCACATGTAAACTATGAATTTCTCTGTTCTGACATATCATTTTTCCATCCAATGTTTCCTACAACTTTGCTAAGGACAGTAGTGCCGTATTTATGGCACTCAAGGTATTATTTAAGGCCGGGGCCTCGGGAAAGGAAAATCTATTTTCTTTGTATGGCATCCGACTGTCACGGATGAAATAAGGATAATAAGTATCAGGTTCAGAAAATCTAGTGCGCCTAGGAGTAGGAGCTACAAACAACGTATTTGAAATGGTGGATGGCGATTTATCAAAATGTACAGGTGATTTATACAAATCAGGATTTTCAATCACAACTGGCGAAGTGGGATTCACAGCTTGTGCTTTGTCTAGGCAATGGCTTGTATGTATATGAATATTATCATCCAATTGATTCAAATCGCCCGTGTTTAAGCAAATTTACATTATTTCAGGTGTATCAGATTCATGTGGACTGGACACTATCATGGAAGCTAAGGTATCATCACCAAATTCACCGACTGCTGTTAGTTTATCGTATTCAGCTCGTAGTATCTGCTGTGCTGCCACAGAGCACAACGGCATAGCAGAAGGCGCATTTGGGAGACACTCTTCCATTTGAGCCACAGCACTGGTAGTTATTTGAGATATGCATATTTCGCCTGTTGTATAGGCTAATGCAATCGTAGCATCTGCTACTTCTCTTCCTGCCTGTTGTAATTGTACACTTGACGTATGTGTTTTTAAGTCTACCACGGTTTTATCTAAAACACCATTAGTAAGTAAAGGTACTATTACTGTCTGATCTGTGATACTATTTGTAATGGTTGGGTCTTCAGGCAATACTGTACCATTGATGCAACCAATCTGAGAATTCACGGCCATCTTCACAGGTAAGCCAGTTATGGACGCTAGAGTTGTCTCATTTTGTGGTGGCATTGCTATTATTTTATTTCCGCCCCCACCACATCTGCTTTACAAAAGGTGCGAATATCAACATTTGTAGAGCTCCCCCGTTTTGGAACTTTGTTTTCCTTAGCTTGTTTAATAGTTGCACTTTTTTTAATCAAAGCGGGGGCCAAAGTGTATGTGCTTTTCGCATACTCGGGCATTCCTGTTTTCAGAGAGAAAATTTGACGAGACATTTTTTTTTTGGAATACTAAAACAATTAATAAATAAAATAAACACAATATCTTCAAACCAAGATTGAGACGCCGTAATCACACCGCCTTATTTCACAAAGCGACCCCTGCTCTCCCGGTCTCCAGCTAGACAGCGAGACAGCAATTCACTTAGGCAATTCACTTCGTGCAATTAGCGCGCGCATTCGTGCGTGCACAGTATTTTTAAACAAAATGGCAGGAGCTGCGTGATGGGCAGGTCTAGGCGACCAATGAGGCCAGTCCAGAAATGTCAATGGGCGTGGCTAGCACGCAACTCGAAAATCTTTGCGATGTCTTTCCGCCAAAACCAGCAGCGTCCCAGCGAGACCCAGGGAGACAGCAATTCACTTATGCAATTCAGTTCGTGCAATTTGCGCACGCATTCGCGCGTGCACAGTGTTTTTAAACAAAATGGCAGGAGCTGCGTGATGGGCATGTCTAGGCGACCAATGAGGCCAGTCCAGAAATGTCAATGGGCGTGGCTAGCACGCAACTCGAAAATCGTTGCGATGTCTTTCCGCCAAAACCAGCAGCGTCCCAGCGAGACCCAGCGAGACAGCAATTCACTTAGGCAATTCACTTCGTGCAATTCTCTGCCCACAAGCATCCTCGCCTCACCTCCTTGCTACCTCTTGTGCCCCTTGCGCTTCCTCTCATTTCCCGCTCTCTTCCTCTCCTCGCTCCCTTACTCTGGAATGCTCTTCGTCTTTGCACTACTCCCACTCGATCTTTATTTAAATCCAACCTACCAGCTTTCCTCCTTTATGAAGAAACACTTGCACAGCATTCTACGGCACCACATCTCCCGGTTCTCCTCTCCCCTTACCTGTGTACCACATCCCCACGGCACTCACCTATGCAGTCTAAAATGTAGCACGTCTTCCACTACCCCGTTCCTACATCATGCTCTACTGACCATGTCCCTGGCTCAGGTTTCTGCCTCTGCATCATCGGATCATATATCTACGTCCTCTAACACATTGTTAAGGATACTGGGTAGCCGCTCTTTAAATCAATGTTAAAAAGTCAGGCTTGACAACCCTACACTCGTCACCCCTCAGTTCATCCTGTTGAAACCAAGAATCTAGCATAACAAATCAAGTTCCCAGTGTGAATGACACAAGTCACAAACACACACACAAGTGCAAGTAGAGATGTGGCTGGCTGTAAGCCTGGGAGGTCTGGGACATGACTGTGAGGAAGCACCGGGACTTGGGATGGAGTGCATTGTGATCTTGGGTCTTAGTAAACTATTCCCAGATTCACGCACCAGTGCGGACAGGAAACAATGGCCGCTGGATGGAAAGTCTCAATAAGAAGTTCCCAGATTCAGGGTGCAGTGTTTTTCACAAGTAAGAATCCCAGACAGAGGCTGGAGAGAGAAACGTATGTGGCACCCTGACACTGGTACAGGCTGACAGAAGATGATAAAGACTCAAACAACAGGTAAAGAAAAACCAAAAAGGGGGAATTCGCATGCCCCCCCCGCGCCCCCTTTTCTCTTCCCCCCTCTATGTTCCTCTCCTAAACCGCGCAGGACTCCTCCCCATTGGCGTTAAAGCTGCACTGTAGCTCCTGCACAGCGCTGCCCCAG
Source organism: Ambystoma mexicanum (assembly GCF_040938575.1). NCBI lineage: Eukaryota > Metazoa > Chordata > Amphibia > Caudata > Ambystomatidae > Ambystoma > Ambystoma mexicanum. Next base: position 1,220,769,443 of record NC_090923.1, read on the forward strand.
GGAGCGATGCCGGTAATAAAGCCTGGGTCAGGCGGTGCCGATGCTTCACACGGAGCAGTCACAGCGAGATCCCGCATATCACCGCGCGGCCTTTGCCGTAACAGGGCCGTCTAGGTCTGCTAATGGGGAGCTGAATTAACTCACAAACAAGACTGACAGGCAACAGCATGAAACGTTTGTTTTGTGAACGCCCTTAAGTCTCTGGTCTTGCTCTGGCACTATATGAGTAAATATATAAATAAAACAGTTCAGTTACTAGTCCAAGACCGAACCCTCCCCCTCACACCCCCTCCCCCATCGTCGAGGTGAGCAATGCAGAGATATGTGCAGACGACTGTATAGTCCGTATGAAGCGGAATCCCTTTACGCTTCGAATGAGCTTTCCCAGGGTTGACCCGCTTCATCTAAAAGACAAAAGGGTGAAAAAATTAGCACTGGTCTGGGCCAATGGGGCAGCAGAGAAGCCCCTCAATTACATTGCAAGAGTTAAGTGGCTGGGGCCTCCCTCCCCTGCGTGCTTCATGCGAAAGGAGAATGGCGAGAAGCTGCCAATGACACTGGAAGAGCCACGTAACTGGTCATCGCCCAGGGTTGCTCTACGTCATCCAAAAGGAAGAAGGGTGAGAAGAAGCCGAGCACTGGGACAGCAGAGCTGCCCCTCAATGATACCGAAAGAGCTCGGTGGCGGGAGTCCCCCCCCTGGGTGTTCAGCTTCATTCGAAAAGAGAAGCGTGAGAAGAAGCAGAGCGCTGGGAGAATGGAGCTTGCCCTCAATAGCATTGTAAGGGCTATGTTTCTCTCCCTCTGGTGCACCCCTTAATCTATCCCTCTGGTGCATTCCTTAATCTAAGAGGAAGAGGGATGAGAAGAAGAAGCAGAGCACTGGGCCAGTTGAGCTTTCCCTCAATAGCATTGGAAGTGCTACGGTTCTCTCCCTCTGGTTCTCTCCTTCATCTAAGAGGAAGAGGGATGAGAAGCAGCAGAGCGCTGGGACAGTGGAGCGTTCCCTCAATAGCATTGGAAGGGCTATGTTCCTCTCCCTGGTGCTCTCCTTAATCTAAGAGGAAGAAGGATGAGAAGAAGCAGAGCGCTGGGACAGTGGAGCTTTCCCTCAATAGCATTGGAGGCGCTATGTTTCTCTCCCTGGTGCTCTCCTTAATCTAAAAGGAAGAGGGATGAGAAGAAGCAGAGCGCTGGGACAGTGGAGCTTTCCCCTCAATATCATTGGAGGGGCTACGGTTCTCTCCTTGGTGCTCTCCTTAATCTAAGAGGAAGAAGGATGAGAAAAAGCAGAGCGCTGGGACAGTGGAGCTTTCCCTCAATAGCATTGGAGGCGCTATGTTTCTCTCCCTGGTGCTCTCCTTAATCTAAAAGGAAGAGGGATGAGAAGAAGCAGAGCGCTGGGACAGTGGAGCTTTCCCCTCAATATCATTGGAGGGGCTACGGTTCTCTCCTTGGTGCTCTCCTTAATCTAAGAGGAAAAGGGATGAGAAGAAGCAGAGCGCTGGGCGGGTGGAGTTTTCCCTCAATAGCATTGGAGGGGCTATGTTTCTCTCCCTGTTGCTCTCCTTAATCTAAGAGGAAGAGGGATCAGAAGAAGCAGAGCTGCCCGTCAATGATTTCGAAGGCAACTGTCTTGGGAAATTGTAGATGGCAGCAGCACAACTGATCACGTTACGAATTGAGTGACTCTCGTGTTAGACAGCAGGGCCATTCCTTTAATTAAACACATAGTTTAAATAGCAGGATTATCAGTTAGATTCCAGACACATCATCCATACCTTTCACTTACAGAGCAGTGCTATCTCTCGGGTTACACGCCGGGAGCGCTTGTGCCACACAGCACCACAATCGGCAGGTTACAAAAAACTAGTGCCTTGAATATAACACAGGGGCATTCCATTGATTGCACATAACGTTGTACTCGGCTAAGCGAGCAGCCATCAGGCATGTTACACACTTTCCAGGGCAGAGCTCTTCCCTTTGTTACACAAGTTTGACGCTCTGGTCTTAAACATCAGATACCCCCGGCTTACACATATAGTGGCTGTGGCCTTAGAGAGAAGAGCGATCCCTCGGGTTACACCTTTAGAATCATCTTCACCAGCTGGTCTTAAACAGCAGTTATCCCTCGTTTTGAAAGTCACATTTTTCAATCTTTTTAGATAGGGAGTGGGGTAAGTGGATAGATTAGGGTAGGTGGGGTGGAAGGCTGCAGGGTCTCTCCCCAATGCATAAAAAAAGTGCACAAAAAGTAAAAAAAATGCGAATTAAAAACACCTTGGCCTTTTCAGCCACAGTATTTTCCCCCTAAAATGTTCACATAGATCCCTATTCTGCGTTTGTGCATTTCAGACATTAAAGTTATTAGCGGGTGGCCAAGACCCTGCTAGTCACCCATGTCTGAATGGCATGTGAATGGGTAGAAAGAAGGTGTACTATGAACTAAGCAGAAGGGCTTGTGTTAAAGTGGATTGAGAATTGTGTGAGTAGCTACAGTTTGATTTTTTTGTTGTGAAAGGTAGCTTCATTCTTATGGCAGAGGTGTTGTTTATGTTTATGGATTTATAATGCGCACCAGGTACCCTAAGGCTTAAATGAACACAACAAAAATAAGAGGAGATGAAGATAGCACATGGACATGAGAGAAACTCTGGGGACTTTCTGAAAACTCATAGGCTGGAGGGACTTAAGAGAAGAGTACTGTCTTAAGTTTTTTCTTAATGACCTCAGTGGATGATATGATTAAGTGAGGGTATTAAGGCATTCCATGCCTGGGGGGGGGGGGCGCAAAGGCAGCATCCCTTTCCTTCTTGATCTTACATCAAGAGATGGTGAGAAGATTAGAATCATCTGATCTAAGAGCTCTAGCGCTATGTTTTATTGTGATATCTTCTTTAAGATATGCGGGCATTTGGCCCTGCACACACTTATGGGTGATAAGGAGCAACCTGAAGGAAACCCTGGCCTGAATGGGTAGCCAGTGGAGATTTTTTCTTGCTTCTGACACATGATCTCTTTTCTTAAAGCATTTATCGACCCTCACTGCTCCGTTCTGAATTACCTGGCGACACTGAAAGTCAGATAAAGGAAGGCCCATCAGGAGGCTATAACAATAGTCCAACATGGATCCTATTATTGCCCTGGCTAGTGTCTCAGAGGTATTTTTCCAGATATGAAGGGTCTTAGATGGCGGAACAGTTTAATAGAATAGGAGGCAGAGGGGATCAGACTGTTAACCTGGGCTTACATAGTCAGGTTTTTATCTAAATAGATGCCAAAGGTCTTCACCTTACTCATGCCCATAATGTTACAATTATCCATATTAAAACTATTGTAAATTTGTCCCAGTTTCTCAAATATAATCTCTGACCCAACTAATAAAAGCTCAGTTTTTGAGCTGTCAATGGCCAGACCATGGGCCACCATCCAATGTTGAATCTTTTGATAGATATTAATAAATGTTTCGTCCTCTTGGTGTGATCCCGACATGGGTATGACGCACTGAGTGTCGTCCGCGTAGTTCGCAAATATGAACCCTTCCTGTTCCAGCATCTGAAAAAATGGGATCATAAAAATATTATAAAAGCAAGGAGACACACATGCTCCCTGCGGGACTCCATACATGAGGGTTGTGGGTTTAGCTTCTGCAAAATCGCTAGAGACCATGACTTGCCTACCTTTCAAGAAGGAAGAGATCCAATTGGTCACCGCCGAGGAGAACCTGGCATTGTTCCTTAACCTGGTGGACAGAATGGTATGGTCCACCAGGTCAAAGGCTGCCAAAAGGTCAAGAATCATGAGTATGGAGATTTGTTCTTATCCATTCTCTGAAGGAGATTAGATATTAAAGCCAGAAGAGCAGTCTCAGTTCCATGATTAATTTTGAAACCTGATTGATAGTTATGAAGAATATGAGTCTGCTCTAAAAATATTGAAATTTGATTGCAAGCCACTCTTTCCAGGATTTTCAACAGAAACGTAGTGTTGGTAATAGGTCTGTAATTTGAAGGAATATGTGGACAGAGATTAGGCTTCTACAAGAGTGGGATAATCCAGGCATTTTTGATATTTTCTGGAACCCTATTAAGAGAAAAAAGAGAAATTGACGATTTTGGTCAATCCAGGAATAAGAATGGGGGAGCATTCCTTTATCATAATGGAGGAACGTTACACAGCTCTTACCTTTGAGTTGAGTGATGGTTTTAGCCAGTTCTTCTTCAGAGATAAGATGAACATTATTAATAGGCTGCTCCATGTCATTACTTCGAAAGTGTGTAAATTGTCCTCCAGTTCTAGTTTGGTCATAATAGGTTTTTTTTTCCTTGGGTACCTCTCTAATTTTTTCCAGTTTGTTAAACAGGGCCTGCTGAATTTCTGTACACCAGGACTCGTTTTTGAGTATGGAATCTTGTGTCGGGCCAGGTGTGTGCGATTGTTCCTTTAACATTTTAAAAAGTTCTTTGCTATCAGATTTAGCGTTCACTATTCTTATATTAAGGGACTCTTTTTTTTAGCTTTGAATATGGCTGATTTGTACTCTGCTGCCGCCTTTTTGCAGGCTGCTAAACTGAGTGGTTCTCCGATTCGGCCCCAAGCATAGAAAAGCTTGCTTTGTTTGGATTTAAGTTCCTTGAGATTATTAAACCAAGAGTTTCGCAACATTGGAGATTGAGTTTTTATTTTTACTGGCGCAAACTTCACTGTAGCTGAGCCAAGAGAGTTCATGAGAGTAGATGAGATTTCTTCTAAATTGCCCATAGTACTAATTTTGCTGTTAAGGGCAGAAGCCCAGTCAGTTAGGGTAGCAAGATTCAGATTTTTGTGATTTCTATCAGCTAATGACACCTTAGGCTGAGTGACTTTTTTGTTGAAATAGTCTGTAGCTGAAAGCATATACATTAGTGCTCAGACGATGGGAAGGCCCTACTCTCTATGTCAGTTAGATTCAGGTTAAGGGAAGAAACCCAATCCAGTGTGTGGCCCTTAATGTAGGTTGGGGCTCTGATGTAATGGGAAAAGCCCAATGAGTCAAGTGTGCTCTCCATGACTTTTGCGGTGGCATCTGTGGCACACCCCAACCAGAGATTAAAATTTCTGAGTAGTATAAGTTTGGTGTTTGGTTTCAAGAAGGATAATAAAAGGCTATTCAAAATGGCTGGGAAGGTTGGATCTAATGAAGGAGCTCTATATAATAGACGAATATTGAGTGTGGTTTCAGCACTGATGGCTACTTTTACCAAAAGGAGTTCTGTACCTGGGATAGTATCGATCTTGCTTTCCTAGGATTTGAGCTCCGACCGGATAAGGGCTACACCCCACCCTCTTCTATTCTGGACTCTATCCTGCCTGATCATATAGTAGCCTTCTGTAAGAGCTAACTCCAAAGGTGGGTCGGCTGCTTCATGACCCCATATCTCCGTAAGGGCACAAATATCCAAATTAAATTCTTGAATAATAGCCGCCACTTCCGTAGCATGTTTAAGGAGAGACCTAGTGTTTAATAGCATATATTTTAGAATGCAATTTGGCTTGATAACCTTCTTGGGATTAGAACAGGTAATAAGATTGGGCGTGGATAAGGCGGTAACTGGGGAGGGAGCCGAGTCCACTCTTTGATGGATCTGGTGATAATGAGGTAATACCTCTGGTACCATCCTCCCAAAGTGAGCCTTAGAAGCATCCTCACATGGGGGTGTGGTGGTAGAAGTGGGCAGGACGTCAAGTGTATCAGCTGGGGTGTCTATAATAGAACAAGCCCCAGTTGTGCAATAGTGTTTGTGTTATATGTGAGTGCAGGTGTGTGGGAGTGTTACAAAGGTGCAGAGTGCGAGAGGAAAAAATGGGTTAGCTGTACAAACAAGAATTCGACCATCCGCAAGGTGAGTGTGCTCTCACAGGGCTTTTTTAAACATTTTAAATGAAATTGAATGATTGTAGATCAACCTCCGGAAAATGTGTGCGGATAATCAGCACACATTTTCCTATGCTCACTGCATGACATACACATAGACCCATGTATTCTGGGTGGACACACCCTACAGGTGCAGCCAGTGTGTAATATTTAGTTGGGCTATGACAGCCAGGATTATACCATGATAATTACACTAAGTTAAGCAATCTCACCGCCCCTCTCTCCCCATCACCCCAACGTACGTCAACACCTCCTCGCAACAAGTCCCACTCTACCACTCACCACAACATACACACTGTGCCCCATACCAACACAAACAGAAAGGCTAAAGGTACACAATAACCACATCTCAAATGTGCACTTTTGAACACACGATTCCTACCTGCACAGGCCTTAGAAATAAATGACTTACTCTCCACACACAATCTGGATCTCCTATGCATCACCGAAACGTGGCTCAATGATGCCTCTTGCCCAGCTATCGCACTAGCCCTACCCCCTGGATACACCATCCTTAGGCAAGATAGACTTGATAAGACTGGTGGGGGAGTCGCCCTCACCCACAAAGACACACTATGCTTGAGACCAACAGAACATAGCACATGGGCTGGAAATGCCGACCTCTTATCAGCCAAGCTCACGCTCTCCCTCAACAACCTAATCAATATCCACATCCTATATAGACCCCCCGGTCTCCCAGCAGACTTCCAAGAGCACCTCTCCCATAGGCTCAGTAACAACATCAAAAAATCCTCCAAAATCCTCCTATTAGGAGACCTAAATCTAGGATTAAACGATCCCAAGGACAAACCTGCCACCCTTTTAGCAAAAGAACTCGGAGACCTAGGATTCTCCCAAAGAGTCATCACCCCCACCCACTCCAAAGGCCGCACCCTTGACTGGGTCATGGATCACAACTGTGCTTCCATCATCACCTCAAACACCGCTCTCCCATGGACGGACCACCCCTGCATAGAATTCACTATCCCTACCAACCCCACCCCTAAGATTACTACACACGCTCCACCCGCCATAACAAGAAGCTCCAAAAAACTACCTTCAAAACCCTAGCCTAGCACCACCGTTCTCTCAAGACCCAAATATACTATCAGCAATCTTTAATGATACTCTCACCGATGCCATAAACTCTATAGCCCCATTAGAAAGCAAAAAAGCAAAAAAATCATTTCACTGCAACTCTTGGTTCTCGGATGAACTCCAAACCCTCCGAGCACAAAAGCGTCAGTCACTAAAAACATGGCAAGCGGATCCCACTGACCTAAACAAGACCCTCTTCAAACAAATAGCCCTCCAATACAAAAAAGCCAATAGGAAAATCTAACTCTTTCAACGACAGGATCTCAAAGGCCAACTCCCAAGCGAAAGAATTATTCGCTATCTTCAGCGAACTCGTCACAACCCCAGCTACCACAGACGAAATAAAGACAAAGCCTGGTGCACGAGCATCCAGTCTGCTATGCTTAACAAAATAAAACTCCTCCAAAACAAAATCCAAAACCATTGCAAAGCCCTCCCGAACCCAAAAACTAACAGCCCCACACCTAATAAGGCTACTATTTTCAGCCACGCCCCATTCGCATTCAGAGACATCATGGTACCAGAGGCCCTTTATCTTATCAAAAACCTCAAACCCTCTCTCTGTAAAGCAGACATATACCCTCCTAAAATCATCAAGGAATGTGCCAACGATCTAGACACCTTATCACTGCCTTCATCAACGCATCATTCCAAACAGGTATTGTCCCAAACAGTCTTAAGGAAGCATGAGTGCGGCCTCTACTAAAAAAGGCCACACTTGACCCAGCACAACCGAACAACTACAGACCGATTATGACTGTCCCGTTCCTCTTGAAAATCCTGGACAAAGCAGCCCACAACCAGATCCAGTCATACATAGAAGCAAACTCCACACTAGGCAAAAGGCAATCTGGCTTCCACATCGGGCACAGAACAGAATCAGCCTTACTAGACCTTAAAAACCAAATTTCACACATCATGGACAAAGGCAAACCCGCCCTGCTCCTTCTTCTTGACCTATCAGCAGCTTTCGACCTGGTAGATCACCAAACTCTTACCACCCACCTCACTCACGCAGCACACTTCTCTAAACAAGCAGCAACCTGGATCACATCCGTCCTTGAAGCCATGAAGGTCTACTCCAACAATGCAAGCGCAGACCCCACCACTATAAACTGCGGTGTCCCCCAAGGTTTGTGTACAGCCCCAACCCTCTATAACCTCTTCACGAAACCCCTCTTCGACCTACTTGATTCCATGGGCGTTGCATATACCAACTATGCAGACGATACTCAAGTACTCATACCCCTATCTGGACTCTATCACCAAGACGCTAAGGCCCTCCACAACATCTATGCCACTATCCAAACGTGGATGGCACTTAATGGCATCTGCCTAAACGGGGAGAAGACTGAAATTCTCATCCTCGGCCAGAAAAACACTATAACAAAGCTTAACCCCCAGTACGCCAACTTCAACATAGACAACTCAACCATCCCAGTCTCATCTTCCGTAAAAACACTAGGGGTTCACATTGACGCAAATCTATCTATGAATAGACAAACTAGCGCCATAACCTCTGCACCAGCGCTCAGCATCAAACTCATCAACGCCATCAAACCCTACTTATTCGCACCCAACCGTCTAGCTACAGCTAGAGCAACCATAGGCGCCAAACTCGACTATTGTAACGTTCTCCTAGCTGGCACCTCCACCAAGAACATTCATAGACTGCAAACCACTCAAAACAATGCCCTACGAGCCGCACTGAGCATCCCCAGAAGAGACCATATATCTCATGCAAGACGTGAAGCACGGTGGCTTCAGGTCAAAGACCTCATTACCCTGAAAATCCTTACTATCACACATAGATGCATTAACAACACCGCTCCCACCTACTTAGCCGAAGCTATATCAAGAACCACCTCCACTTGCCCCACCAGAGCTCAGTACACCAACCAGCTACACATACCTCGCATCAAGAGAGTCACAGCTGGAGGGCTAGGCTTCTCCTACATTGCACCAAAATTATGGAACCCACTCCCTGTCACCCTCAGAGCTGAAACTTCCATCTCTGTCTTCTGCAACAACCTCAAGACCACTCTCCTCTACGAATAACGTGACCTCCCACCCTACCCCTGTCTTGTATATTGTAAGAAACACAAATGTAATATAACTATATTACAAACCTGTATATATATTTCCCACTGTGTAACATATGTATGATTCTTGACCCTGTAACTAAGTTCTGTACTGTTACAAGTGCCATAATGTTCTCGGACTGCTGTGTGCTACATAAAAGCGAATTAAAAAAAAAAAAAAAAAAAAAGGAGGAGGGCCAAAACTTCCTCCTGCCATGGCAACCTAATTAACTAAAAAAGGCTCCATGAATCAACCCTGTCCTTTTGTTTAGCCATGCAGATGGTGGTTGCAATTAACACAGAAATAGAGTGTACTTCGAACAGGCCCACATTGGGGTTGGCTGCAGAGGTTAACAAATAAGACAGGAAACCCAAACAACCTTTGATATGCACTGTGTCAACCTGAAGCCAGCTCCCGCCCCTAATATCAATGGACAGCGAAAGATCATGTCTGGGACTGAGTTTATTATGGTAGTCATCCCGGCTTGGGGACCGCGCATTCAGAAGGTATTAGTATGTGGATTGACGGCGCCAGAAAGTCTGGTCCCACCACAGCTTCAAGGGAGACCTTCCGCTTTAATCAGGGACCACAGAGTGCTCCTTTGACCAGAGACCCTTTGATCCACAACAGACCGGAAGAAGGAGGGGACTTAGTATTACATGTTTTCACCCCTTTACCTTTTCTGTTGCAAAGCACTCTGGTTATGACCTCATGTATACAGAAGATTGTTGGTGGGGACCCAGGATTGGTTCATTAAGGTAGGCTTAGCCTACCCCAATCACTGTGAGCTGTGGCCCATTTGGCTTTAAAATAGGACTGAGCCCCTCTTTTGAGCAGATCATCTGAAGACTTTGCAAGGAGTAGCAAGAAGAACTCAGCATTGGACCCTGGTTGAAGGTACAGTTTGCCTTATATCTTCCGCCATTGAAGGAAGGCCAAGACCTTCAAGAGGGAAGCAGGATCCCCCCCTAAACATCTCCCAGGGAACAGAGGGAGATACTGAATCAAGAGAACCCTCCAAGCAGCTCCAGAACCGGTACCCAGCCAGCACACAGCGTGCCCTGCAAGGCTCTGCAGCAAGCTTCCTAGGTTGGAAGTACCAGAGAGTTCTGAACCAAACCAAGGACAAGGCAGCTGCCTGCAAAACTCTCCTCAGCTTTGGGCCGTAAACCTTAAAGGACGACACAAGCCCAGTGAAGAAGCTAGGAGAAGTGCATCGACAAGCATCTACAGACGTCCGCCTTCAAGGACCTTTTTGAGCTAGTTGAGCCCCTCGAGCTGCAACCAACTTCACCGCTGACTGTTAAGCCGCAGTTGCTAAAGGCGTCCAAAATTCCTCGACCTGTGCTTCAGAACTGTCAACCAGCACTGACACGACGATAACTGACCCTGAGCCTGACTCTACACTGTCGAGCACCAAAATGTTTACAACCACAACGTACATTGTGGTTCTGTCCCCCTGGTCCCTCTCCGAAGGCCCCAACTGACATTTTATGACTCATTGCTCCCTTTGTGTTGAAACCAAGTGTCCTTGAACTATTGTGTTTAATTACTTTACCGACTACCCTCCTGTCAGTATCCAGAGTGTATCCCTTTTCCTTCTTTGAAACTGTCCTCTGCATTCCTATACAGGGTGGGCCGAATTTTGTAGTGTGCTAGAACTGTCTGTTTTGATAATAAAATAGATATTTGTATACAACCTTGACTGGACAGTACCTTTTATCATTCGGTAATAACTATATTTTTGGTGAGTTGCAACTAACCAACCATTCATGACCTTTCCGAGATAAATCTGCCGTTCCATCCGTGTTACCAAAATTGGACACAAAGGTTTATAATTTGCTTGTGTTTCCCCTTTCCCTGTTTGGATCCCTTCTGGTGTACTAGAGGTGTGGGGCTGATAGATGGTTTAGAAACAGATATTCATCCCTGGACCACTGGTGCCCCAGAGGTTGATTCATCCCAACCCTGGATTGAATCCATGTGCAAAGGCCAGTGCTTAGTCTCACATACAATCTAAGTGCTTATGCCAAACCTAACAGCCAGATTACTCATACACACCTTGTGGCTGTCAGGGGTCGAGTCCCAAGTATAAAGTGGCGGGCTCGGACACTCGCTTTGGACAGGTGAGGTATAAGGATTAATTAAGGGTGGCGTGGCAAGGAGAAGGATGATGTGTAGGATGATGGATACAGTAAAAGGAATACAGATGATGTGCGACGGTGAACGATAATGAATCGTATAATGTGAGGCGGGTGAGGACGACGCAGGTGGCATGAAGGAAGGGAACGTGAGGAGGGCAGACGAGTCGGTAGGACGGCTCTGAGCGAGACAAGCGAGGCGACAGTAGGATGGTCTAAATTGACACTTTACCTATAGTCACCAACCCTCAGTTTAGACGGGTGCTGGAGCCTGGGGGGGCTCTGCTCGTAGATATCAACGCTACACCTCAGGTCATATGGATTCTATGTACACTAGCCTCGCCGTAAACAGCAGAGCAATTCCGCACGCTGCACACTTCCAAAGCTCATCTTGCACACGGGGGTCTTCATCTGGCTTCCAAGAGATTATTTTCAATATTTTGCGAGGATTTAATGCACATTACTGTCCGCTGCCTACAGTGCATCACCGTGGAAATTGTTCAGTCGCAGCAGTGACATATCCCTCAAGCTGTGCGAGCGAATCATTTATTCTCTGGCAAGGACTGAAAGGATTTCACCATTCTCACAGTGCAGGCTTCCATAAACCTGACACTTCAGCCTCGCCACTGCAATATGTCCGCACAATAAAAGCTCTCTTCTACCAACTTGTGTGCCTGTGTCGAGTATCAGCAATGTAAGAAAAGGTCCGGGCAGGCCCTTTCTTTAAATCTCCTTAGGAGAAGTCCAGGGAATCCCCCTTCTTCATAACACAGGAGATCTGCTTCTGCCCATAACACAGGAGATCTGCATTTGCCAATAGCACTGGAGATCTGCTCCTGCCCATGATCTGCTTCTGCCCATAACACAGGAGATCTGCTTTTGCCCATAACACTGGAGATCTGCTCCTGCCCATAATCTGCTATAATCTGCTTCTGCCAGTAACACAGGAGGGCGGTTTCTGGAACCCGGGAGGGCTGGTACTAGGACGTCTCTCCATCCCCTCCACTGAAACCCCGTGAGCACATCCCTGCCAATTCCTCCCATTAGACCCAACAAATGCAAAGCTGCGATCTTTTAACCTCATACTACAGGAGGACTGTGAAGGGGTCCTTTTGAATACTCCCAAGCCGGTGAAGGAAGTCAAACCCCTACACCGGGACACCAAGAGGACTGTGAGCACCAAGAGAACTGTGAGCGTGTCTGTTCCTTCACCATACACCTTCGAACTGCAGGAGGACAGAGTATGACTACATCCACAGCACTCAGACCCAAAAAGACAGTAGTGTCTTCTCTCCATCCCCTTTCCTCAGACCCCAGAACTGTTTGTGGATGTCTCTTTAATCCCTCACTACTGACTGTAGAACAGTGAGTCTGCCCTTTCACCACCCTTTTCTCAGAACCCAAGACGACGAGGACTTCAGGGCTAGAGAAAGGAACACCTACTTGGACCGACAGTACAACAATTAATTACGCTTTATAGACCTAGCCCATGGGTGTGGTCTATATAGTTATGTGCTTCAAAAGAAAACATTGACATTTGCCTTGAGTGGTTGCTGGGGACTAACTAGTTTCAAGCAACCATGACCACACGTGATGAGGAGGAAGGGGCAAGCTTAGTTGCGTCTACCAGAAGTACCCCTGCAGAGACTGCAGGCAGCAAGGGATGGAGGAGGCCCTCTCTCAACAAGGTAAGTAGTCGGGGGGGTGGAAGGGTGGGTGATTTCACATTCTCAGTCAGCATCTGTCTAATATGGCTGGGGCAGGAGGAGAGCGGTGCTGGGAGGGTGTGAAGAATCAACTTCCGGGGCACCAGTGGTCCAGGGATGAATATTGGTTCTAAACCATCAATCAACCCCACAAGTCTAGGACACCAGAAGGGATCTGCACAGATTGGAATACAAGTGAATTATAAGACCTCCTTGTCCAATTTTGGTAACGCAGATGGAACAGCAGGCTTATCTCTGCAAGGTTGTGGATCGTTGGTTAGTTGCAAAACAGCGAAAATACAATTATTACCCAATGATAGAAAGGGACTGTCCAGTCAAGGTTGCATACAAATATCTACTTTATTATTACTACAACAGACAGTTCTAGCACACTACAAATATGACCCACCCAGTAAAGAAACACAGAGGACAGCAGGTTCACAAAGGAATGGGATGCACTCTGGATAATGACAGGAGGATAGTTGGTAATCTAATCAGTCTTACAGTTCAAGGTTATTAGGTTCCAGCACCAAGGGGTCAAAGGGTCATAACTGTCTCTAGAGGCCTTCAGAGAAGGACCAGGTGGGCAGGACCAAAATGTACCTGGTGCTGAAGAAGTTATTGGTGATCAACAGCGTTGAGGCGGTTCCAGGGCGCTTTGCAGTTCCTGAGACAGAGTTAGTGGCTGGTGGCAGCTATAGGTACCAGGCAGCAGGCAGTGTGGAAAGCGAGGCTGGACAGATGTCTGCAGGCTGTCTGGGGCGGCGGCTCGGGGCCAAGAATCGTTGTTTCTGTGCTGGTTGGCGGATCTTGAATGCTGGTGGAGGTGTCTCGGATGGCTCTGCCGACTGTGGCGTGACAACAGTTAGCGGTGCAGCTGGATGCAATTCGACGATTAGACTGTCTCGAAAATGTCCTTAAAAGATGCCGCTGGATGATGCTTTTGTGGCACTCCTCTTCTTCGCAGGGCTCGTGTCCTTTCAAGGTGGATGGCCCAAAGGTCAGGAGAGTGTTTGCAGGCAACAGCCTTGTCCTTAGTTCAGATACTCTGCGGCACTTCCCACCTAGGAAGATTGCTGGCAGAACCTAGCAGGGCATGCTATGTGCTGACTGGGTACCGGTTCTGGAGCTGCTGGAATTGGTCCGCTGAGTCCGGTATCCCCTTCTTTTCCCTGGGAGATGTTTAGGGGGGAACTTGCTTCCCTCTTGGAACTCCTGGCCTTCCTTCACTGGCAGAAGATGTAATTTAGACTGTACCTTAAGCTTGGGTCCAAATGTGTCGTCCTTACTCCTTTCAAAGTCTTCAGATTATCTGCTAAGTGAGGGTGTCATGATCCGTTGATCACGCCCTTTCTGGTCTTCCTGGTCCCTGGCACATCAGGGGTTACTCGCTGTAGTACACGGATACTAGGGATTCAACATGCTCATCCCCAAACCAACTGTGTCACAGAACGAGTAAATCAAACCCTTGAACAATATCTTCGTTGTTTCTCTACCAAAGTCCAGGATGATTGGTCACTTTTAGTACCAGTAGCCGAATTCGCTTACAATAATTCGGACCATTCGGCTGTTAAGACCAGCCCTTTTTTCTGCAGCCAAGGATTTCACCCTTCGGTCTTACTTTCTGTTCTTCCCCACCCTGCACCTGTTCCTACCGTCGATTCCTGGATTGAAACACTCATAAATGTTCAGAGAGAAGCCAAGGAACATCTCGAAAAAGCGCAAATTCAAACCAAACACTATGCAGATTCAAGGAGAAGTATGTTCAAATAGGTATAAACAGTCCCTATAATAACATCCTACTCTACTGACAGGGATATCAATATGTATAATACAATAAAGAGTAAGATAACACGTCTTGTTTTACTTACATCCAACCCCCTTTACACAGGAACTCTATAAGGTTTTCCGGCATCACTAGTCCTGAAAAAATGGACCGTCTGCTATGATTGATTAAAAAATGTGTATAACAAATTTTTATTCAAATAATTCGAACTGAATTTAAACATAAAACACTACCCTCACCTAACACAGTGTACTAAACACTAAAAAACAGTTACTAAAACATGAAATACAAAGTTCACTTATTTGCATGACACAAAAGATATCACATAACATAACACAAAAAAATCTCAATGTGTCTCTAAAACAACAACCATCCCAACATGTTTCTGTTCTTCACTGCCCAGTTCGGGCGAACATTCTTCAGGGGAAATTTTTTTTAAAAAAGCATCCACTAATCTCTTCAACACCGTGCTGAAAGGGTAGATTCAAACTTCTATACAGGCAAAGGAAGGAAAGAACCTCCGAGCCTTTAAATGGTGAAACTTCAAAGCGCGTCACAGGATGACAAATTCGCTGGTTTCTCGCCAAATGAGAGACCACTACTTCACAAAAGCGTCATAGTCCGCTAAAGTATCGCCACACCTTCACAGATGTAGGGATCAAGACTGTAACAAGCAAAGCAGCAATCAACGTGTTTGCAAAGGAGAAATCCACACAGTCAAGCCGTAAAGTATCAATCTGTACACTCAGAGGGATTAAATCACTCTAATGGCAGCTTCCAAACGCACACAGCCAACACTGAATTCAGTGCTCTGGAAACGACATGTTGTTCTAGTGTGATCCATGTCATTTTGTTTCGTAATAAAGACAGTAAACTTTGCCCTATGGTTGAGTCTTCTGTTCTTGTGGTGGGGATTTTGTTGGGGCCCAAGTACCCTCTTGCTGGTAATCGAGGTAGCTGCTAAGAATGCCTCTGCAGCGCCTTTACAAGTGGTAGCCGAGGAGAGATGGTCGCTAAGACCTTTCGGCATTAAGCCTGCATCATCCCCGAAGGGCTGCACAGCAACCCGTGTGGACTGGACCACAATACCACGTGTGCAAATAAGTATAGAGAGGTTGGCAGGACCCGCCTTGGAGGAATTCCTGCCCGCTCCCTGTGGGACAACCAGGCCGGACAGCAGAGTGGCTGATTGTGGGAGAGTCGGTGTTCGAGGGGCTTCAGCGGATCACAGAGTGTAAGTATAGATTTAACTATATGGCAAAATATAGGGCAAGGGAAAGTTCTGCTTTGTGTTGCGTTTTTGTGCAAAGGTTACCCATTGCTTAGGTAATCAGCTTAGTTTATGGATGAAAAATATAAAAAATATTATAAAAGGATACCTCTATTCGAGGCGTTAGCTTGGACTATGTTTGAAAAACATACAAAAATAAAAGAAATTGATACCTATGGGTTAGGCAGTTCAGCCTGGTTCATGGATGATATTGTATGGTTACCTCTATTAGCATGAGACGCTACCTTAGGTCACTGAAGGTGCTTTATTAAATTAGCTCTTTGAGATGTATTCCTATATGCAGCGGTATAGAAGAAGGACCACATGATTTTCTGAGCTACCCTGTGAGGCAGGAAGACAGCCGTGTGTTATGTCATGCTTGTTACTGTGTCTGTGTTATTAAAAGCGGACATATACAGTGAAATATTAAGAGATTTTCCTCTGTACAGTTGGTGACGTCACCTGTGAGGTTGTCGAATAGGACTTGAGGTGCGCACAAGGTGGTGGATTCTGTTTGTTGAATTGTTGCTTGAATCAATAAGAAGTGTTATGCCATTTGGGCGGAGCTCGAGGAGCACATGAATGAAGTCGCGATTTGGGCCTTAAGGGCAGAAAAGTGCAGTGTGGGTGGTGCCGCAGCACACTCCTATTGATGGCAGTGAGCCAGAGAGGCTGTTGAAAAGATTCTTTGGATTGTTATGGTTTAGAGAAAGTTGATCAAACAATGATGTTAATTATGAAAATTGTAAATTGACAAAGGTAAATTGAATGTGTCGAAATCCTGATTTGACGTCAAGTAAGTATTGACGATTACAAAGTAAAGTTTTGAGGGATACACCCATCAAACATTTATGCAAGTTCCCCCGCGTAATCAAGACAAAATATGCCAGTATAGCACAGAATGGAGTAGAGCTACAGAAGGCAAATTGGCGAAGCAATGGGCCTAAAACGGGAACGTTTCCAAATGGGTCCCGCAACGTATGACCACGAACTTACATGCAGCTTTTAAGGGGAAGAAACTGTGTAATCGGCTGACTATATTAAAGCTATGGAAAATGTTTCAGGACGAGGATGGGGACTCGATCCAAAAGAAATGGATGTTGAGTCAACGTGGTACGGAAGGCTAATCGCCTTCGGCTCCCCCTCTTCCTGCTCAAACTGCAGACATAGAACCAACAGCAGAAAGTCAGGGATTTTACCCCTTAAAGGAGTTGCAAGCAGCAGCAGGATAAACCAATCATATTTTTGCATCGCCAGCGTAGAGCAGCGAAGACACATTTAGTGGTGTGAAACAGGTGAATAAAAAAGCACAGGTTAACAGTGGCGAATATAAGGAACGCAGTGAATTGCAAGCGAAACTGAGGGAAGATGACGTGGGAAAGACATGACACAGCGCAGATGAGGCGATAGTCCCGACAAATGAATGGGTAGTGTAACAAAGGCATGGTATCAAACAGTGAAGACAGACACAAGTGATTACAGTTATAGGGTGTTTATTGAACTTCAATGGGTTGGACAAACGCCTGTCTAACACCAAATCTAAGGATGGGAGCAAGCTACAATTAGCAAAGTAAAAAGAACACACTCCTAGTGGAGTCTTGTCAAAATAAAAAGGGCCTATACAAATACACCTATTGCAAATCCTTACTTTTAAATACAAATGGTGTGGGAAAACAAGCATTCAAGAAACAATATGTCAGGACAGGCGAGTGATAAGCTCCCCTTCCCCACATTTCAGCATGGGACAATGTCTCATACTTGAGCTTGGCACACACCCTAGCTTCTCTGAGCACCAGGATGCAGTTAAAAAATGAAATAGGACCTTCTGTGATAAAGTCTCTCGCTCTCCACAAGTCTCTCGCGAATTCCCAATTACCATGACAAATTGTACCTGTTCTCACACTCCAACAGAGTAGTGATGACTGCGGTACTCGCACAGAAGACAACCTTAGGACTCATACCAATGGCTTACTATTGTGGATGTTTAGACCCAGTGATGAGGGGACATTACCCGTGCGAACAAGCTTTGCCTGCTGCTGCATTTGCAGTGGAAAAGTCAGCCAGTATCACAATGGGGTGCAGCACCACACTTTGCGTAGAGCATGCCCTCTTTGCGATTGTCGAAAATCTCAAATGTACATTGACCACCCAGAGCGTATCTTGATACGAGGTAATTATCTCGAATCCAGCAATAAAGGTAGTAAGATTCATAATTGTAAACCCAGCAGCATTTATAGCTTACCCAGTGGAAGAGGGAGAATATGTGCATGGATGTACTACGTATATGGAACAATATGACAACATTCCTAATGTGGGGAAGAATTGCTTTATATTGACTGGTCATCAAATGCAGACCAGACGACTGAAGAAAGGCATACTGGGACAGCAGTGTGAAAATGAAGTCAGACGGAAAGCCGAAGTAGTAACAAGCACGAGATTGCCTTCACATTTTCAGTGCAAGCGGCCAAACTAGTGGCTCTCATAATGGCATTAGAAGCACGCAAACATAACGTTACAGTGTATTCTGATTCGGTGTGCGTGATTTCTACAGTACACACTGGTCTGTCGCAATGGCTTAGGAGGGGCTTCCGACGTGCTGACGGCACACCAGTGCAGCACGCGCCCCTATTGGGCAGACTCAGATGCGCTACAACTCCCATCAGCCATAGCGTTGTGAAGTGCCAAGCACCCACGAAGGGGGAGGACAGTCTTCTGTGACAATGAAGCCGCAGACGCAGTAGCAAAGTGTGCAGCATATTTCGCAGAAATGAATGAGTTTGACACTCCATCGAACACATGTATACGCGTGTGCAATATGAAATTGAAGGAAGGGTATAGTTCACTACCTGCCACGCAGATAATGGAGTTTCAGGGGAAGGTACAATTAGAAGGAAAGGAATTCTGGGTGAAGACGGGTTGTTCAATATCCCCTTAAGATGCATTATGGCGAAAGGAAAGCGGAGGCAAGCTAGTGATCTCCGTAGCATTGTTGCAGATTGCGCTCATGCAATTGCATCATCCCATTCATATAGGTAGAGACGTACTTGCCGCACACATTGGGGAAGAGTGGTTTTGGCCAAATATGATGGTGCATATAGCCGCACTTATGGAAAATTGTAGTCTGTAAAAAGTTTAATGCAGGCAAAACTTTATGCGTAGTGCGAGAAGCAATACCCCGCCCAATTGGGCCTTTCCAACATCTCCATGTAGACTATGTTGACATGATCCAAGTATGCCAAGGCTACTGCTACTGGATAGTAGTTGTATGGCCATTTTCCTGGTGGATCAAAGCCAGTCCCTGTTCACACCCTGATGTTCACCCTGTTCACACCTCAGAGCCACAGAATTCCTCAGAGAGGTATTCCCATGATGGGAGTGAGGTGGGTGCGAGGTCCTTCGGTCTGACAATGGATCTCACTTCGTAAATGAGACCCATGAGCACATAACGACTATTGGGGATCAAGCACAAGTTCTCCTGTGCTCATCACCCGCAAGCGAATGGGATATGCGAGTGTCTTAAAGGCCTACTGACAGAGGAAAATAGCCAAAATTAAACCCACACGAAAAAGGGGTGGCTTCATTCCCTGCCCCTAGTTTTGTTCACATTACACAACAAGCATGGATCCAACAACCACTTAACCCTTCATGAGTTGGTGACAGGCCGACTCATCCAACTTCCACTTGCTCCTCCCACTAGAGCACTGACAGCCGCCCATAGTTCTGCTATTGTCTTAGGAGATGAAATGCTTGATTACCTTGCTTCGATGATGGCTAGTGCCTCTTATCTCTCGACAGCTGCAGTCCCAGGGCGAGAGGTCAAATAAGGTTAAAGAAGACAAAACAATGGAAACAAACTACAAACATTTGAAACAACCACTAATTTATCCAGGGGAGACTTTTTTTGTTGTGAAATGTTGTCAGGCCTTGGTTCAAGCCCAGGTTTGAGGGACCCTATCTTGTAGAGCAGGCCACTGATCGCGCTGTTAAGCTGAGTGGGGAAAAAGCCTGGAATTACATTGGAGACCTCAAACCCTGCCGAGATGAGACCTTCTCCCATCAGAATGAAGACTATTTGATGCAAGAAGAGCAAGACAAAGTAATCACAGCAGAAGGTGACTCGGTCGATGACTAGAATTAGAGAAGAGCAAAACGCAGAATCAGATCAGGCACACTATCTTTTCTCAAACTAGGTATTCATTGTAAAAGTAAAAGTGAAAGGACTGATCAAATACGTGATTTCATACCTGCACACAACCTCCCGTGCCGGTGCCACAGAAAATACATCAAACCACGGACCAATTTGTCTGTGGTGGCAGAGGCGGCTGAAAACCACGCCGATCTCCGGGACATTGCTGTGATCTCGGCGACCGGAAGACGAAAACAACCAAAACTGAAGGAATAGAGATTCCAAGGAAAGCGGAAAGAATATTTTTTGGGGAAAAAAACATCTATCAGAGGACTTGCGCTAAATAGGACACCTAATGAGAGGTTGCATATCTATTGTGGTCCGGTGGGAGCTTCTACAACTGGAAGAGAAGTTATCTTGGGATACCAGTTTGGTTCCTGACTGTGAATTGTAAGACCAAAAGTATTCCTGCTACAAATGAGGGATTTGTTCCATCATATCTGCTACACCCCTGAATTAATTATATGGCGATGGTGAGGCTTACACCAGTCCATGAAAGGCAAGACAACTAATCTTGACTTTACGTCCTGAGGAAGGTCTAAATAAGAAAGGGACATTACTATTAGTTCCAGGAGACCGAAACACTAGTCGACTATACAATCTGTTTGAAATTGTAACAAACTATCCAACGACACCACTAATAAAGACAGGGTCGGAATATGTTGCATAAGTACCTTTTTGAGATATGTGTAATATAAAGTATTGTTTACACTCAAAAGAAGGAAAGCCATTGCTATTTTGCGAGAGTGTATGTGAATGAATGTTGGAGACTATTTGGGTATGAGTTTGATTATTTGTAAAATGTTTTTTTTTATGCTATGGATATACATTAGTATTCCAATAAATATCACACATATATATTTTTTGTACTGATGAAATAAAATGTGTATGTAATATACTGAGTTAGTAGGACTTGTCATCCTTTATTCACTGGTCCACCCCCTTATCTCGTTTGTTTATTTGCCTCAGGGACCAGGAATTATAGTGCAGGCTTACCCTTTTGTATAAAATGTACCCTCGGACCTGAAGCCAGTACTAGGGCGTTGCACCGCGGGAGTAACCCCCGTAGGAGAACCTTGCGGACCATCAGCACCGATACGGGAAGGATCCGGAGACCCCTCGGCCATGAGGCTGGTAGCTGGACTAGCCTTGGTATGTGTGCTGGTGTTAGAGCCTGACAGGCTCCTCCCGATCAGGTGCTTCCTCGGAAAGGAGTCACTCTTGCGGGGTGTGATGGTGAATAAAGGCCTTGCTTTAGGCCTCGAGAAAAGTTTGACAAAGTCCTTTAGATCCTCTGGGGGTGACGTCTGGACAAGCTCCCTCCACAACTAGCCTGTCCTTCAGTGCCCGAGGTGTCAAAGCGTTACACGCGGAGCAACCTTCCCAGCCGTGGTCGGGGCCAAGGCAGCAGAGGCAAAGGGTGTGGGGGTCTGATGTGGGGAAGAGCCCCTCGCAGGCTGCACACTTGCTGAAGCCTGTTGAAGTAGACATGCGCCGGGAGGAGCATGGCGTCCCAGGACCAAGTATCTAAAGTAAAAAGAAAAGACAAGCTAGAAGAATATCCGGGGAAGATCGCGTGGTATTACATGACCGAAGCCAAAACCAGGAGCGCTGGTGAAATCGGCTTGTTTCCATCGATGCGGAAAAGGGGACTGAGGTGTGGTGCCTGTGGGCAGAGTCAGGCGAGCGCATGCTCCCAGGGCCGTGCCCCTGCGCGCCTCTACATTTAAAGGGGAAGACAATTTTTCTGGTGAAAAAGGTTCCGTCTCCCGTCCCTCGCGAGGGACGCCCATACAGTATGGAGGAAAGGGGATGAGACGTAAGAGTATGAGCTGGAAAATGTATTGAATGACAGAAATTAGGTAAACCTAAATAGCAAAAATGTGATGAATCTACTGCATTGTGTTTCCTCATTGAAGATTATCAGCTCAGACGACATTGCAATAGTGGAATACATTGACGAGTCCAGAACAGACTGGGTGATTCTCCACATAAAATCCAATATGACCAAGGAAATATTACTAGAAGCAGGCCATTCAATTCTGCGGTTTGGTTTTGAACTGCGAGAACATAGTGCGTCTAAGCCAATTGGCGACAACACTTGGCCAAGGAACTCGATACCTCAATATGAAGCGAACAGTCTACAACACAATATGCAGTGATCAAAAAAGGTGTACAATGAACAGACTGCTCACCTAAAAGTCACATTTGCCAACATTGTGGAGCTGTCCGCTGCTGGAACAACCATTGGTAACCAGGCAGACAAAACAAGAGATGTCACTGACTGGTCTTGGCTAACCCATGCCTTGATAAATTCTAAATCACACTAGCAAGAAGTCACCTTCAACAAATACCAAAAGCACCCTCTTTTCCTGGAATACCCGAGGTATCAAACATCTGTTTAATCACTCTACTGTGAAATTTAAAGGAGCTTCGATAATCTGCTTATAAGAAACTTGGATCCGCAGCGCCCCAGCCTATGAAGGATATGAGGCACTCACAAATCTGGCGAAAAAAGAAACCCATGGCAGACCGTATGCTGGGCTCCTAACTATGGTTAAACATAACTCCAACTTAAAAGTGATTTACACTGGAAATCACAACCCTTTTATCCAATGGATTTTACTTCAATATTGCTGATTCGAAGAGTCTGACACTACCCATATCTTAATACTGAATCTTTACTGGAACCCAGCAAAAATACTCACTGCCACCTTCCTAGGAGTAGTGGCTACCATTATCGATGATGCATGCAAAGATCTATGCAGACAACATGTCCTCATCTGCGGCGACTTAAACATCAAATGCCTAGATAAAGATGGTTGCCCTTAGTGACTATTGTGGCGACCCAGGCCTAATGCTGATCAACACCTGCAAGTTGATGCAACTCATGAGTTCCCGAAATCTCTACATGCTAAATGGCCAACCTTGGGTGACATTAGGGGGAAAAAACCTGGAGGAATAGTACGCCGTCGTCAACAATTGACTATGTTACATCAAATAAAGCGCCTGGATATCATCTCGCAATAAAGTAGCGATCATGAAATATTGAAGTTGACTTGGAACTTGAGAAGTGGACAACCAGCAGTGCTACAGTCAATGGTAATAAACCAAGGTGGAAATTGATTAAAAAAATCACAAAGAAGGATATTGATTTGCTAACTACAAGACACCTTGACTTAGTGGAAGATGGCACGGTTAATACTTCCTATGCCCCACTTTTGGCAAGCTACAAAGGACTTAGACAACCACTAATGAAACCTAGACATCTTTACAGTGGATCAGTAGTTGAACAGTGGAAGATCCTACGACACAACCTAACTAATATCAAGAAAAATCCCACAATGCTCAACCATACCATGCTGGATTTTACTTTGAAACGTAGGAAACAGCGATACAAAAACTGTCTGATCAGTTTTAAAAACCAACGCGATCAAGAACAAGGTGAACAAATGCTAAAAGCAATATGTAAAATCTTCCTCCAAAGACACATGGTTAATTATCAATCACATTACTTTAAACCAGCAAAGCAGGTTGAGTAGTGGTGCATCGGTCTTCACCGGTGGGTAAAATACTATTCCAGAAAAAAACATAGTGAGCACTAGTCCGCTGTCGAAATCATGGAACCCGGTAATATCTGCAACAGACATCGACGAGGCAATCAGAAAATGAAGAACTCATATGCAGCTGGGCCAGATGGTCTAACCAATACGATGCTCAAAGCCACCCCAGAAGGCTGGGCAAGGTTCATGGCAATACTATTCAAGTTCATCTCTACTTCTGGAAGGCTACCAACATCATGTAACTCAGCTATCATCATCCTGATCTTTAAGAAAGGATCAAGAGACGACAAAGCCAATTGCAGACTAAGAGCCCTGTTAGATGTCATCGGAAAACAATGTGCTTCTCAACTGCAAAAAAGGCTAACTCTATGGGCTATTTCGATCGATCTGTTGGACCCAAAACAAACCGGGTTGACAAAAGGTTTAGGAACTGACCTAAATCTCTTTATTCTGAACTTATTGAAACTGGATAAAGAGGTTTAGGAACTGACCTAAATCTCTTTATTCTGAACTTATTGAAACTGGATAAAGACGAAATGCAATCTATTCTGGCCTTTTTGATCTCAAACAAGCATTCAACAGTGTAAATAGATCGAAACTATGGGCAAAACTACGGACATGGGCGTGCCCTGAAGACCTGTTAAACACGATCAAAGCCCTCCACACCAACACAAGTATGCATGTCCGACTGGATAACGAAGGTGAGTTGTCATCACAAATAGATATCAAATGAGGAGTTAAACAAGGTTGTCCTCTAGCTACCAATTTGATCGACCTATATTTGGCTGATCTACCGGAGGCCTTAAAAGGATCATCACATTTCCCTGCTAAGATAAACAATCAACCGATATCAGCAGATATCGGACTGCAAGATTCACTTGATTCATTACAACATTATATGTTAGACAATGACCTGGTCATTAATATTGACAAATCAAAAACAATCTCATTCGGCCACAAACTTGGGAAAAAAGGGAAGACCGTTAAGTGGAGAAAATAGGCTGCGAACAACTACAGGCTGTTGAATCAATATTCTGCATCAAGTTCAATAAATCAATTGCAGAAAAAAGTTGGCTAATAGAACTACAACAAAGGGCCAAAATGTTGGCATCACAAGGATCCATACTGCATGGAAGATATGGCAAATTTTCATTGATACCCCTGCGCACCCTTTACATACAAAAGGTAGCTCCAATTCTAACGTATGGAGGAGAGGACATTTTGAACCTCCCCAGGGAAACTTGGAACACTCTAGAAGGAACGTTCTGGAAAACAACCCTAAAAGTTCCAAAGAGTCTACCAATAGTTGCCATAAGAGCTGAACTTGGGTTGCAATCCCTGAACTCCATTATATTATGGAAATCACTAACGTTACAGAGGAAAATATTAATATTAATGGACAACTCATCCATTCCTTACAGCATCCGAAAATCAAATGTTCCTCGAAAACACCTTGATCGTCTTGATATATGGAAAGAAAAATGCATGCATCAACTGGAATACTTAAGAGTCGTCTCTGGAGTCACTTGTCTACAACCTTGTGGGTTAAGAGAAAAATTAAGATCATCAGATTGGATTCACACTCTTGAATTAAAAGCACGATACAAATCGCTCAAGAATGCGGCTCAGGATCCGGGCCATTAACACAATTCCAATCTATATACAGAAATTCCCAAGCAGATACCATTGTAATCAGTCCCTTCGTATAAGATTAAATATCTATCCCACAAATTATCAATTGTACACGAGGGGACAACAAGAGTGTAATGATGGTGTGTCATTTTTGCAATATACTAGAGAACATGGAGACAGTGAAACACATGACAACGACATGTCCTGCAATGACTGCCGAAAGATCAGTGTTTCTTCTGAAATATGTCGAGAATGCAAGCTCATTGACAGCAGATGAATGGAGGAACCTGTTTCTCTGTGGTGAGAAACCAGCACTAGTATGTGCAGGAATTAACTTTCTAGACAAAATAATGACCAATCTGTCTACACTCAGTTGACCAAGCGGCTCTTATAGATCGATTAGACATTAAACGATATGTTTTAAGACGTATAGAGTGATGAAAAATGACTTGATGTCATTGGATTTTTAAAGATGTATGTTCTAGTGTGTAAAAGGTTTGTTATAAACTAAATCACAATAGAAAAAATAAAAAATATATATGCTTTGCTACAGAAGTGCATGAAAGAATTTCCCCACAATGCAAAGCATGCAGGACATTGACAGTAACACAAATGAAACATGCAGACATCAATGGTTCTGATGTGCAAAGTAATATCTCTCACAAGTAGCAGCCACTTAGTGTGGCCCTCAGGGACTGTCAACAAGGACATCTGAATGGTAGCATTACCTTAGCTGGAAGGTCTTTGAAATCACATGAACAGCGCTGCCCTGCATATTTCTGGCAATGGTGGAGCAAGGCATTACCTACAGAAGCCTTTCTTCTCCCCATCTTCAAATACCACAAGGACGACAGGGTGGACTCCATAATCTACCGGGACGCTGAGAGGTCTATCTCTGGATACCCACAGTGGTTGAAGTCACCCAATCTCCTGCCTTGTGAAAGTCTGCCTGACAGCTGATATCTCTGCTTAGTCAAAAGAAAAAAAACTGTGATCTGTTGCTTCAATGCCAAGAGTCAGAGGAGTAAGCATTACGTAACCATGGGCCAAAGCTGTCAGCGTCCCTTGAGGTTTGCGGTTTGCAATTGCATATCGGGACATACCTTTGTTGAATCACAGACACATTTTCCAAGCAGAACTTGCCCTGATTGCAAAAACACCAAGGAGATCGCCCTTGTAGAATGACCACAAGCAACACATGGAAAGGTATGTCACTTGCTGCAGTGACTGCTATACAATTACTGGTAGAGGTAGAGACTGGGCTGCAATGGCAAATCATCACTACTGGGAAGCCTAACCAAATGGGGGTCTCTGCCCCCATCACCCACAGGATGGTATTCCCGTGCAGATACTTATCACCATGCACCAGGTGGAGCGATAAACGTTTAGTTACTGGAGAAAGTGAAATGGTTGTGCGAAGGAAGGAGATGGAAAGACTGAAATCCAAAGTAAAATGTACAGTACAAAAACCTACACATTTATGTCCCAAGCCTTCCCTTTCTTTTTAGTCATGAGAATGTTCCTCAGTAAGAAGAACCAATGGGGAATGTGGTTGGCATCAGACACCAAATCAGATGAAAAGTCAGCAAAAACGGTGTTGAACACTGGCT
Organism: Ambystoma mexicanum; assembly: GCF_040938575.1. Taxonomy (NCBI): domain Eukaryota; kingdom Metazoa; phylum Chordata; class Amphibia; order Caudata; family Ambystomatidae; genus Ambystoma; species Ambystoma mexicanum. Next base: position 1,220,796,431 of record NC_090923.1, read on the forward strand.
GACATAATGAAGTAACATATTTGGAGCTCACATACAACAGTTAGTCCTTGGAGATGCATATGGTGTGCACAATGTGACTGCTGGACAGGTCACATTAATAATAAAATGCTGTTGAAAATCCACATATTCTGCATTGGCTCTAAAAGCATTCCCATGGAGAATATCACGAGGAATGATGCCTTCTACAGAGAAACACAATGACCACTGATACCTTAGATAATTGCATTCCAGCATTATGCCCAAACAAAGTCACAGTCTACTAAAGGGGTCAAAATAACTTCCTTACTCCAAGAATAGCCTGAAGTCTTTTGTACAAGCCAAAGTGACAGCAAGTTTTACATTTTCACTAGATTAACACCATTGAGTGCTCTTTTGTACGAAAGGCTTATGAGCCTACACTAAAATGGGCAAAACTGTAGTATCAAACTACATTAGAAATTAAAACAGTTCCTACAGATGTTAAACATTCAATGAGGAGCTGCTGGAGTCAACTTGGATGCTATAACCGGGGAAAAAGGAAAACTAAACCATGATCTTGAAGGCATTTAAGAGGATAAATTAACCCTTCAAGAAACAATTGGCAACAACAGACCCTCTTGTTTTGACACTTCAATTGAGTGGGCTATCCACCTGACTTAATGTTTCTGAGTAAGCCCCAAATGAGCCCAGAGCACCACCTTTGGTGCCATGCTACCAAGTTCAACAACTGAGTGGACAAGTACTAAATATGGAGCTCAAACATGGTCTCAAGTTAGGAGTGACTAGCCCACGCAGTCCCGGTTTTAGGCTGGTACTTGCAATATCCAAGGATTCAATATAGGGCTGGACGAGCGTCTCAAGCCTTACATAGAAGAACTGAAGAGATGTATAGATTGGACTTTGCTGCAGAGCGCGGGGGCTTCTTTCACATCTCCAGGATGTCAGAAAATAGAGCTAGAGGAGCAGTCTGTTATTGAACATCTGCTCTGCAAGTTTTGCATATAAATAGCATGGGAGTGAAAGCATGCAGGACCCACTACTGATAAAAAAAGGCAACCTGAAACTGCAAGGGCTCTTAATCAAAGAGACAACGTCCCTGCACTTCAAATCGGTCTCCGTGGAAATTCATTCTACATTTGTCCCCACCTATGAGGTGAAAAAGATTGGTTACAAGCTGGTTGTAAAGCACCCTTACTTCGAGCATGGTCTGTCGGCATATTCCGAATGCCAGGAAAGTGAACAACCAACAAAGGAATATCCTTATCAAGAGACCTCAGCCAGAGCTCTCTGGTCAGTGAAAGTAGAGGCCCTTTCCCTTTGCGGATTTCAATTTGCTTTAAACACAGCTGTGGATTTATCTCTGCTCAGTAAAACCTTTACGTGTTGACAAGGAGGAGGAACGCTTTGAGGGTAAGAAAGAGGACTTTCAGCTAAATGTCCAGGGTCATAACATCTGAAGACCAGACACTATGAATACAGGTACAACCTACAATGGCCCAAACATCCATGTTCCCAAGCCTCAGAGGTCATCTATACCATATACATTTGCAAAAAAAGAAATGCATTCCGACCAATGCGACCACTAGGAAAGTTCTTGCTGATTCACCAATCACGGTTTTTGCAGGATTTACTTGGAATTGGAATAGAGGGAAAACCAACTGAACAAGATGAACTCGATGATTTGCATATGGATCCGGGCAAAAGAGGCAATTTGAACTTACATACTTGAGTGACAGGACCCTGTAAAACTACCATGCATGCATGCTATGAGAGTAGTTCAGTTAGGGAAATACTGATATAGGGTCTATCAGATATGCGGGCAGGAAAGAAGGTCTATTAGAGAATTGCACCTTCTGAGACGGCACTATAAATGACATCTAAGAGGCAGACTAAGTTCATTAAGGTAGGCATAGCCTGGCATTTCAGCTTTGGGAAAGAGGCACAGCCAGCTAGTTGTCAAAGGGAAGGGAAGATGTGTATCCCCCCTCCCCTGTCAGCCACAACAACAGGCATGGTCTTGGTAAAAACCCTTGGGCTGTGCTTAACCTAATAAGAAGCACCCTGTACTTTAAGTGTATTCCTCCACTGCAATGCTTAAGAACTTATGATAAGGCTGCCTAATAGGAACCTGGAAAGAGGCATCTTGCAGGTCTTTTGCACAAGTTACTTAAAACGTGTATTCGCAATTGATCCATCAACAGAGATTATCAACAGTACATAAAACAGAGCAAGGCTAGCATTCATAAAATGCATACTTCAATTAATCTTCTAAGTGCAGCCTTCACACAAAACATCATACAAAAAAAATCGGTGTAAAAAAAGTCGTAATCCGAGACATTGCATTCGAGCATGTCCTAGTTTCAATAAAATGCGACCCAAGCAATTTTTTCCCAAAATCAGTGAAACCTACTGTTAAAAAATGTATTAAATCTTCATTCCTACCCAGCCCAGACCCACATATCTTATCTCGGCACAGTCAGCTCATCCTTGCTTTTAGAGGTAGAAGATTTAGCCTTACCATCAGTATTGTTGTGCGGGATTCCGGGGATTTGATTTAATCTATAAAAGCAGCTGCCCTTACATGCACACAGGTGGGGGAATAAAGGGGTATTTTAATGATGGCAATGTACAATTTCTGCCCTGGGTTAAACTAAACTGTGTTTCAGCTGCCCTTTGTTTTAAAAGGGATTTGCGCTGTACATTTGGAAGTTTACTCAGGGCAGCTACGTCCCCCAGCTTTTCAACAGAGCACACCCGCTAGCAAACCAACTAGAGGGGTCCTTAATAGGGAACTGGCTTAGCTCCACCATTGTTTTGTTCAGATTAGGGTTCACTGGAGTATCAAGTTGCACCTGAAGAAAAACTCCAAAAACCTCCTTTGGCCCTGGCATGTTATACTTAAAACTCCCAATTCACACCTCAGCACGTCTCCTGGGCACTGGGCAATTGCCCAGAAACCGTCCTCAGGAAGGTATTCTGTATAACCTCCAGATCTCTGCAAATTGTGGACCCCCACATCTCTCTGCCGTATAATGCTGCCATCTGGATCTTAGCCTCCAGCACTACAAGGCATTTATTGAGCCTTTTACCCCTATATGAATGATAAAAGTGGAGCAGCCCTCTGAAATCTGAGGCAGCTCGTTTAGCCCGCATATTTATATGGCTCTGCCAAGTACCGTTTTATGAGAATGTCAGTCCTAAATATTTATAAACACCGACAACCTTTATATTTTCCTTTTCAATAAACCAACTTGGCTTCACACCTCCCTTACCAAAAACCAAAATCTTTATTTTTGATAGATTAAGTTTGAGGCCGCGGTCATTAAAAAAGGAGTTTGCATAAATTAGGCTCTGCTGTAACCCGCTAGGCGCAAGGTGCATCATCGGCATAAAGGAGAGTGCTGAATTTGGTCCCGTTCAAAAGTGGATGGATTAGCATTTGCAGAGAATTATGTGATTAAAATCATAAAAACAAGGAGAATAGTAACAGCGCTAAAGGGCATCCTTGCTTCACCCCCCCCCCGATTTGTGTAAAAGTCCCTTGAATACTCAATTACTCTGGATCATTTGACCACACCTGAGGTTGGCCACATACATCAGTTGCATTCATTTAAGGAGCTCTGCTGGGACCGTGAGCCAGTCAAGCTTTTTCCATACTAAATGACGGTTAATAGATTCAAATGCTTTTGACAAATCTAAAAAAGGCCACGAAAATGTGATTATTTCTCCATCTTGTGTACCTTTCCAAAATGGTGTTGATCACAAAGCACTGGTTTATGGCAGAGAAGCCTTTTCTAAAGCCATCCTGGGCATCAGGGAAAAGTTTCTTTTTCTTAACCCATTCTTCAATTTCATCACCAGACATCCTGCAAAAATCTTGTTTGAGATACCTATCAATGCGATTGGGTGATAATGAGGGTCTGCCACTGAACCTTTATTTAAACAGTGGGGCAAGCAGGCTTCTTTTCCAAGAAATCGAGAAGATTAGGTTGTGCGCAATTGAATTAAAAACTAACTTCAACACTAGTAACCAACAGTCTTGGGCCATACAAATACCCGAGATCTTAGGCCATCCGGGGCTGTGGCTTTTCCCTTTTTCAAATTCCTAATCGGTGTAGCTATTTCATCTCAAATAAAATGTATGTTTGCTTGGTCTTTACCTTCTTCCTGAATACTAGACGACCCTTTGTTCACAGCTTTGCACAAAGCTAAGTCCTAACATGAAGAGCGAACAGGATCTGTGCCAAGATCATAAACTTGGACGCTTCCCTAGGCAGATGTTTCCTCAAGTAATGTGTACCTCTTAATTTCTCTCCTCCACAGTATTCCAACTAACTTACTTTGGTTGTTCGGAATCTACATAAAGGGAGAAAAGGCTGAACAGGTAAGAGGGAGGCTGAATTTTTCCTACCTCCAACAGAAGTCATCAGTAACGGACAGCCATGCCAAGAGAGCTATAGTCTGAATTTCCATCCAGGTATAAAGCATCAATGTAAACCAAAGTTTAAAGCCTACCAGGGAGAAGCTAATGTTGCTTCTTATTAAGGTTTGGAAATGCATCTTTGGAAGAGATGACAGAGACTTTGCAGTCACAGTTCCTGTTCTTTGCACTATTTCTGAAACTTGCCTGTCGTTAAAGAAATTAGCACATTGCCATCAAATGGTAGGTCGGGAACCTTCTCATGAGCTGGCAGTATAAAAAACAAAAAAGCAGCTAAGGGTAAGGGGTAGAAGGGCCATGGAGGAGTGTGTGGTGCTTCAAAGTGGTGGATTGTACGGTTGAATGTCCTAGACTGTGCCTGCCATTCATGAAGAAACTGATTCTTTTGCTTTGTTAGGACCAGTGCATCAGCCAACATTTTTCCCTGATGTGTCCTGTGAATGGGTTTCTATGTACAACCAGGGAAGCACACTGGAGCAGGGGTAGGAGCTGTAGAGAGCATGTATTGTGCCATGGGAGGTGACCCAAGCACCTGATCACATCCAGCAACATGGGGGAGGAGCGTACTGGAAGTACATAGTGAGCAGATGGCTTGTACAGCTCACCAGATGCTGCCAACACAAATCAATCCACCCAAGAACTGAGACACTGGGACAACATGGCTTAGAGCACAAAGTGCCACCAGCCTACAGTCTCAAAACAATACTACTGAGATAAAAGTGTTGTTTACACCTTTCCTTAAAGTCTGCTCAAAATACTCAACGGGGATACAGGAAGATGCCTGCCCAAGGACTCCCTTGGTTACAAGAACTCTCCCGGCAGCAGGTGCAGCCTCCACACATTCACCATAACCAGGCAGACACCAAGCGGGGCAGAGGTTTCAGAATGAAGTAGAGGGGCCCATTCTAGTGCTAGAGTCCAATCTGGAAAGGGAATGGGGAAAAGTGGCTGAACAACATACAATAAAATGATGGGCCTGAAAGAAAGGAGTGAGGCAGAGAAATAAAAGCAAAAGAGTCTAAGCACGCCTGGACCTGTATTTCATTGACCTGCATTCTCCCAGAGAGGAGGGCCTGGAAGAATTCACCTGGGCATACTGACAACATCTAAGAAGGATGAAGGGGAGAAAGAAGGATGCAGAGAGCGAGAGCCAAATGGCAGCAGGAGAAGAATAAGGCCTTATACTGATTTTATGCTAAAACAGAGTCAACTTGCATCAATAAGGAAATATCTGAGCCTCATTTACCACGTACCAAGGAGAGTCCTCATCGAAGACATCATCAGGGATATGGTGCTGAATGCGCAACTAAAAGACACTAAGCCTGTCAGTATTGGGAGCCTTCAAGAGCACTCTCCTTACCTGTGAAAGACTTCACCAAAACTGGCTTTGTGGGCCCACTTAATGGTGGTAGCATTTGTGAATTATAGTAAGGTACAAGTTGCCCTACCCTGGGAGTGCCTCTACAAGGAACCACTGTGTAAACCAGTGGCGTGTCAAACAGTTATACATTGTTTCATATGAGAGGCTGAGTGGCACATAGGTGTCACCATATATGGCTATGCCTGCTGCCTGCCCAGTATAACTTAGGCTACAGTTGCCAGAACAGGACGATCTGTTTGTGAAATGCTGGCCCATGCACTCTTCCAAGGCCAGCTCTAACAGAATAGCTAGGCAGGTACCAGCATATCCCAGACTTCAAGAGACCACCGGTAAAGTTACAAACTTGTATTACTAACTGCGTCACTTAATGCAGCAGCACAGCTGGGTCACAAAACAAAACCTCAACATATAATTTTCACATCATAAGCCTGCCCACCTATGTCAACCACAACAAAGGCTGCACACACAACATCACTCTGCAGGGGCCTCACAGTTTGCAAAGGCCACACACCTTGCAGAGGAAACGTCAACAGCTAGGAGGAGGCCAGTATGTGATGGGTTGGGAGCTGTTGAGGGGTAGCCATATGGGGTTCACAAGAATGAAGGGGGCACAGAATGAGGGGCTTGGTGGAAGTACCAGAAAAAACAAGTTAGCATCAAGGAATAAGGGTGGCATAAGGGAGGCGGACGATGGAAAAAGAAGCCTTATGGAATCAGTTTTCCAGGCAGCATAAAAAAAGTATTTAAAAGGCAGAGAAAACAAGAAATCTCCGATTCCCAGAATTCTTGCTGCCCCATCAATGCACAGCCCTGACACAAAGTCAGAAGTACTTGTAACAAAGTCAAATTACAGAAGTCACTTGCAGCGGTTGGGGTGCTCCTGTGATCAGGTATGCCTTGAGGTGCTTCGATGAGCTATCCAGGATTACCCAGTGTACTTCCCCACTGCCCAACCTCTTGTGCTGGTTAGACCCCCAAAATAAGAGGGGGTGTTAGTCACTCCACTACTCCCAATCACTATACAGGGAGAAAGTACAGAAGGTGTAACACCACACGTTATGTCTAGCGATTTATTCCCTCCCTCCCTCCATCCATCCATCCATCCATCCATCCCTCCCTCCCTCCCTCCCTCCCTCCCTCCCTCCCTCCCTCCCTCCCTCCCTCCCTTCTTCCCTTCCTCTCTACCCCTCCGTCTCCCTACAAGAATCCTGCTGTTTCCCCAACCTTGGAGGCTGCTCCAGAGTGGAGTGGAAGGAAACAGGGAATCTGTGAAACAGTGACAAACTGGCACTATCAGCGGTAGAACTTTCATGCAGGGACCCCTAATCCTTGATGATTGCAGGTACCTCAAATATCCTTCCCGCCATAGTTTGGCTCAGGAACCTTTACCCTTACTGCAGGAGACAAATGCAGAGCTTGGTAGCAACCCGCTGAGTGACACGACCAGGAGCTACATTATGCATTACTTCAAAATAGCAGTCCAAGGTTTTAAACCCTTGGTCAGCATTTGAAGCCGAGTAGAGGAAACCAAACAAAGAACGGAGATGTACGGCCCAGCACTCCATTTTATCACAGTAGAACACCTGGGGAAGAGAGAGGCTATTCAGGGCTGGGGCAGTCAGAGCGCAAAGAGCGAGCACAGCGTAAGGAAGACCAATCCCAGCAATGTATAGCCAATCAGAATAATTCAAAGCTCTGGCACAGTCAAGATAGCTGTTATGTAGGAGAAAGTTTAGTTGGAGACCTGCAAAGAGACACATGTAAGCCTGCTGAGGGATACAATTCAGGTGCAGAAAAGAGCAAAAGGAAAGAAGAAAACTGCTAGCCTACTAATGAATACATCCCAGTGCATGGTGGAAGCCAGAAGGAAAGGAGAACAAACCGTTACAGGCCCGCTGAGGGCCGTATATATCAGTAACTGTCAGAAGCCAGATGAGAGTAGAAAAATTGAGAAGCCAGAGCCTACTTAGGATTCAAGCCCAGGAGGGAAACCCATGGCATGTTGGTGATAACTTAAGAGTAACAACAACGCGAGCAAGAAGACCTACTTGCTGGTGAGCTCACAATAATATCTTGATGGGGGGCAGAGGTGCGAGCATTTTTTCTGGTAAGAAAGCTGGTAAGGTAGCCCTTAAGGAAAGAGGGAAATTAAATACTTGTTCCTGATGTCACAGAGGGCCTTAAAAATTCTAAGTTCAGGAATTTTATTGAAAGTCACAAAAAATGTGTCTGAGGGTGTATATCATTCAGTTTAAACCGGCAGATAATTTAATCCAAGGCAAGGGCAAAAAAAGTGATTGGGAGGCCGCCAGGGGGCACAGGCAGTATGGACCCCTGACGTTTGAGCTGCAGCCCCTGCCTGGATTATGAGGAGTACTGGCAGAGTTGTCGGCCCGGGAAACATGTTGACGGGGTACCCGGGCAGTGGATGTGTTGCTGCGTCAGCAAGCTCAGTGAGGGTTGATCCCTGCCCGTTAAGTAAAGCATAAGGTCCTGCAGCGGAGTGTCGGCCGTTCGGCCTGCCAACCAGGACAGATATCAAGAATAGGAGTGGCACAACGATAGGGCTAAAACAGGTTGATGAGCTGGAAGTTTACACTCTCACAGTTCCAATACGCTGAAAAGTGGATACATGGAAAAGGTCAAGAGAGACGGAGGACCGACCCATGCAATGCAGAGATTGAGGTCAATAAAAGCGACATCCTGGTGATTCTGGAGGAAATTTGCAGAATGAGAACGGCCATAGAGGCAAAGGTTCAGACGTGTGAGCGAAAATGGAAACTCTGGAGGAGGTGGAGACAATTAACGGGTCAGTAGTGGTTCTTGAAACACAGATGGGGTCTGTCTCCAAGAAGATGAGAAAAGAGAGGCGGATCTACGTCTCAAAGTGGACAACATGGAAAACAGACAGAGGCACAACAACCTCTATTTCTTTGGCCTACGAGAGAAGCTGGGGGAATCCCCGGCAGGACTGGAATGGAAAATCCAGGAAATCATAGGGATGGTCCTAGCATCCAAGGAAGGTGAATGGGTGGCCCTGGATAGGGAACACCAAGCGGGCGGAGGAAACCGGGGGCCCCACTTGGTGCTGGCCAGCCGGCATTACTACCGTGACAAGGTGGAAATCCAGGAGAAGGCACGGCACATGGAAGATATACAATATGAATACTCCAAAGTGGCGATATATCAGGACCTCTCAGACCAGACCCTTTTGAGGCGCAAGAGATGTGTCCCTCTTACTAGGTGGCTTTAGGAGAAAGGGGTGAAGTACAGGTAGGAATTCCCCTTCCCACTTGTTTATTAATGGGAGGGAGAGAGACATCAGATCGTATTGGCGGAGGACCTCAAGAGGGGCAATGGAGGACCCCATGGGGCATTGACAAGTTAATATCTAGGGGGAAGGGCCCTCATCAGGGCGATAAATCAGGGGCACGAAGATGGATGTTGGACGGTGTAGAATTCAGGGGGGCAGGAAATTCCAGAGACTTAACAGCCCTCCCCGCACGGAGGCTATGTGAGGCGGAAGACGCTGATTGTTGCAAGTTATTTGTTCCTCAGGGTTGGGAATCCTCAAGCCTGGGACCCTGCCAGGCCTGACAACCAAGTATAAGGGATGTTCTCTGTTGATGTTTGTTTCGTCGAGCTGTAGGTTGGTAAAGGGGGGGAAGACAATGGGTTGGGGAGGTTGATGAAGGGAGGGGGGGGGCGACTAGGAAGCTCAAGGGGAAAGTATTGTTGGGTGAGGCAGTGGTGCAACATATTGGGGGTGTATGGGATGCTATTGCAGCCAGGGCAGAGGCAGCAACTCTAGTGGTTCGGCCGAAGTGTCCGTTATTGCCGGAATGGGCGGCCGGAAGCCTCAGAGAGAGGGGGGTAAGGAAGAACAAGGGAGGGGGCAGGGAAAATAATGGGACGCTAGATAGGAGCATGTGTAGCATTGGGGAAGGTGGATGGTACGAGGGGGAAGTGTGAGGGTGTGGGGTGAGTTACATGCATTATGACATCACAACAGAGGTGGGAAACAAGGCTAACCAAGGGCAGGCATTGGCGGTGCCTTCAACCATGGGGAAATGATTAATTGGAAGGTAGCGACGCTCAACGTGAAAGGGCTGAACTCCCCGAATAAGAGGTCTCTCACTGTGAACTTTCCCTGGAAGGGTAGGATAGCGGCACTCTTTTTGCAAGAAACTCACCATCGGCAAGGGAAGGAGCAGGCCTTGAAAGGGACGGAGGTAGGGCAAACATATTGGGCCTCACACAAAACAAGTTAAAAGGATGGAGTGGGGATTGTCCAGTCGCGAGCCATGCAACTGAGAAAGATCCACGTGAGGAGGGGTTTAGAGGCTAGTTTGTGGCAGTGAAGGGGCGCTTGGAGGGAAAGTTGCTGACACTTGCGTCCGTGTGTGCGCCCAAGCGAACCAGCTGGCCTTCTTACGAAGTGTGTTCTCGGTACTAGAAGAGTGGGGAGAAGTGTGAGAAGCCTGACGGTGTCTCACCGGCTAGTCCCTGGAGATCTGTCGTCCAGGCGGCCAAGACATGGCCATCGCTATTGGATCCAGTTCCTGGGAGTGGCCAAGTGGGGGAAGATCACCTGGATGGGGGGCTGAGGGGGTCTTCAGGGAGTGGAATTGGGACACTGAAGGGCGAGACACGGTACCCCCTTCTTAGTAACACCTTTTCCGCATCCTACCCCATAGGATACTTAGAAGCTCTAGCCCCCACCCCCCTTTTCCGACACAAACACTTTCTTATACCGTGAAAGACAACGGACTAACACCAGAGATGTTTACCTGACATGTCCCAACACAAGAGTCAGGCAGAGTCAGGCAATTGACAAGAATTACACACACCTGACGACCCTTTCCCTTCCACAGAGGGATAAAAGGAAGAGCATGAGAGCACACTTTGAGCAAGGCCAAACGCACGAGGAAGCAGCTATTCCAGGACGGCAGTTCAAACGGAGGAGAAAGGCGGCAATACCTGAAACGACAAAAGTGCCCTTCGCTTTCCAACCCAGACCTGCAAAGCCTCCGTGAAAGGAATCATAAGACTGGGAACTACAGCTGGCGTGTGGTCTGACAGATATAAATGGTGCACAGGACCATCCCGCACTGATAACCAAAGTGGGGAGACGCGCTTGCTATCGTGGTACCGACCTAGACTCCAAAGACAAGAAACCCCAGTGACTTCAGCACAGCCGGAGATTCGGGGAGAGTTGACAGTTAACCGGACTGTTGAGCCCAAGGTTGCAAATGGCAACATTATTCGAGCAAAGATCATGTGAACAAAGAACGTATGTGTATTTGAACTTTTGAAGAAAGCCCAGTGAAGGACCAGCTGCAGAGTGGTCAGGCGCCACATTGAAGCTCATTTGAAGGACTCTGGCTGGTCCCCTTTGTTGAGACTACAAAAACCAGAAGGTCCTAGGAGAGAACGGCGTGGGGTGTCAAGTGGTCATCCAAGTGTTGAGTCAAACCCCTGGTACAATCGAAAGTCTCTGACACATGGTAAAGAGGAAAGCTAAGGGAAGTGGGTCCCACATGATGTTAAACAAAGTGAACTGTGTATTTGGCAAATGTGAACCCGACTCAGGGATTCCTTTGGATCGGGGTGAAGCATAATACACCCGTGAACATTGTGTCCACAAGAGTGAACCCGACCAAGGGATGTCCACAGTGAATGATTGTTTAAAAAGACATTGGGCCTCATTATGAGTATGCCTGTCCGGTAACAACGGTACCGGTAAGCTACCGGCACCGTTGTTGAGTTCTGCGGGTGGGTGCCGTCCCTCCCGCCACGTCTGACCTGGCCGGCGGAACGGCACCCTCCCGCAGACTTTGACGGAACAGTGCTTCCGTCCTCCCCATTCCCATTGAGTCCTATGGGACTTGAATAGGATTGGGGAGTTACATTTTCTAGCCCTGGCTTCCAGGACCGCTAGGGCTGTAATGCCCCGGTAATTCCCCAAAGCCTGGAGCCAGAAAAAAACACGACTCCGGGGTCGTAATGAGGCCCATTGAGACTACTGAATGTTACAAATTACTGATACTTTGAATGAAAGGCCATAGTGAACCCGACTGAGGGAGGACAACGTTGCAAGTGGGATCAGAGCCCGGCTGGGGGGGATCCAAGGGCGAAGAGCAATCGAAGGAACTTTTTGTTTGTTTGTTGTTTATGGTCCAGCAGGTCTTCTAAGGCAAGAGACTTTACAGAAAAGAGACTTGGACCCAGAAGGTCCTGGTATCGTTGAAAGGAACTGGAACCTTGTGCTGGAGAGGCCGAGGAGTGTGCTGTGCTCAGGAGTCCCGCCTTGTCCCATGCTAAAAATGTGGGGAAGGGAGACCCAGCTATACCATCCTGAATTTTGTGAACACTTCTTTCTTTTCTTGTGAACATTATTCCAAACTATTTTGTAACAGAGGTAAGGATTGGCAATGGTGTTTTTTAGTATAGGCCCTTTTTATTTGACTAGACTCCACATGGACTGTATTATTATTATTTGATGGTTGTAGCTTGCTCCCATCTTAGATTCAGGTATACTTTAGGTGTTTTTCTCACCCATTATACATTTTAATAAACACCCTTGAACTGTCTTTATTGTTGCCAGCATGATTTCCTTAGAGAGGGCATGATAATGGTGGGAGGGGACTTTAATTTGATCGCAGACCCTCCAGTTGATTGGTGGTCGGTAAAAAGTGACAAAGTTAAAATAAAGGGGGAGAAAGCGTTTTCACAGCTGCTGCAGGATCATTTCTGTGTAGACGTATGGAGATCCGGGTTCACCCAGGCGGAAGGACACACCTTCTTTTTGCCCCTGCACCAAACTTACACTAGAATTGACATCTTACTAGTTCAGAGGGAGCAGGGGGCTATTGAGTTGTCACCACGGGTGGAACAGGTGACCATGTTGGACCATAAAATGGTCCCAACAGAGTGGCAGATGGAAGAGGGGAGGAGGGGGATGCTACGCTGGAGGTGTAATGACAGACTCCACCGAGACCCAGTGTTCAGGAACTTTATTGCAGAAAGAGATCACATACTATTTTGAGACTTATGACACAGGGGAAGTTCACTGGAAGACAGTGTGGGAAGTAGCCAAAGCACCTGTGCGAGATTTGTTTATTGCAGAAGGGGCACAATGAAAAGAGGGTTAGAGTGCTGATGGAGGGGCGGGTGTGAGAGGAGCTGAGGGGCATGAGGGCAAAGCTAACAACGCCAGGGGTGGACCGGGAAGTATTACTGGAGGCAATGCGGGACAAACAGCAAGAACTACACTCACTCCTGATGGGGGAGGTGGTGAAGAAGATGCGCTATACCAAACAACGATTTTATGAGGGATGAGACAGGGTGGGGACGCTACTGGTGAATATGGTCAGGGAATGCAGGTCACAGAGGAGGGTTCACAGCCTAAAGGATGAAGGAGTGAGGTTGATTGTCGGAACTACTACGCAAACTTGTATTTACAACTGGTCACGCCGGGGGAAAGGGTGATGAAAGAATACTTGGGGAAGCTTCCCATCCAGGGGGCGAGAGGGACTTGTTGGAGGTGGACATCACAGAGGAAGAACTCTGGGGGGGCGATAGGCCACATTAAGCCGGGCAAGGCACCGGGGGAAGACTGCTATACAACAGAATACTACAAGAAGTTTCAAGAGGTCCTGGAAGAACCCTTGGCTACGCTCTTTAATTCCGTCTAAAATGCAGAGAATATGCCCCCTCACCTCCATTCCTTAAAGCGCTAATTACAGTGCTCCCCAAGCAGGGGAAAGATCAGACGAGTTGCGCCCATACATCCTATCTTTGCTAAACGTGGACGCAAAGATATTCAAGAGATTATTGGCATCTTGGTTGGAGAAACATCTCCCCCGCTGGTGCACCCAGGCCAGACAGGGTTTATCCAAAACGGGCAAGGATCTGATAATCTCAGAAAGACCCTGCACATACTGAGCGACCTGGGGGCGAAAAAGGGAAGGGGTCTTGGTTCTCTCCCTGGATGGTGAAAAGGCATTTGACAGGGTCAACTGGTCCTTTATGAAGGTGATACTGGAGGAGATATGTTATTTTATTGACACTTATATTTTATTTTATTTATTTTTATTTATTTGTTTATATAGCGCTAAAGCCCGCAGGCATCAGAGCGCTAACAAATAGACAAAGACAACAAGTAGTGATGACGGGACTAGACGGCAGAGGTCTGAATTAACTTAAAGTGGTGCTAGGTGTTTCTGGGTTCTACTTAAAAAGAAAAGTTATAGCGTGCACGTTCGCCCTAGGGCATCTTGGTGCAAAGTATTCCAACACAAGAGGGTTTTCACTGCCCGCCTAAAGGTTCTCAATGCCCTGGAGGTCTGAGGGGAGGACATTCCACAGTTTCCTTGCAGCAAAAGAAAAGGCACATCCTCAGACTCTGCATCATCGAACTTTAGATATTGCCACCAAATTAGCACCAGCTGAATGGAGTGCTCGCCCAGGGATATAAGGGCAAAATGTATCCCACAGATAGCCCCTTGGCCATAGAAAGCCCAATGAACCAAGCATAAGGATTTAAAATGAGTCCTCTGGGCCACAGGAAGCCAATAAAGAGCCTGGAGTACTGGACTAATATGCACTCCATAGGGAGAATTTGTGGCCACCCGCGCTGCCAGTTTTTGCAGCAGCTGCAGGTGGTGGATGGTGCCTGCCAGATGAGCCAGGTAGAGGGTGTTGCAATAGTCAATGCGTCTGGTGATCAAAGATGATGCTACCATTGGACGCAAACGACTAGGGAGGATGGGGAGTACTTTCCCAAGTACTCTGAGGAGAAAGGGTCCTGTTTTGCACATCACAATCACGTGGGGAGTCATTGATAGAGAGGATGACAAAAGAATCCCCAAATTCCTGACGACCGTCATAGGAAAAGGAAGGGGTGGAGGGCCAAAATGAAGGAGTCCACATTGCAGAACCAGTAGGGGAACCCACCACCAGGACTTCTGTCTTGTCTCTGTTCAGTTTAAGCCAGTTTGCATTCATCCACCACCACCCCACACCACACAGCCAACAACACTCTCACAGCCCAGAGAACATCCCAGCCTGGTCCAGATGTAATTGAACCAGAATCTGGGTGTCATCGGCATAGGAGTAACATCGGAAGCCATGGGCGTGGATGAGGCGAACCAGCGGCTGAACATAGAGATTAAAGAGCATAGGGGACAGGGCAGAGCCCTGACGAACACCACAAGAAAGTGCAGAGAGAGGAGCAAAAAGAGGAAAGGGATAGCTGCTGTGTTCTGTTAGAAATGAGGTGAACCAGGCCAGGACGAGATAGGAATGGAAAAGCGATGGATGTATGGACCTCGGCCCTGTACTCTTCCCCAAGGGTGAGAGTAGTGGTGAACGGTATCCAGTCTTTGCATCAAAATAATTAGCATCAAATTACTATCCATCGAAATGTATT
Source organism: Ambystoma mexicanum (assembly GCF_040938575.1). Classification (NCBI taxonomy): domain Eukaryota; kingdom Metazoa; phylum Chordata; class Amphibia; order Caudata; family Ambystomatidae; genus Ambystoma; species Ambystoma mexicanum. The sequence goes on from NC_090923.1 coordinate 1,220,811,665, forward strand.
CATTGAAATGCTTTTCCATAGAAAAGCATATTCATTGAATTAATTTCGATGGATTTTTAGCGTTAGGGTTAGAGTTAGGTTTGGGGGGTGCCCTTGGTGGTTGGGGCAGTGGTTTGAGGGGGACCCTCCCCCCCAATAAAGTTAGAGGAAGCTGGCTAGTGCTGAAATACTTTAAAGATTTCAGCACTGGACAGCTCACTCTAACGTTATAACGTTAGGCAAGTTTGATTGAATTTCCATGCAAAAAAATGTAAAGTGTTTATATAACGAAACCCTATTCGATGAAAGTTTATGTATGGAAATTCCATGAATCATTTTTCGATGGAAAAGATTTGATGCACTAATTCTCGATGCAAAGACCATAAACCGTGGTGAACGGCAGGGTGTCCATGGCAACAATGTTGAATAGAGTTACCAAACTGGGGTGCCCCTTTACCCCTGTTGTACACGCTGGTTATGGAACCATGGGCAATTGGTTTAAGGAAAAATAGGGATTTAACAGGGTGAAAATGGGAGTACAAAGTGAGCCTGTTTGTGGACAATGCGCTGCTCTACCTCACAAATCCACGGGACTCAGTGGCGGCCATGCTAAAGGGCCTGGGGAAGTATGGGGTATTGCCAGGGTTCAGAGTCAACCTCGATAAATCAGTGGCATTCGTAGTGGGAAATTGGAGTTGGGAGGACAGTGAACAGGTAAATGTATAGGGTTTGACAATGACACTGGAGGGATTTCATTATCTCGGGTTCGAGATTAGGAGAGACAGACGGAATCTGTTCAAAAAGAACTACCTCCCTACATGGGGCAGAATACAGGCAGACTTGCAGCAGTGGGGACAAATTGGTGCAGCTGAATTGCTTTAAGATGACGACCCTCTCCAAGCTGTTGCTGTTTCAGATGCTTCCCACGGCTGTTCCGGCTCCCTTCCTGGCCAACGATTAAAGAGCGCTTATACAGTTCCTATGGGCGGGAGCAAAGCCCATGGTAGCGTATAGAACATTGGTGCTACCGAAGGAGGAGGGGGCGGGGTGGACGAGATAGAAGGGACCTGCCTACCTTTCTTTAACACGTATGGTTGTTAGCTTGCCTTGGGAAAGTACTTGGGGGATTTTGGACTCAGTATGTTGTGACAGTGATCTAGGTAAAGCAGTCTGTAATGCATGTAAGGGGGGAGGTTGGGAAAGGGGGAGGAGGGATCATGGGGTGAATTGCAATAACCAATTGTTTGGTGTTTGGATGAAAATGTTGATGTTCTGAAATTGCCAATACAAATTTGATTCCCCCCCCAATAAAAAGGGTTTGGGAAGTGACACTAGGGCCATTCCTCTCTCATCTACCAACCATTAACACCCTACTCCCTAACAGCTGGATTCGAAAATCGATGGTTCCCTAATAAACCGGATATCTAAACTCCCTCTGGGACTTTCTAACTTGACCCTACACTAGCGATGGTTAGCTCTACAGGGATGGGCTAGTATTGTGCCGTTTGATCCTCAAGCCCCACTGTCTCTATCACTCTCCTCCACCCCCTATTCTCCTCCATCCAATTGCACCCACCAACTTCCCTCTCCATGTCTTTCTCATGTCTCTTCAATGTTTCTCTCTCTTCTTCTACCATCTACATCTGCCCTCTGATATTTGTGCCTTCTTTCCTACTAATCTCTCCACTCTACTAATACTCTACCTCCTCACAACTACTAGTCTCCCCGCACTACTACTTACTTTCCACTCTCCTCAATTTCATTTTACGTCCACACCTCTAGACCTCACCTCCACCCTTTGATATTATGCTTGTCTGTCCTACTACTATCACTCCCCTCCACCCTACTCCTACTCTTATTCACTATCGTCTCCTTCGCACTAATACCTCCACCACATGACTACTGCCCTCTCTTTTCTGCACTATTGCTAATCTTCCAAAAAACTCACCTACCACTACACGTACTACACATTCACCCCCTCCTTCCCAATTCTCAACTACACCCCCTCCTTGCACCCCACCCCTCTCGACTAGCGTCACTCTCTCCCCTTGCACCGCTCCCTCTCGCACTAATCCTTTGCCCCTTCGTCACTCCTATCTGCCACAGTACCTCTGTCTCACACACAAAAACACACCTTCTCTACACCCTCTCCCCAATTCCTAAACTATACTACAATACTCTACAAACAAATGGTACCACTCTCTCCCACAAAGACCTCACCTTTACTAAGCTCTGTCATCAACTCTCCAACACTTCACTTATCCATCCGTTCTCTGTCTATCTTCACCCGAACAACCTACTCTCTGCATCTCCTGCTGTCTGCCGGTGCCTTCCTCCCCTTCCATTGGCTGAGGCGCTCACCCGATGTTCTGCACCAATCTGTGCTTGTCTTTTCCCAAAGACCCAGGTCAGAGACTTTAAAGCCCATCTCACTTTTCCAGCATGCTGTTACTCTGTCGTGCTGTGGGTCTGGAAATTCAATTTCTTGCTGTGGGTCTGGAAAATTCAATTTCTTGCCGTTTTGGTCAATTCTGAGAGTGTCTGCAATTCTTATCGCTATGGGGCTGTGGTGAAGCCTCAGGGGCCAATTTTTGTTGCCATTTTCCCTTTTGTTAAATCTGGACTGGGTCTTCTTGCATGTTCCTAAGGGGATTCTGAAAGTTGCGGTTCTGAAATGGAAAAGAAAGTACAGTGGACCACACAATATCGGGAGGCATTGAGAGACAAAGAGTGGTACTAGCAATTACATTTTCGACACACAGGATTTTTGGGGACAAAAACCTGTTGCCCTCCCCCCAACCTTGCACTTCACATATCTGGGTCAGGGCTGGTTCTGGCTCTTGTCTTAGTGATGTGAGAAACCAGAAGGTGTCTCACCCACTAGTCACCAGGGATCTGTCATCCAGATGGCTAGGACACAGGCATCGCTTTTGGATCAAGTTCCTGGGGGTGGACCAGTATGGGAGGATCACCTGGGTCAGGGGTCATCGGGGAGTGGGGCACCAGACAGTGAGACGCGGTATCCCCTTCTTTATAACACCTTTACCCCATCTTACCCTTTACAACACAAACACTTTCTTACGGACAGCCAACTATTAGAGACAGCGGACTAACACCAGAGCTGTGTACCTGACTTGTGCCAATACAATGGTCAGGCAAGGTCAGGCAATTACTGACCATCACACACACTTGACTTCCATTAAACTTCCACACACGGATAAAAGGTAGAGCAAGTGAGCACACTCTAAGCGAGGCAAAGCACACGAGCAAACAGCAGTTCCAAGATGGTAGTTTAACAAGAGGTGAAAGATGGTGAAACAGAAATTTCCTCCTTGCAAGGAGGAAAATTTCCCTTGAACTTCTAAACAAGGCACCGCTGCTTTCATGAGTTCTAAAGGTTGGAACGGGTAAGACCAGGAAAACGGGCTGAAGAATCCTGCATTGTGTGAAGAATCCTGCATTGTGTGTCGGAAATACCCAGGACCCTCCCGCCTCAAGAATCAAGGCAGGGAGAATTATCCACTGTGGTACTGGTTCCAAGAACAAAGGAGCGTCAGTGAATCAACGCAGCTGGTGAGTTGGGGAGACTGATGCAAGACCAGTCTGTGTTGAAGCCAAGGTAGGTTGCGGCGGCAACATTTTATGGCGAGCTCTGGAATGAACATTGACATACGCGTAATAAAAGACTCAAGTAAAGCTGAACTGCTGATGAGTGATGGAACTTTGAAACAAAGATACGATACCTTTGGCAGAGTGGTCCGGCACCAAGTGAGTGCTCAATCGAAGGACCCTGAAAGGTATCGAGCTGAAAAGTGACAGAAGAGAATTGTGAATCGAATTGGTCCTATGATGGGTCAAGCAAAACCCAGTGCACAATCGAAAGTCTTCGATGTTGATATAGTAAAGAACATTTGTAGTAACGTTGATAAAGTTTGTCCGAGACCGGCAGAAGGAGATCATTTGAAAGCGTTGAGTTAAAGTGTGTCTGAGCTCGATGGAGGGGGATCCGGAGTGAAGCGGAAATCACCCGAGAAGATTTTGTGTTGAAGTGAGTCTGAGTCCGACAGAGGGGGTCCAGGGTGAACAGAAAATCAGCGGAGAAATTGTATGTTTGAAACCCTAAGGAGAAAGGAACTTTGTTGTTCATCGTACTGCGTTGGGCCCTCTGGAAACGAGACTTTGGCACAGAAGGCCATGATGCTGAAGTTTTGAACTGCACCTGTGTGCTAGAGAATTCAGAGATTGTGGTAAACTACAACGTGCCGCCTTGTCCTTTGCTGAAAACGTGGGGAAGGGAAGCCAACGGCTTGAATATCCTGACACATCATTTCTTGAACACTTTTCTTTTGCATAACATTGTTTCCCACATTATTTGATTTTAATAGTAAGGATTGGCAATAGGTTTAGGAGTATAGGCCCTTTTATTTTGACAAGACACCATTAGGACTGTGTTATTATTTTATGGTCGTAACTTGCTCCCATCTTTAGATTTAGATAGGCGTTTTTCAAACCCAATTGAAGTTCAATAAACACTCTTGAAGTGCGATCACCTGTGTCTGTCTCACTGTTTGATACCAGGACTTCCTTACAGTGAGTTTCCAGCAACAGATTGAAGAGGAGGGTTCCCATCTTCCCCTCACGATAGGGTCATAGCACTGACACTGTCACATACCTCCACCTTTCTCCCAAGCCCCCTCCTCTATGACTTGCTTTCTCCCCCAGAGGGCGTGGCTAGGCAGCCATGCTCTGAGGACGTTTTCTCTGAGAGCTCCCAATGATCTGTAATGATCCTGGCCTGTAACGGTAGACCCAGCTTGCATGGGCCCATGTGCGACATCACATCGGATGTGTGAAAGTGGCTAGCACAATCGTGTGCAGACACACCACTGGTAGTTTACACTGCAGCGGAGAACGAGTCTGAAAAGTTTGGGACCCCGCTGGTGACACAGAGAACAAAATGGCGGCCACCACAGACTACGGTAGTGAGTAAACAACAATGCAACACCAGAGGTTGGAGTGGTTGAAGCTAGCATCGGATTGCAGCAGGCATGGTGCCTGGCTCTAAAGGAGGTCCATGCAGAGAGGGCAGGAGCGTTGTGAATCATCTCTGCAGGACGCACAGGGAATCGGATACTTGCCAAAGCGGAGAAGGTCCACCCATGTTGGAAAGCATCATATGCAATGAAGGCTGCTACAGTGTAACAGACCCCGGGTCGGAACGGACATAGTTGTGCTGATAGCTGGTTTCCCCTAGGGTCCGCCCTGGATACACCCACAGCGCGAGAAGAGGCGGATACGGGACACAGACTGCATTATTCCATGTGCATATGCTGACATCCAGCTTCCAGTGTGATCCACCAATATAGATAAAGGCTGGCGGGTAGGAAAGGATTTCTGAAACACTCACTGCGGTAACAAGGGACTTGACTCTAAGATCTGTTTGCCGGTTCCCATCGCAGTCCGGCACAACAAAGGAACGTTTAAGGTACAAGCAGCGTCGCTGCAGTAGACGCCGAAGCATCGGTACTGCACCCTGGGACATTCGGAGAGTCTGCCACATTGAGGGCAACAGCATCGCATTGTGCGATAGCCAATTCTGGCGGTTATACAGTGCGGAGCACAGAGCAGAATATTTGGAGTCCCTGGTGATCCCTAGGGAGGCCGGGAAGCACACCCGGGAGAAGCCTGGCTAATCAGCTGTTATTGGAATGGCTAGTTCAACTAACAATCGGAAGGGCTAGTGTGGCTAATTAACACAGCCGACTTGGAACATAGTCCAACGCCCGTCTTCAGGGGTCAAGTCTGTGAGTTCGATGCTTAATCTAGGAGAAGGAAACACAGCCTTTAGGAAGGGCATGCGAAAGGTGATCAAGGGCTGCATATGGCCATTACAAACAGGCAAGATTAATAATTGGGCCCCGGCCACCGCGGCCCAAGGAAGCAGTGACATCTGCAATTGCACAAAAGCGGCCCAAGAGGAGGGCTGCATGAGAACAAAAAAATCACGCAAACACCCCCTGCACTAAATACAATAACACAGGGCTCTGACTGGAGCCATCTGGCACAACCTAGCGCAAGCACCAGAAGAAGTGAGTGAGCACAGCTTGTCCCCCTGCCGGCTCAAGAGGCATTACTTGGAGGTGGCGCAAAGGTGCTTGGCATGACCGTGCACCTGAGACAGATCAGCAATCCAGTGCATTGACTGGTGACAACAGCAAAGACGACGCTCTCGGTGAATTGAAGCAGCCTATGGTAGCTGAGTTGGGGCCGCGCAAATCCACGGGAACGCGCAGGCATGGAAGGAGACATCAGCACGAGGTGACCAGACAGAGGGGCTGCCTTGCCTTTAGCATAATCATAACAAGCAAATTATCGGGACACAACTGTCAGGTCCAAATGCCCAAAGTAGTTAGATTGTTAATTAGAAGTTTATTTAATATTATGTTCCTTATTTATTTTATGTTAAGTAATTGTCCTTTTTATTTCTGGATTGGTATGGGCCGTAACTTATTTTCAGAGTGTTGAAGGTTCCCCTAGCCAAGATGGAGGGCAGAGGCAGGAGTGTTGATTGGGTGGCAGAAAGACAATGGTATAATCCCAACATTCTAAACTGCCTTTCATTTGTTAAGTCTTCAGAGCAGGTCATGTTTTGTGTTTCTCCTGAGTTTTGGGCCTAAAATCTCTTTGAAAACGAACTCCTTGTGAAGACAACTCTTCTGGGTCAAGATGCAGCTTTCAAGAAGATTTCATATCCGCAAAGGAGATCTTCTGAAAGAAAACATTTTCAGTCATAAAAGCTAAGTATTTAGAAAGTTGTTTAAAACTTCATGTTCTTCATGTAAACATTGGATCATTTCAAGCTTCTTGCCTTTTTAAAAGACTTTTCTCCAGGATTTTTGGGGTTAATGTCTTCCGTTGTTTTGAATTTCTAAAGTGAAAGTATATTACGTTGACTGAGAAAAGAACGCGTGCGTGTGAACTTGTATTTTCTTTCTAACATTCTTTTGGCTTACCTTGTTTAGTACGTCGCGTGCTGCAACCCGTGCCTGGTCGGAAGAAGCGTCACGCTCGCTGTTCCTGTTTGTTTTGAAGTGGAGATTCTTCCGCGGTTCCCATTTCGCTCCGCGATCGTAAGGTGAGAGAGTGAGAGATTCCATGCCGGCGTTCATCAGAACAAGGTAAGCTAATGCGCTTTGTTTTTATGGCTACCAGTTGTTTTTTCTTCGGTTTCCATTGCGCGGTCGACTCATTAGAACTAAGCTTCCACGTTCTTAAAGGGCAACACTATCAGAGTCAGCACTAGTGCAAATCTATACCTGGAAACTATTACAAGTGGATATGAAGATTCAATGAAAGTGTGATTTCGTTTTTAAGCAACAATTTTTTTATTTGCCAAGTAAAGCAACTACAATGAGTGTACATATGTTTTGAAATTAACTTGTGAAAGAGTTTTAAGTTAAAAGGGTAAAGTGTTTGTTACAAACAAGTCATTTAAAAAGACTCATTCAAAATCTCTAAAAAGAAGGTTCTTCATTTGTTTTTCTACTTGAACTGAAAACTACTGAGTTAAAAGGAAGCTCGGTGTGTTAAAAGATATGGAACTCTTTCTGTGGTGACTTTGGGCATTACTAGTCCATTCTTAAATTCCTGAATGGAGAATAACATTTAAGAATTCTTGAACTTTGACAGTGTAGTCAAGGAAAGATTCTTTGTGAGTTTTTTAATCCTGTGAACTCAATTAATGTATGCAGCATCTTGAAAACACAAGCTAACATAAGAAGTTGTAACAGAAAAAACTTTCATTTATGAGATGGTGCAATTTCTTATTAAAAAACTCAAATGCTTCATCAAAAATTAACTGCTAGTGCTCATTCAGCATACTGAGTAGGATTAAGTTCTAAGGGTCATTAAAATTTAATTACTTCTGGAGAACTAACTTCCTCTAAGCATTAGCAGAGGAATTTTCAGGTAAAAAGTATGTTTTCTAACATATAAGGAACAAGTTACTTACCTGTAACTGTTGTTCTCCAGCATGGGTCTGGCATGGATTCACATGCTCATGAATATTCCCCGTCGTCAGGCTGGGAATCCTCGGTAAAGAAAAAACCAGTATCAGTTTCGTTTCTGATCTGTCTTTCGTAGTAATAACCAATCACTGGTCTCTGCGTCATACTGACCACAGCCAATGACTGCCCTCTACCTAAGCACCGCCTCTGGCAGCCATCTTCAGATTTGGAAGCACGTGAAGTGGCAGTATGACCAAGTGAAGAGCCGCAGAGGGGTAGGCGGGAGGGTTCGCATGTGAATCCATGCCAGACCCATGCTGGAGAACAACAGTTACAGGTAAGTAACTTGTTCCTTCTCCAGCATGGGGTCTGGCATGGATTCACATGCTCATGAATAAAGAATACATAGCAGTACACACATGCACAACCACGGGAGGTGGCAAAGGCTCAACATTAAGCATCACATCAACTCAACATTAAGCATCTTACCTCCTCACCAGGCTCACCTCAGGCGAACAGGTTGCGCAGCACTGCTTGGCCGACCCTGGACTCCTCCCTGGAATCCCGGTCGACGCAGTAGAATTTCGTGAAGGTGTGCGTCGACCTCCACGTAGCAGCCCTGCATATGTCCAGCAGGGGCACACCAGATAGGAACGCCGTGGTAGCTGCGATCGCTCTGGTGGAATGGGCTCTCGGACGGCCAGGCAGCGGTCGGTTTGCCAACCGGTGACAGCACATGATACAGCCGGAGAGCCATCTGGAGATGGAAGCCTTCGAGAGATCCTTCCCCTGATTGACAGGTCCAAAGTTCACAAAGAGTTGTGACGTCTTCCGAAAACCCTTCTTGCGGTCCACGTAGAACTTCAGCGCTCTAGCTACATCCAGCGAGTGCAAAGTCCTCTCAGCCGGCGATGAAGGCGACGGGAAGAACACAGGTAACACCAAGGGTTCGTTGAGATGGAAGTCCGACGGTACCTTGGGCATGAAGGAGGGGTGCGTCCTGAGCACTACCCTCGTGTCGTGGAAAGTCAAGTACGGGGCCTTGCAGGAAAGGGCCTGGATCTCTCCCACTCGTCGTGCGGAGGTGATGGCCACAAGAAAAGCTGTTTTCCACGATAGAAACTTCAACGGGGCCGAGTGCAGAGGCTCGAACGGAGGTCCCATGAGCTTGGTCAGTACCACGTTGAGCTCCCACGCCGGGGCCGGAGCCTTCACCGGCGGGAACGATCTGAACAGTCCCTTCATGAACTCTTTCACCAGACGATGAGACCACAAGGACGTCCGCCCCGTGGTTCTGGTGTATCGGGAGATCGCAGCAAGATGAATCTTGATGGACGCGTGTGCCAGACCAGCTTTGGCCAGCGTCAGCAGGTACGGCAGTACTTGGGGAGCCGTAATCCGTAGAGGGTTAATCTTCTGTGCGTGGCACCAGACAGAGAACCTCTTCCATTTGTGTCCGTAGCATTTAAGAGTCGAGGACGCCCTGGCCTTTGCAAGAACCTCTCTGCAATCGGCCGGTATGTCGTATCCTCCAAACTCTAGCGCTGCAGGAGCCAGGCCTGCAAGTTCAGCGACTTCGGGTCGTGGTGGAGGATGGCGCCTCCTTCCCTGGAGAGTAGATCCGCGTCCGCCGGCAGCTTGATCGGCGGGGACGCTGACAAGTCCAGAAGGTCCGGGAACCATATCTGCCTCGGCCACGCAGGTGCGACGAGGATCATCCTGCACCGTGACCTCTTGAGCTGGTTGACGAGCCGGATTAGCAGAGGCAAGGGAGGGAACGCGTAGAGGAACAGGCCCTCCCAGGGGAACGAGAAAGCATCGCCCATGCTCCTCGTCTGGGGAAACCTGCTGGCGAACCTCCGGCACTTGGTGTTCGTCGCCGTCGCGAACAGGTCGATCTGGGGTGTGCCCCACCGTCGGAAGAGGCGATCCACCAGATCCTGCCGTAGTTCCCACTCGTGGCACGAGCGCAGCTCCCTGCTGAGTGAGTCGGCGATGGTGTTTTTTATCCCTGCCAGATGAAACGGCACCAGAAAAATCCCTTGGGCGACGGCCCAATGCCACAGGTCCTGCGCCTCCTTGGACAGCGCTGGGGACCTGGTTCCGCCCTGTTTCCTGATGTAAAACATGGTGGTGGTGTTGTCGGTGAAGATCCTCACCACCTTGCCCTTGAGGGACGGAAGGAAGGACCTGAGGGCCCAAAACACTGCACGGAGCTCCAGGACGTTGATATGCAGGGACTTCTCCGTCGGGAGCCAGAGTCCCCTTGCGTGCAGATTTTCGGTGTGCGCTCCCCACCCTTCCAGGGAGGCATCCGTGGTCACAGTCTCCTGGTGGGCTGGGGTCTGGAAGTCCATGCCCGCCGTCAGATGCGCGCGGGTGCCCCACCACCGTATCGCTCGTCGGAAACTCTCGTCGAGCTTGATCCTTTCCTCGAAGCTGCCCGTCGTCTGGATCCAGCGCGCATCCAGGAATTCTTGCAACGGGCGCATCCGGAGCCTGCACATGGGAATGAGGTAGATGCAGGAAGACATCATCCCGAGGAGGGACTTGATGGACCTCACCTTGGCCGCGTCGGCCACCAACATCCGTTGCACCTTGCCCAAGATGGTCCTGGTCCTCTCCTCCGACGGGGAGGCCAGAAGGGACACTGTGTCGAGCCTCGCTCCCAGAAACAGTGCGACTTGCGCGGGCACCAGGTGGGATTTGGCGTAGTTCACGGAGAATCCCAGATCCGTGAGGAGTTGGACGGTCCTTGCCGTGTGGACCTCGGCGAGCTCCCTCGTCTTGGCGCGGATGAGCCAGTCGTCCAGGTAGGGGTAGACGTGAATCCCCTCGCGGCGCAGCTGCGCCGCCACCGGTGCGAGGCACTTGGTGAATACCCTGGGTGCCGACCGTAGTCCGAAGGGAAGGGCTTTGAACTGGTAATGACGCCCTTGGACCACGAATCTGAGGAATTTTCGGTGCCCCTTTAGGATGGGAATGTGGAAGTAGGCATCCTCCAAATCCAACGACGATAGGAAGTCTCCTTCCTCCAGCTGACCCAGGACGTGCTGGAGGGTGACCATCCGGAACTTCTGCGCCTTGATGAACTTGTTCAGACGTCGCAGGTCTAGGATGGGGCGCCATCCTCCCGTCTTCTTCTTCACGAGGAAGTATCGCGAGTAGACTCCGGAGCCCCGAAGCCTCTTTGGGACGAGTTCGATGGCGCCCTTTCTGAGCATCGCCTTTACCTCCAGGAGAAGTTGAGGGACGTGAAGTTCTTTCCTGGCCACGGGGGGGACGCGCGGGCACCTTCTTAGAAACTCGAGCGCGTGGCCCCGGGCCAGGGCGTCCAGCACCCAACGGTCGGTGGAGATGGACTCCCACACACTGACTAAGCCCGCCAGCCGGCCTCCCACCGGGGTGCTTCGGTGGGGGCCCGACCCCACGGCCGGTTCAATCCTGCTTGGACGCGGCCTTGCCGCCTTGACCTCCTTGGCGACGACGGCGGGGTCCGCTAGACTTGCCTCGTCCTCTGTAGGCCTCTTGCGACGACGAGCGGGCCGCTTGACGGTAGGAAGCGAAACCGCCGCCGGAACCTTTGGAGGCGCCCTTGCCTCCGCCGCTCCGAAAGGGCGTTCGTCGTTGCTGCAGGACTCCAAGGGCCCTGGCCGTCTCAGTATCCGCCTTGATGGCCTGAAGGGAATCGTCCACTGTCTTCCCAAACAGGTTGTTCCCGTCGAAGGGCATGTCCAGGACTCTGGTCTGGACGTCCTGCCGAAATTCCGTAGCTTTGAGACATCCACGACGTCGAAGGCAAACGCCGTTGCCCAGCTGGCGGAACCCAGTGTCGGCGATGTCCGTCGCCACGGTGATGGCGTGGTCCGACGCCACCTCACCTTCCTGCAGGATCTCAAGGGCCTCCGCCCTCTTGTCGTCCGGCAGAAAATCCAGCAGGGGAGCTATCTTGTACCAGAGCTCCCTGTCGTAGCGGGCCACGATAGCCAAGGCGTTGGCCGCTTTAATCGTCGTCGCTGCCGACGAGATGACTCTACGTCCCATAGCATCCAATTTCTTTCCCTCGCCGTCCGGCGGGGAAGTCGATGTGGAGGCCGCACCCCCCCCGCTTTCTTCCTGGCTGCCGCGGAGACGACGGAGTCCGGGGTAGGCTGCGCCCGGAGGCATAGGGGGGCCGTGTCCGGGACCCGGTACTTTTTCTCGTACCGGTCTCTTCTAGCTGGCGTCGTGGAAGGGTTCTTGAGGAGGGAAAGGCCCTCATCCCAAATGTCGTCCAACAGAGGCACTGCGAGGACCGTCTTCCTCTTGGCCTCGCGCCGCTGATAAAGGAAGCCTTCCTTTTTCTTCTCCTCAGGGCAGAGTTGGAAAAGCTCGGACGCCCTGGAGCTCATGGAGTGGAAAGATCCGATCTCGTCGGGCGGAGAAGCCCTGGTGGGAGGCGACGACGGAAAATCCTCGTCGTATGCTTCGTCGTCCGTACCCGTCGCTGCCGTGTCAGTCCCCGTATCATCCCCTCGGGTGGACGGGGAGGAGGGCTGGACGGGGCGCGACGGTTGAAAAGGAGGTGGTGGATGGATCCTTCTTTTCTTGGTAGGGGGAACACCAGAAGGTCCCGGTTCTGGATCCCCCGACGGGAGAGGTTCCTCCGTCGGTAACGGTAGCCTCGTCCTGATCTCGGAGCATAAGGACTGTATGGCCAACAAAATGGCCGCCGAGTTGTCTTGCGGCGCTGGCAGAGGGGAATCCGACGGGCGAGCAGGGGCCCCGTCGGTATCCTCGACGATGTCGTCGTCGTCACCTGCGTCGGGGTCCATTCCGACGGGCTGGCCTTCTTCCACGCCTAGGCCGTGGCTTAAGACCTCGATCAGCTCCTCTTCTGAGGTTGAGGCCGAATCTACGACGACGCCCTGCCCCCCCTTCTTCTTCCCCACGGAGGGTTTCACGGGGGTCCTATCGATGGGCACAAAGGAAGACTCCCTCCGAGGAGGCAGGGAGATTCTGGGCCCTGAGGTCGCCACCACTGGTGTAGCCACCACAGGCTGAGCCAGGGCCGCCGCGACCGTTTCGATAGAGGGCTTGGTCGGATGGATCAAGGCCTTCACCACCTTAGGTGCGCTCACCGCCTTATCCTTGAGGGAGGGGGCACTGCCACGCTCCTCCTCTGCCTTAGAGCTCGACCGGGGCCTCTCCAGGAGCTTCGCCGGGTGCTCGGCCTTCCTCTTACCCGACCCAGAGCGTTGGCTCGTGGTTGATGGTGCCGGGGAGGGTGCGCCCTGCCTGGCGCCCGTAGAGCCCGACCGTTCGGCGCTCCCGGTGCCAGCGGACTCGCGGTGCTTGGCCTTATGTTGGGCCCCCGTCGCCGGGGCGCCCTCAAAAGTCTTAGAAGACCGCTCGGATTTCTTTTTCTTCTCGCCAGACGGGCTCTTACCCTCCAGCCAGTTGGCGAGACGTTGATGGCGGTCCTTCATGGTCCGTTCCGACATGTTGCCGCAAAACGCACAGTCCTTCTCCACGTGCGTCTTGTCCTCATGAAGGCAGTAAAGGCAGAAAGAGTGTTCGTCCTCCTTGAAGACGTTCTGCAGCTGGCATCCAGGGCAGACCCTGAACAGCTTTCCGGGCGTCGAGCTTCCCTTCTCCTGGGCCATCTCCGAGACCGGGCCTGAGAAGCTTCTGGAGTCCTCCGAAGCGTAGCTCGACGAAATCTTCACCCTTGAGGGGCACAGATGAATCCGACACGGGTCCCCGTTGATCGGATGTAGGATCGGTGGAGCTTGAGGCTCTTTTGACCGAAAGAATCGAAGTTTTTTTGTGAAAAAGCGCGAAAAAAAAGCACTAACGCTCGAGAGCAATAGCACGAGGATCCCAACACATGAACGTGCGGTAAAAATCTGAAGATGGCTGCCAGAGGCGGTGCTTAGGTAGAGGGCAGTCATTGGCTGTGGTCAGTATGACGCAGAGACCAGTGATTGGTTATTACTACGAAAGACAGATCAGAAACGAAACTGATACTGGTTTTTTCTTTACCGAGGATTCCCAGCCTGACGACGGGGAATATTCATGAGCATGTGAATCCATGCCAGACCCCATGCTGGAGAATATATTGTTCTTGGAAGTTAAGAAATGCGTTGAATGTCATATTAATTCTCATTTATGCAGAGACTGGATAAAGATTGAGGATCCAGTGTCTGAGTTTGTTATTTTATCCACTTTCCCCTTTCCCCCCAGGGTGTCTCGAACTTAACTGTTTAGTCCAGTTGAGTCCGCAACATCTTAGTGGGAATGTGGGGCTCAGCAGCTCCTGCGTTGGATAGAAGTTTGGACATGACAACAACATCCGTATAAAGAGTGCCCGCCAGAGAGTGAGCCGCCTGGAAGATACGACCTCAGTGGGCAGAATCGAAACACCTGGTTAGGATGGGGAGTTGTGGCGTCTCTGAGCTAATATTGGTCCTTGGACGAACGGCGTATAACACACACCAAACCAGCTGCCAACCAAGGGAAGGCCTGTAGATAGGGGGAACAGTCATGGCATCCAAGTCTCAGAAAGGTAAAACCTGGCAACCCACACCAGGCACATTTACAAAGTATACAAATCCAGCGGAGAATGATGGCTCATGTACCTCGTCCCCACAAGAAGAACTAACACACACAAAGGGAGACCGACAGGTACTGGAGGCCATCCTGGCATTGAAGATTGCACTGGAGTCCAAAATGGACACCATTAGCCTGGATGTAAACCTCTTACGGCAACATGTTCGGTCACTTGCAGAACGCACAGGGGTGCTTGAGAAAGAAGTTTGCTGCTTCAGGAAATTGGCCCAGGCAACCTTACTCAGGGCTTCATGGTGGAGAGGGCACATAGATCTCTGACAAGAAGGCCAACACCAGGTGCCCCACCCTGACCAATAATAGCCCACATTCTGAATTATAAAGACAGGGAAAAAATCCTGGAATTCTTTCGAAAGGGGGGGAACGATACAAAAGGCGCCTGCGAATATCACGGCATATCCGGATTACACTCTGCAGGTTCAATGCCAAAGAATGAACTTTACGTCAGTCAAGAGGAGACTATGTGAAGGAAACTTCAAGTACATGCTACTATACCCGGCGAAGTTGAAAGTGATACACAAAGGCAGGAGTGTCTTCTTCGATAATCCTGATGAGGCGCATAAATGGATGGACACTGAAAATGCACCGACCGAAGCAAAAGACCCGGCCGCCACAAGAGATAACACTGACTGAGGAATGCAAGCGAGAGTGGACGAGATGCAACCAATGAGGACACCTGATGACAATGTGAGGCATGCTTTTATTGGTGCCCTCAGGCATTATTGTGTGTAACAAGGGAGCTTACAGTTGGACCCATTTGGGAGCACACTGTGGGGGAACGTCCTACGCCCATGTGTTGTTTGGTCCACAGATACTATGCTGCACTCCTAGCAGACTATACACCACGGCAGGTGTAAGAAGCAGGAATGCGTGAGCATGAGGTACTGAGCTGAGCAATTGTTGTGGGGCGAGGGGTGGGGAAGGGAGTTGGGGTTGTTAAAGGGAAGCTAGCCTATAGAACCACAGACATGTTGTATGCCACGCACACCGGACTTTCAAGACAAGCTAGATCACTAACCTGGGATGGGGGACCTTAAAATAGGTTTGTAGAATGTTAGAGGGCTCAATATCTTCATTAAACGAAATAGGGTCATGCAAATGTTAAGGAGCCAAAAAATAGACATTGCACTCCTCCAAGAAACACACTCAACTATGGAGAGACAAGCAACATTGGCAAAGACATGGAAGGGATGGACCCTGGGCTCGTCATACTGCGCATTTGCAAGAGGACATCTAATATGGGTGGCGCCGTCAGTCCCGTTCAAGGTTCTGAAGACCTATAAAGATGCAGAGGGCAGATTGGCTATAGTACAAGGTATGGTAGAAAGGAGGAAGCTAACCACGCACCTAACCAAGGAATGGCGGATGTCTTTAGGTCACTGTAATTGGCCAGATATAGAGATGGCACGCTAATATGGGGTGGTGACTTTAATTGCACCCTGAACCCCAAATTGGATCGATCAGATGATAATTTGGCGCACCCTGCCCCGGTGGCCAAAGTCTTGAATGCAATACTGCCAGCATTTAGGTTGTCAGATGGATGGCGAGCCTTACACCCACAAGCTTGTGGATAGTCACACTAGACCCCCCCCCCCCCCAAAGATTTATACACCAGATTAGATTAGATTATTTGCTGGGGAGGAGACACTGGGAGAGTTCACAATGGCAGAATATAAAGCAAGTGTATTCTTGGATCATGCCCCCTTATTGGTCCCTACTTGGAAACTGGGAAGTGAATTCCTTAAACACACGATATTTAGGGAAAACATAAGGGAGGGGGTCAAAGAGTATTTCAGAAATAATATGGGAAATGTAAGTTCGGCTGGCACACTGTGGGAAGCATTCAAAGTAGTGGTTAGAGGGACAGCGATAGCTACAGCCAAGGGCACGCAAGCTACAATAGAGAGGGATTGTGTCAGAACAGAGGCCAAACTAGAAGCCTTGGCCAGCGTGGAGGACAACCACGTAGCAGGCCCGGGAAGAAGCTCGACTGCAGCAAGAGTATCTGGATTACTGGGCTAGACTAGGCAATTTAAATTATAGTAAATGCATTGAAAAGCCACATGCAGAAGGAGATGAGCAGGGACGGCTGTTGGCCTGGCTTTATAAAAGTGAGTTTAAGAGGGACTTGATAAGGGAGGTAAAAGGGAATAATGGAAATGCCTACACGACGCAGGAAGGTTTATGTTTTTATGATTACTATAGGGAGCTATATGCAGAGACATCAACAACGCAGCAAGCAGAGATTGACGAGACGATGGAGCAAATAGAGTTCGCAACTAGAGGCAGAGGCAGTGTGCAGGCTAGAAGCACCCATAACGCCGCAGGAACTGAAATCCACCATTCAGAAGTTGCCGACTGGCAAAGATCTGGGAGCAAATGGATTACCTAGTGAATTCTACAAATAACTCATGACAGATGAGGTACCTCCATTGTTGGTAATGCTAAACGAAGCGTTGAAGAACGGCATATTGCCAGCATCGCTAAGGGAATCTATAATTGTTCCACTGCTGAAGCCCAACAAGCCGGACGACGACAGTGGCTCTTACAGGCCCCTATCATTACTTAACCAGGATGGGAAGATACTAACAGCCCTATAGGCTCAAGCCGTAAATATCAAAACTTATCGACCCAGACCAGTCCATAAATGTTCAAATAGTAATATTACATGTAATATCAGGAGGTTGCAACATATCATAGACTACACTCAGGATAGTACAAATCAATATGTGGTCGCTTCACAATATGCAGTTAAAGCATTCGACTCGGTCAGGTGGCCAAGGCTGCTAGCAGCGTTGAAGGCTTCGGTATGGGACCAACATAGATAAAGTGGGCACAGCTAGTCTACAGTAGTCCGATTGCTAGGGTTAAGACTAGTGGGTGCATCTCAGATCAATGGCAGCTAAGTAAAGGGACCAGGCAGGGTTGTCTGTGGTCTCCTATGCTATTTATACTAGCATTAGGGCCGCTAGTGATATATCTTTGTAAGGAATATCGGGACGCTGGCATAACTATACGTGGCAATAAACATCTGCTCTCCCTGTATGCCGTTGATATGCTCTTATACTTACAACATCCTGAACTTTATCTCCAGTATATTCTAGATGCGTTGGAACGTTATGCAGCACTATCAGGTATCACGATCAATGCTCAGAAGTCATGCTTGTTCCCCTTAGCAGGGTACAAAGGGAAAACCCTAGACAGGTTGCCAATACTGCAGATTAAATGGGAGATGGCCACATTCAGATATTTAGGGGTGGATAATTATCATGACCCTAAGATAGAACACTTGCAAAACACGGCGAAAGCGGTGGACAAAATAGAGAAACCAATTTTTTTTGGGTGAAGTTGCCGCTTTCGTTGATGAAGAGAGTGGTGCTGTTAAAGATGGTGGTGCTGCCAAGGATCCTCCTTTTCTTCACTAATGTGCCATACAGTAGCTACGACATATTGTGCCAAAAGGTTAGACACAATATGTCGTAGCTTCCTATGGCATAACTCGAGATACTGTATGGCCCTTGCTAAATTGCAAAAACCGTATGCCCAGGGTGGCACTGGCGACTAGCGCACCACATTTTGAGGCTTACTTTATGGCGTGTCAGTTACAATTTGTGTCAAATTGTTTGTCAGATGTGCAGTTGCAAGACACTTTGCTATTACAGCCACAGTGTACCCCATTCTTCTTGAAGGAAATAATATGGACCGTTAAGTAATGCACCCTCGATCCCCCACTACTTTTGCAACTGGGCAAAAAGACATGGCATAAAACTGGCAACTTTCTGGATATAGACTCGCTTTATTCCCCCCCACCCCCACCCCAAGTACCATTAGTGTCGCTAAAAGGTGAAGATTCACAACTCAGATTGAAGATAAGGAAATATTGGGAACCAATGGGGGTGGCAACGGTGGGCGACCTACTGCAAGAAGGTAAACTGAGGGTGCAGAGTAGATGGCCTGTCCCTGATGTCACAAATATACAAGCTGTTAATGTCACGACCAGATGATATAATGGCACAGACCAAGTGAAGGTGGGAGGCAGACTTACATGAACAACTGACAGATGCGTCCTGGGGCAGAGCTTTAACGTACCATAAAAAGGTTTCTAGAAATGCAAAGCTCCAGTTGATCTGACTGTATGTCACCCATAGGGCGTATCCAACGTCAAAACAGATTGCTAAATTTAGCAGTGCGATGGAACAAGTTTGTCCAAAATGCGAACGATTGATGCAGATTTACTACACATGTTTTAGGCGTCTACAGAGATTATGCATTTCTGGGAGGGGATAGATCGGACCCTGGCCGCAACAGGTATAATATGAGACGTGGGTGCCCCGGCAGCTTGCATGTTGGGTATTTTTGTACGCCCGAAGCAGGTGAGACATGTTAGTAAACTAAAAGGCCTAGCATACATACTGGAAAAACGTTGGATAGCTATGGGACTGAAAGCAAGCAAGGGACCGGAGATGTGGCTATGGTGGCGGGACCTCCAGAAATGGTCGAGAGCGGAAACCGCAGTATGGCAAGAAGCGGCACATAGTGGCCAAGATGAACAAAGTGTATCCCTAGATACATGGAAGCAATATGTACAAGACTTGTCGATATCAATGCTTGGTGTAGCCCGGGAGAGGGTGAGGGGGGCGGGGGGGGCGGAGTCTCCCCTGTGACGTAAAAGGTTTAGACCAATGTATAGTTTGTGAAAGACAGATAAATATGATATGGTACAGTGGGTGGGATAGGCTGGGGGGAGTTGAGATATGTAGACAGACACTATTGATGCACAATGTTATGGATAATTTATTGAAGTCTAAGTTACACTGTTGTTTATAAACCAATAAAAAATATTTTTTTAAAAAGGAAAAAATACTTTCTCCCACAAAAAAATATTTTTTGGGCCACTGAATTGCCCTTCAACTCTGATCAAATAATTGGAATCCCCGCTGTGGTCTACTCTGGTCTCTCGCAAGGGGAGTCAGGGCCTTCAATTCCAGGATGAGCTGGATTGACCTCTACTTTCGACAGACAGAATAATCTCCTTTTGCCCACACTCCTGGCTTCTCTTTGGCAACACTCTAGTTTTCGATATCTGTGACCATTACACCTGGATGTTCTCCACCTTGGGTACTTCTCTCACGGTGGCCAATGTATTTCTGTATTGATGTTCCATGGCCATTTGGCCCTTTAGCAGAGCCCACAACAGATCAATCATGCGTTTTAGTATCGCCTGGCCCCTTGTTTCCCTGCATACTGCTGATAGGTCTAATAATATCATCGCGACAACCCCACTCGGGTCGGAGAGTCGGGCAAGGTCATCCTCAATGCACACAAACATGGTTGCTGCGCCTTGTCCCGGACGAAAACCAGATTGAAAAGGGTCAAAGAAATCAGAATCTTCAAGAAAAACACTGATCAACAGGGAGATCAGTGATCCGGGAAAATTCATCAAGAAAGGTAAAAGCAAAATAGGGCGAAAATCGGCTCGGACATTAGAATATAAAGATTTATTTTTAAGAAGGGGGTCACTAAAACGGGTTTAAGTTCATCAGGAATAGTTCCAGATGAACAAGACTGATTGATCACCTGGACAATGCAAAGGGCAATGTCCGATATGACATCTTTAAGGATAGCCAGGAGGATAGGATCTAGAGGCGAAGCAGATTTCAATTTTGTAGTAGCAAGTACAATGTCGTCAGATGAGAACGTAGGAAAGTGAGACCTTAAACGAGCAGGCAGAGCCCTGAAAGGGGCAGAGATCATACTTCCAGCTTGCAAATCAGATCCTGCAATTTGATCATGAACAACACAGATTTTTCTTTAGTAAAACACTTGGCGAAAGAGTCACAAACTGTGGGAGGGGACAACTACCGTATGAGAAAGAGATGGAGATGATAAAGAACAAACAAGGCTGAATGACTCTTTGGACTGACTTAAAGCATTTTCTACTTTGTGGATATAGTCGGTGCGTTTGGCCATATGAAGCGCATACAAACTGAGCCCTGTCTAGCTGACGATATGTTTACCTCGATTAGCGTTCCTGCCACCTGCGCCAAATTCGAAGTACTCTGAAGTCCTCAATGAACCAGGGTCAGGGGGTCTACCATGCTGTTTGCAGCCTTTCAAGAGTACAAGACTCTCAGCAGTCCCCTTTAAGATCTGTGCCAGAGTTAGCAGCTCTGTATGATGAGAGGACAGTGTGTGTCAATTGAAGCCGAGATGTCACCAGCTGTAGTTTGACACCATCTGCATCTCATCACATTTGGCGTTCTTTGAGTAATCGAGCAAGGTGATGAGGAAGGGGGGGAGATACTGGGTAGAGGTTATTGGAATATCGGAGGATAAAGAGACGCTGAGAAGGTAGTGACCATGGATCAGGAGAAAAGAATTGGAGGAAATAAATGACAACACAGTACAGTGCCAGGAGGGATCCTAGAAAAGAAGGAGCTGGTGGAGTGAAGCCACTATGGGTAGCCAGTATAGGAAGGAACAAGATGGCTGGACTGGCTGAAGGCAAGTTTCAGAGGCGGGAGGAGGCACACTTCACGCAGGGAGCTTACAGAAGATCAAAGAGGGTAATATAACTTGGCCAAAGTTCAGGCGGACAGAAAGGGACAAGTTAGTCCTACAAGTGGGGGTTCCTCCTCCAAACCTTTGTCTCGCCCAAAGACGCCAGATACAAACTGAAAATCGACCTAAAAGGGAGAGCAGGCAGGGACCTACTGTCAGACAGATGAGGCAGGGTGACAACTCACTTGTTTTGACTGCCAAGAGAATGATTCAGGAACCCCTAAAAACCCAGAAGGAACACCGAAGAAAAAGAAGGGGCCTGAGAACCTTCATTAGACCCATATTCAAAGGGGCCACCATAAGGAAGGAACGGGGACATTCTTTTGTGGAACCAGTGTCCAGAAAACCCTCTGATCCCCGGATTACAGTTCCACTTTGTAGGTAAGAAATGCTTTGGGGAATATTAAAAGAAACTTCAAGAGGGCATATTGAAGCAAGAAAGAGAATGTGAGAAAAAGAAAAGGAAAGCGAGAAAGTGAAAAAAGAAAGAGAAAGTGAAAGAAAGAAAGACACACTGACCTGACTGGGGACACACACTGGGACTTTCAGCTCATTACCACCTACCCATTTATTATTCTTCAGAACCAGTGTGAACCTCTCCGCAATCATTTTCGGTTGGTCAAGTTCTCAGTCTTGGCTCAATTCCTATTCTATGTCTCTCTGTGACACTATCACATGATCACAAAGCTCTGTTGTACCCACAAAGACTTAGAATATGTAATATAGTATGTTAATCTACAAATCACAGACTTTAACCAACTCAGAAACATTATGCAGCAGTAGGAGTGGGTTTAGGGGAGGGAATATATGGGATACATTACTCACCGTAATCGTATTTCTGATGCTTGTATCTGCTTAGATTCACATGCTGTGCATAGGCCGACATCTAGTGGAAGCTGCAGAGTATTACAGTTTGTTTTTCGAAACTCGAAAATGGGCGTCGACACAGGGCGTGCCAGTAATACTATCCCTAGTGTGACGTCCACTGTACCCAAGATCCCTCACGCGTCTAGGATCCTCAGATTGTTTTTTTCCGCCATACTGGTCGGAAGCATTTTGCGGAGTCCCCTGGCCTTAGCCATACTTTTGCTAGAATTTAAAATAATATTCTATTGACATCCTTTCCCACCCCAATGTCGAACTTAGACACTCGACGCCGGCTGGAGAAGAAATCGACCGTCGGCTGCTGCACGACGGATTTGGGCCTCGGAAGGCCGCTGGCCTCGGCCCGGGCCTGGTAGGCCGCTGGCCTCGGCCCTGCAAGTAGGGGGAGTGGAGGGTGGTACATACTCTACACTCTTGGTATATAGGTACACCTTATACATTTCCTACACTTAACAGCCCGCTGCCTCAAGGTGCGTATGGAGGGTACCCCTTTTCAATTCTGCCCCAAGTGCAATCGCAAATACCCTTGAGTCGACAGGCACACCACGTGCAATCTCTGCTTGCCGAGGGACCACCCCGAAGCGAACTGCAGAGCGTGTAGTAGGTTTAAACCTAAAACACTTAAGGACCGTTCGACGAAACGTTGGGCCCACCACGCCAGGCAGGCAGCCATGGCAGCGGAGGGCGCCTTCAGCGATGGCAGCGACGCCGTACTTTCGGACGGCGAGGGCATTACGGCGTCGAAAGACAGCCGAGCGCAGGTCCCCGACCTCGGAAGGTCGTCCAGCAGGGCAGCTATGGGGAAGACCCCCGGCGACACAAGCGCTTCACATACTACACACACTAAACACACTAAGTCCAACCGAGACTCGACGACGTCGAGTTCTCGGAAAGAGGCACAGACAGAACGGTCCGATTCGGTGTCCTCTGGGCGTTCTCGATCAAGATCGCCGCATGACTCCAGGCAATCATCCACTCTTGCCAAGAGTGCCTCGCTCCCTAGGCTAACAGAAGTTCGATCGTCGGGAGACGAAGACGACTTCCACCCCCAGGCCGCGCTCCAGGAGTCAGAGACCGCAATTAAAGCCAGCAAGGCCCCACGCTCGAAGGACAGGGACACCTCTCCCGATCCTCGGCGCCAGGCGTCGAAAAACTCCGGAGCCACTAAGGGACAGGGAAATCATTTTTCTACGCACGGGGAGGGGGGTAAACAGCAGAAGAAACTACCTGTACATTCATCCACACCTGTGAAACACTCCACCCCCCCCTAAACAGACAGACAAGCCCAAGTCTGCTGATAGGTCCACAACCAGCAAAGCTACTCAAGATAAATCCCATAGACTTGCTGAGAGAGTCATTCCCAGTTCCAAAAAATGGTCCAGTGAAGACATAGATAGGGTCATGTCAAGAATGTCTTCTTTGGCTGATTTTTATGATAAAAATCCAGAACATTAATCGGATAGGAAACTGGTTAACCAAGGAGTGGGTAGAAGGCAGGGGCACCACAAGGTGCACAAATGAGTAATTACAACACAAAGATCAGATAGAAAACCCTGCGACAATGCACAAAGGATGGAGACATGGCTCCAAAACGCATCAAGTTGCAGAGAAATGACCCCAGATGATACACAAAACACAGACGGCCAAACAAAACAGAATAAAGTACAAAGCTATACCCCCCACAACAACAGACAGATTTAGAGATTGTGCTACATAACACTGCAAAAATAACAGTTATGGCTCCAAAAGCAACATAGTGAAGCCCTCATGACACAAAAGAAAATAACTGTGTGCCACAACAAGACAAAAAATAAAGTGGCATTGCCCCACAAAACTGCACGACACATTGAGAAAAAGTTTCATAATGCACAAAACAGCAATAAATGCAGTAGCATTATAACACAAAGCATAGCTAAGGTCCCACACAAAAACAAAAAGCACCAAGAGATGGTCCCACAACACTGCAAAAAAGCACCAATATATAGCCCCACTGCAATGCACAAACACTGCCCCACAACATTATAATAGAATCGCGATGTATCAGCAAATAAAGGATCACGACACAGTCCCACCGAAATACACAAATTGCTGAGAGATAATCCCACACACAGAACAAAGACAGTGGCACAGCACGAGACAGTACTAGAATAGAACACTGTAGAAACACAGAAAGAGGACTACACAACACTGTACAGAACACTAGCGCATGGTTTCACAATACACCACAAAGTGCATAAAAATGTCTGCAAAAAATACTGAGAGATGGTCCAACAGCACTGAACAAACCCAGGTGTGGCACATTAATGAACCCCATTTTCTGTAAAATACATGATCTATAGACCATGCATTTTCAGACACACTACGGGACACTTATTGCCTGGCATGGCAGCGATAAACATGTTCTTTTCTTTCTTCGATGCCGGATTATGGAACTCTGTCAACATCCCTATGCCTGGAAAACGTCCAAAACTGCTCTGCATGCATTTGGCTCCAACCAAACCACTGCTGTTCCATCAGACCTTAGGTGTAAAGCAGAATGTAGACGAGTGCCAAGTATATGACAACACAGGACGAGACCGCCCCAGCGCTTACATGCATATCTGACCCAGCAGTATCAGTTTCTGGATGATCAAGGCAGCAGTATTAATGCTTTTGAGCTTTGTGATGTTTCATTAATAGACAATGTGTCCCTAAAGATTGCAAATTCTCTATCTTTTTAACTGTACTCCTTTCTTGTTGTGTGAACAAACAACCCGACAGTTACCTTGCACATGCTGTGTAGATATGAGAACTTCTGTCAGGTGGGAGATTCCGAGTACCGGCATAATGTGGCTGTCTAGCAAACGTCCATGGAGCAACGCTGGCTGGTGTGTTTGCGGGGAAGTGTGAGACTAGTTGTATTAGTGTGTGCAGGGATGAGGATGATGTACTGGAATAACATAACCACCCATTCACTCACCGCAGCACTGCCTTTCTTCTCCAGGATTCTCTGACCGTCCACAGTGTCCTTGATTTCCTAAAAGGGTGAAGAAAGGAGTTTTTCAAAAAAATGTCGCAAAGGTTTTTTTTTACAGAACTACTATTGGTGTAGGGTTCAGAAAGCCAACTCAAGTGGACCTGCAAAGGTTTCACACTAAAGTCTGCACTTAGCCCTCTCTTTGTAACAGGGAGAGAGTTATCTGAGACTTAGGAAACCAGGGTTAGATGCGAAGTACAATTAACAAACACAAGACCTTGAAAAGCAATAGAATGTCCACAGAGGTAAGTGAAAATTACTTCTATGTATTTAGCAACCCATATGCATTAGGTAAAAGGAACTAAAAGGTAAGCAAAACAATGATTACACATACACAAAACACAGTTTATATCCAAAACAGGAACACACAATATACTTTAGAATTCACAGTTTAAAGAGTAACACTTGAGACAGGGTAGCCTGGTGGGCGGCACAAAGAGGCAGACACATTTAGGTTTCAGTAATGGGAAACGATCTATTTGGAATACCATGGCAAAAAAGGTCCAGGAAGCAATGTCTGTCATAAACCATAATGAAAAACTAAACGGCAAAGAAGACAACCCTCTCCCACAGAAGAGGATCTCTTGTCCGTCTTGGAATCAACTCAAGGAGATGCTCCTTCTAAAAAGGATCCCCAAATCGATCCTGGAATGATCACAGCTTTTGCTCTTGTAATGGCCCCCTTTATGAAACTTATTGAGTCGCAAAATGATCAGCTTCGGGACCATTACGACAACAATCGCAATGATGTTTTCTAAAATGATCTTTATAGAAGGCTTTGTTTCGGCAATTCAGTCGAAACTCGAAAAAAATGACGAACATACGACAAACATTTTGAAAAGTATCATCGAGCCAATTATAAAAGAAAAAGAAATAAGAAGATCGGAAAGGACAAGTCTCAGGTTAGGGAGTGCAGGTGGCCCGGAGAGTGGTCCGACTTCCCTGGAACAGACTCACAACCAGCAGGTGGTTCTGTCTACAAAGAGTACTTTTGAGGAACTTTCCACTACTAAATACAAGGACAGTTCTACCAACACGGACCCTGTCGTGCGGGCAATTAGCCCAGCAACGAAGGAGGGTAGGCTAGCACCGAAGGAAGGATGTCCAGAATCTTCCATTGCAACTAATACTCTGCCCCTGGTTACACGGGATCAGCTCGAGGCTCCAGTGCCAACTAGCAACATCACATTATTTGACTTATTTAAGAAACCAAAATCAGGTTTATCCCCAATGAAGGAAGATCTACTTAAAGTAAACAAGAAAGGCGATAAAAACTATGGGAAAATAGTCATACCAACGGACAAACCTATAGGACAGAGATCTTTGCCTACAAGAAAACTCACATTGAGATCTAAAATTGCAACTGGTCTATCCCTTCCAAGGAACTTGGCACTTCCCTGCAAACTGCCAACTCATGAGAGACCAGTAATAAAAAAAACAGAAATTGCTCCTGCTGCCCGCCGAAAAGTAACTCCTGATGAGTCCCCTCGCCCACTGGACATCACATTGACAAATGACAATATGGACATCTCTCTCATGGACTTATCTGTTTATTCAGACATAAACACCACATGGGAGGGGGAGTCAGGATCGAACACCTCCGGAACAGAAAGTGGTATTGAGGAAGAAGATCCAGAAATATACAGCAAGATAAAAGAAGTCGACCTTAAAGGGGAGACGAAGGCTCAGATGATTAAAGACAGGGCGGTGCAGCTAGTGTCCTTCAAAAAGCCCTCAATGCCCACGTTATCGATTTCGAACTCGGTCTTCGACAAAAAACTCAAGTGGAAAACTAGAGTGCACTCCGGTAGAGAAATATCGGCCAGCCCCACAGAAAAAGAGAGGGCAGACATATATCCATCTAACGCCTTGGTTTACACAACACTGGAAGACAGACAGAACTTTCTTGTCCAGAGATCCCTGGAAACTACCAGTAATAAAGGAGTCAGCCCTGACGCGTCAAAGGAAACAAAAAGAACAGTGTCATGGGCAGAAACGATTGAGAGAAAACCGGCATGTGGGCCTAACAATCACAATGCCCACAATGGACCGGGGCAAAAAATGCCAAGGAACACTACTGAATATTATTGGAAAGAACTCTAGGCTACGAAGACAACTTAATTATGAATCGGGCTAACGTTATGAGGCTCTTACAATCCCTGGATCTTCTGGAGAAATTAAAATCGAGGGATTTAGACTGGATCGAATTTCATAATGAACAGCGACACAACAGTGTGATTCTTCACACAAGTGATCAAAACACTAAAAATTTACTCTTAGAGTTGGGCCCAAAACGTAACTTATGTGGATTCGTGCTTAGGGAGTTGGAGGAGGAAAACAGTTCCGACCGTGTAGCCACTCGGAAACATCTACTACACAACCACCGAAGTACCACTACCAAACCCTATAAGGATCATCCGATGAAAGCAGGAAATAGTGGTAGACGGTGGATAGTGGAGGAGACCACGTGCATATTCTATCAGAAAAAGCAGGACCAAACTTGGTGAATAGTCAAGACGACGGGAGTTGGCTGGCTGGGGTCCTATTTGCTAAGTCATAACGCCAACACCCATCTACGAGTGCCCACTCCAACTCCAAACCAAAAGGGAAAAAAGATCATGAGTTGGAACACAAGGGGTTATGTGCATTTACTTGGCAATTCAGCAACACACCTGTCCTCTTACGACCTATTTTGCTTGCAAGAAACCTGGTTGTGTGATCTACCTCTTTTGGACAGGTTTGAGCTATATCTAAACCCTGCAACAAAGGGCACAAAAGGCAGACCGAGCTCGGGTTTACTGTTGGGGGTAAAGCGCACTAGTGGCATAAAAGTGCTCTCTTCTCTAAACAGAAACCCTTGGATCCAACTTACTAGGATTGCATCCATGTCAGAACCAGCTTCACTTACTCCAGACTGGCAGTTGCTTATATGCAACGTATACTGGGGCCCAACAGCCCGAGATGAGGACAAATTCATGGAAGTCCTACTGGAAGCCATAGACGATGCCAGGATTGAATGCCCACTACATGAAATTCTGCTATGTGGTGACTTGAACATGGAATGTTACGACAAGAAGCAGAGGAAAATAGAGTTCCTGCCTTTGAACGCCTCAAAAAAAATAACGAGAGGCGTGGTCATGGAGAAGGAACTACTAGCCAGAAATATACACTTGGTAAACGGTAACTTGGCGGGCGCCAAACCAGCCGCCCGCACATGGAAACGGGGTGCCCAAACAAGTACACTAGACTATATGTTTGCATCAGAAAATCTCATTGGCAAATTAATATCGTTGGAAGTGATTCCGACGATCCAGAGTGATCACAACATCCTGGAACTCAAATCTGAGGCCTGGAACAAGCTCTCGTCTGTACCAGGCAAACACCTACCAAACCAGTTTCTTGAGTCAACTCCTGGTGGCAATAGACTACGCATGGGAAGAAAAGAGATGGGCCTGGTGCTGGATACCTTAATCAAGGACCAAGGTCCCAACCTGATAGAATATGCTGAAACACTGAAGATCTTTCGCCCAAAAGTAGTCACCAAGGAAATTCACCAATGCAAGCGGTACCACTATGATCACCAAGTAGTGACAAAAAAAAAAACTGGTAAAAAAAGCCAGGAGATTATACGTTAAAACCAGAGCACCAGCTGACTTAGTCCTGTATACTGAAGCTAGAAACACCTACAGGAACTGGCTTAAGCAACACAAACATCAAATAATGCAACAAGACAGTGAGAAGATGCTTCACCTACTATCTACTAAAAACATCACTGGTATTTGGAAGTTGATCAATGAAATAAACATCCCTTCCGACTCAAAAATGGTAAATCCAATAGCCTCAGAAGTTTGGGAAACTCACTTTCGGAACCTTTACTCTATGGGGAAAATTTGTGGTCCTGCCCCATTCTTACCATCAAATGAGCCCTGGGACTCTAAATTTGGAAAACAAGATATTCTAGATCTTATTAAACTGTCCAATTCTTCAAGGGCTGCAGGACCTGATGGTCTCACCAACGACATCCTCAAAAGAGACTCGGAAAAATGGGCTTCGTTCATGCTGGATTTGTATAACAACATAAGACTAAAAAAGTTACCTAAATCTTGGACGACGTCCATAATTTTGCCGATCTTTAAGAAGGGAGATAGGTCCGTGCCCACTAACTACAGACCGATTGCCCTTTTGGATGTCGTCGGCAAAATATTTGCAGCACTAATCTTGAAACATCTAAATGATTGGAGTCGGCTGGCAGACCATCTGGACCCTTGGCAATCGGGTTTTCGAAAGGGCATTGGAACATCCTTAAATGTGCTACTCAACAATATAATCAAATGCATGGTTAAGGCCAAGAAATATAAGAACATCTATATCGCATCAATAGACTTGGAACAGGCATTTGATTCTGTTGATCGCGGAATGCTATGGCACAAATTAAGGAAATGGGGATGTCCGATCAACCTGAGAGAACCTCTCGAACCACACGGGGACAACCCTCAGAGTAAGGTTGGACAGACAGGGCAACCTCTCAAACAATGTGGTGGCCATGCACGGTCTGAAACAGGGCTGTCGGTTGGCTCCCGCTGTTTTTTGCCTTTTTATATCCGACATGCAGGAAGCTTTCGAAGCAGTGAGGTGTTTCCCCCCAAAAATCGCTTTGCCATCAATCACCCAAGGCATGGACGAGCACTATTGCAGAGGCACCGTCCACCCTTACTTGGATAAATTTCCCTCAAATACGGAAAGACAGCGGTTCTTAAAATTCAGACTAAACCTCTTCCACACAAGAGAAGTCTTAGGGAGAAGAACCAAAAAAGAGGAAAAACCCAGTTTGCTGTGTCGAGGCTGTGGGCAAGAGGCTGAAACCTTACAGCATCTAGTGATGAATTGTTTTACCTTAACTAAGTTCAGAGAGAAATGGTTGGGGACGCACCTTTCAAATTTAAGTACTTTAACCTTGCAGGACAGGTGGCTAATTCTGAGAAGGGGGGAAAAAGTATCTACGACCCTGGCTCTGTTGAATTTTATGAGAGAAACTTTTACAATTCTGGACATTTAGTTATTTTTTTTTAGTTATACTGTTTCCCCCCCTATATACATATATATAGAATTGAAGTAACTGTGTTTTTTTTCTTCTTCTTCCTTTTTTCAATTTTTCAATTATTTTCTTTTCTTTTTATCTCCATAATGCATTTAAAGTTTCCTTTGGTAACTAATTGATGCAATAAAAAAAAAAAAGAAAGAAAAACTCTTACAACCATTCCAGTAACGGCACCTGTCCACCCCTTCTTGAGTGTCCGATTCATAACCCTGTTTTTCTTTGTTACTTAGTGACACGTATGTGACCCTGTTTGAGTGGCGCAGGGAGCACTCTCAAGCTGGGGTGAGCGGCCTATAAGGGTATAGCCAGAGTAGGTCCAACAACAGGGGCGGTGTGGCAGGGAGTTCTGTGTCCCTAGCTCCACGGTGTACATGAATGTGTACAAGGAAATTGGTAACACTGCCCCAGCCTAAATACCTATCCACCATGGTCCTGCTCAGGCCTCCGTTTCATAATACACAAGGACCTGTGAACACCTACCCCTGCCAAGACTGACAGGAATCCCGGAGCTAAGGAAACAAGAAAAATAAGTGGCAGACTGGAACTGCCACTCCCAGAATGCACCCGAGCTGAACCGGAGAATTATGACCAAATTTTAAAAGCACTGGACTTTTCCCTTCCCAAAAGGAATAAGACACCAAACTCACTAACCTCAGATGGACCCCACGGGAATCAAGGAGTACCAGCCAAAGAACTGTGAATGGAAAGACTGCCATAGAGCAGGGGAGACACAGCAAAACTCTGTTACCCGGGTTGGAAGCTAAACAGATGCAGATGAAAGGTATTCGGTTGGGGTCTGGAGCAGAAGAGGGAGACCAGGAGTCCAGCGAGGACGATGTGACAGGTGGAGATGACTGTTGCAGTACAGAGAGAGAGTAAAAGAAAGGTGTTGGGTCGAAGAGGGTGCAACCAATTGAGTTTGTGAGTGAATGAGCGATTGACTGGAGGAAGGATAGAGAGAAAAGAAGGGGGTGAAAGAGAAGAGTAGGTGTAAGTCAGGGTGTGGGTATATAGGAGAGAGGGAAGATAGAGTCAGGAGGGTAGAGGTGGGAGTGAGCAGTGTTGGGGAGGGGGGAGACCAACCAGGAATGAGTTGGCAGGTGGGGACAGGAAATTGGAGATAGAGAACAAAATAATGGGGATGGAGTGTGGGGAAAGATAAACAGAGGGAGAAAGGTAAGAACAGGAAGCAGAGCATTGAGGGCAGAGACCAGTTGGAGGGTGGAGATGGGAGAAGTGAGACGGATCAGTGGAAGGAGGAGAGAGACGGAGGAGAGAGAAGAAAGAAGAGAAGAGAGAGGCCACAGTCTTTAGCCCCCCGCCTCCTGCTTAGGGTAAGAGACAGATCCAGAGATCCAGACAGCAGGACATTGGCAATAGTCTACCAATATTTGAGCATATTTGTGGGGAATAGGGAATCCTGGAGTAGGAGGGTGGGAGCCCACTTGGAGGTTGTGGTAAGCTGCAGGGTCCACCCCTAATTTAGGAACCTCAATTGATTTGAAAATAACCTCTTAAAAAATCGAAAATTAGAAATTTTTCATGAGATTCTTGGGGCAAAGTGTCACGTTGTCTTCATAACGCAGATTCTCTGGGTTTCCGAACCCTCACCAATTGAATAGGATGGTGGCCCATCCACGGCAGCTATGCTCAGGGCTTGGATCAGTCCACAGGTGGTCTCCACGAGGTTAAGCCTTTCCGGGACTAACCCACTCTTACATGCACACGGGGCAGAGCTTGAGATGCTCTTTTTCGGTTGACCACCTCCGTTTTCTAAGGTCCTCGTTTCCAAGACAACACCTCATTGACCCCGTCAGAGTAAGCTTCCTGGCCCGCACGTAGATTGCACAGTCTCATACCTCCCCCTCGATGTGTTTTCTGGCCTGGAGCGATGTGGTGTGCTTGAACCTCCCTGCTCCTTTTCGAAAAAAGGGGGCCTGTTCTCCTCCCAACTCCTCAGGAACTGTATTGGTATCTCCCCCTCTACCTCTTTCATCGCTGCTACTGATGTTAAGGGTTTCAACCTCCTTCACCCTCCTGAGTGTTGGTTGCCTGATGGTACTTCTATAATCTCTCGGCAATTCCCTCTCCCCCTCGGATGGTCCCTCTCCTCCACTCAACATCTGTCCTTTGCCTGAAAATACATGACTCTCCCTTCAACCGCCAGCTCTCTCTTCCTGCTCTCATCTATGTGCTCCTCTCCCTTGTTACACTCCCAACAACTGCTTCTTCAGACTTCACTTTAGATGCAGCATACTGCCAGAGTGAACTGACTGCTCTTTACAGTAGGGGTTCTCCTCCCCTTGTGCAGTGCTTAATAATGGTGGACAATTGGGAACTGAGGGCTGCGCTGGTTTGTGATAAGGCTATGGGTGGGTGGTCGCATAGCTTGGCAGGGGGTTGGCCGAAGTTTACATGAAAGTCTGCCACCATCCAAAAAGGCCCTGGGCAGGTGTGGAGTCTCCCCCACCCCCACTCTTCCTCCTCTTCTTCCTCCTAGAAGCCCTGCTGTCATGGCCAGTGTTTTCTGTGTGCTTCTGCTCTCCCACAGAGTGATTTGGTAGGTAGAAAATCTTCTGGTGATGCTGATGGAATGGGGTCTGTCTGTTCAGTTACTCAGAAGTACAGCGTGAATCACTTTGGCATTGTTCTAGCATAAATGTGTAAACTCCGCGATTCTGTTGTTCTGTGACCATGGGTCCCAATGGAAAATGGTTGCTCTGGCATTAATGCAAAAGGAAAGACAATTCCCTGCCCGACTACAAAATATTGCAACTTTGATCCCTGAAAGCAAGAGGCCTCCTTTTCTATACTAGAGAATTGGGTCTAGCCATGGATCTTGAATGGTTCTCCAAGGGTGTGCACCTTGTGGAAAGGAGTTTCTATAAGGGTTAGAACCATCACCCTCTCCTGTTAGCGGTCCCTAGTAGGGTTAGGGTTGATGGGGTGTGAGGACCTCAGCGACTACCTCTTTCTGGTTTAGCATATTGGTCCGAGTAGTGGGGGTAGGCATATCCCTGACACTATCAGTTTGGGGTTCTGGCACATCTATAGTAAGCCTGGAGGGGAGGGGGGTAAACATTCCTGTGACAGCCCCCTGCCTTAGAGTGGGAACATAAAACAGTGAGGGTGGACTGGGGGATCCGCTGCATATCTCCTCTTGGGCCCAGAATCTTCTAGCTCGGTAGAAGACCGGAAGGTCGATGGATTGCGACAGGTGAAATTCTGAGACAACCTTCGGGAGGAAGCCAGGCCTTACCCTGAATGAAACTTTCTCCCGGAAAAAAATGCAGGAAGGGTGGCTTACAGCATAAGTTCACTCACCCCCCTAGCGGATGTAATAGCCACCAAGAAGGCTGGTTTCAAAGCGAGAAGCCACAAGGGATAAGAGTGCATAGGCTGAAAGGGAGTCGCCATCAGAAATGTCAGAACCAGATTAAGGTCCCAATCCGGAACAACAAAGGGAGTTGGCGGAAACTTATTAACAAGGCCTTTCAGGAATTCTGCCATTACCGGGATCGTAAAAAATTAACTTTGGTCCAGGGATCTTTGCGTTTTTTTTTTTTAATCAGATTTTTATTTAGTTTTTTCTTTTTCTCTTCCAACAAGCTTAACATAATACATGCTGGACTCACAATGCGGGTCATTACCAAGTCGATACAACAACTACGGTGCAAATTATTAGACGAAAACTTAACTTTTCGATGAAGCCCACCCTCCCTCCCTCCCTCCCTCCCTTCCCACTCCCCACCCTCACTCTCCGTACCAAGATAAACAAGTTAAAAAAGAAATGGGCGGAACTTCACACGGCACCATTCGGTGTACTTATTTTACAATGCATAGGTTGCATTACAGGTTTTTAACACAGAAGTGAAAGTAAGTGGGTGACTTGGGTCATTCCTAATGGCATCGCTCAATAGCTTTAGTGTTGGGAAGAGCCAATTTGTCTTAACGAATCCCAATATTCTGTATAGTATTCCAAAAAGGGTAGCGATATCATGTCTATGTTCTTCCGAGATTCCATAACAGCAGCCATAAGACTCTACATTTCATATATGGCGTGTGCAGCCATTCTCTTTTCGTAGGGAGGGAAGCTGACTGCCATTTGACCATTAAGCAAACCCTTGCCACCAGGAGAAGGTTACAAGGCATATGTGAGAGTTTTGCATAAGAGTCGTCTTCGTCCGATTCTGATTCGACCCCAAACAGAACCAACACTGGTAAGAGTACTCTAGGAATCCCGTCTATGGCCTGAATCCACCCCAGAACCTCTTTCCAGTACATTTTCACTTCACAGCATTCCCACCACTGGTGCCAATAGTCACACCTTTCCCCACACCCTCTCCAACAGTAGGGGGAAGTGCCGACAAACATCTTGGACAACCGTGCAGGGGTATAATGCCATCTAACCAGTAAGTGTGCATTATGCATTTTGTATTGTACGGAAATTGATGAGGCCCACACCGCTCCGTGTATTGCTTTCCAAACCTCTGGTTTGTCTTCCAGTCCCAGCTCTGCGTCCCACCTGATTTCGAACGTCAGGCATGTGAGATGACCTCTAGTGAGTAGTGACTTGTACATTCGCGCAATAAGACCCTTTGTTGTTTGGGGGAGTGCTAAGTATTTGTTCAAATGGGGTAAGGGGGCGCTTCAGTGAATTGCCCCAAAGGGCATCGCTCAGCGCACTTCGCAGCTGGAAGTATTGCATGGTGTGGATTTCTGTGCCTCGCAGAGCCTCCCTTAAGTCCTCTATGGAGATGAAGACTCCCTTCTTCCACATCTGTCCCGCTCATGTGAGCCCCGCCTCGTACCAAGATTGAAAACTGTATAGCTCACATATAAGGTCTCGAGTGGGGGGGCGAAATGCAATTAATAGGAGAGGGCCAGGTGGTGACAACCGGCATGACTCAAGATGGATGCCAAAGGGCCCACAACACTTTCAGGATGGGGAGCTCCTGAATTCTTCGCGTCATTGCTGACAAGGGGACCCATAGCCATTCCCCCAGTCTAACTGGCGAAAAAATACCATTTTCTATCGCTACCCACTGTTTCTCAGGATTTTCCCACAGGTGATCCTATAATATTTCTCCAGGTCTGGGTATCCCATACCCCCCAACTCTTTGGGCTGAATTAACGTGGAGTACGGAGTTCTGGGCTTCTCACCAGCCCACAGGTACTTTAATAAAGTGTGTTTCACTTCAGCCAAGAATGGCGTAGGGATGGTTATAGGGAGAGACTGAAACAAGAACTGTGGCAGTACATTCATTTTTATAGAGGTAAAGCGTACTGCCCAGGATAGAGGGAATTTGGACAATCTGCCAACATCACTTTGGATATTGTTCCATAGGGGGACATAATTTGCCTCAAAGAGGTCTGAAAGGGAGATAGTATTGTTTACCTCCAGGTATTTTACAGATCTGGATTGTATCTGGAAGCCCCAATTCACCTTTAGCTGCTCCAGTATTTCTACATTGGTTTTTAAGGTTACAACTATTGTTTATTGAAGGTTTGCCTGAAAGCCTGATAGGGCACCGTACTGCTCTATTTCTTGGAAGAGAGCCGGGATGAATTCTAGTGGCTGGGTGAGGAATAGTAAGATGTCGTCGGCAAACATGACCAGTTTGTATTCTCTGCCTCCTCGGGGGATGCCGTGAATCAGGGGATTGGATCGAATATCCTGGGCACAGGGTTCAATAACAAGAAAGTATATTAGGGGGGAGAACGGACAGCCCTGTCTTGTTCCTCATGAAAGTGTAAAGGGGTCGGATCAGGTGCCGTTGATGGAGACCTTGGCTTGGACCCTGTGGTACAGTGTCCCATCTCCCTGAATCCATGCAGTTCCCAGCCCCACCCACTTCAATACTGCTCCCAGAAAAGGCCACTCTACTCGGTGGAACGCCTTTTCGGCATCTACTGATAACAGGAGGGGACTGTTGCCAACTTTACAAAGGGTGGCCATGAGATCCAGGGTTTTCCTAATGTTGTCCGCACCCTGCCTTCCTCTTATGTACTCTTATGTACCTTTGGCCATCTTGCCCCTTCACCTTCCCCGGGTCGAATCGACCCGGGTCAGTCCTTATTTGGTCATGCACTTTAATCCCAATACTTTTGCGGGCTTCTGCATGCCTTGAGTGTGTGCCTCCAGGATGTGGGCAGGAATGTCTGATTCCAATACACATCCTGGGTGCCAGACAGTCTGGAGAGCCATGAATACCTGGGACAACCGTGGTCCGTGATTGGTCCACGTATGGAGTGCGTGTTTGTGAGCAGATCTCCCATTGGGTCCTCTCTGTTTTGGCGTGAAGGGAACTTTGGATAAGAGGAGACTGAAAACACCACTACCATGTCTTCCTGCACTTATCGGATCTACCCTGTCTGCTGCCTTAAACCTAGCACTTGCAAATTGCTGGCTGCATTACCACTGTTTGTTGCCTTTATTATTTATTTATTGTTATGTATCTGTTTCTCCTCTGCTTCGCACTTTCCACCTCTCCCCCCTTCCATGCACTTGCGCGTTCTCAATTTCACTGGGCCTAGTAAGATCGCTGTTTTGTTCTCCCCTGTTCCCCTCCCTTGTCGCACTCTGAAACACTTGTGTACGAGCGCGATAGAAATAAAATATCAATCAATCAATCAATCAATCATGTCGATCTCCGGAGTTCTCATTGAACAAAGGATAGGATCCAAGTATCCTGCAACACAAAGCCGAGTCAAAGAACCGCTGGTAACCCGCTGGAAGGTTTTGCACCCTGAGCCGGCTGTCGTCCCGTGGGACCCCCTCTGCATCTGGTCGCCCTAGAAGGTCTGCAAAGACACTTTGACCCATTGGAATAGTGGGACCAACTATTCTCAGCACCTTCATCAAATCCTGCAAGTAAGCTTTCGCGGAATTGTCCCTGAGCCAACCAGTGGACTGACCAGCTTACCCAGTTGCTTTGCTCTGTCACCGCTGCTGTTTCTAGGAAGCCCTCGAAACTTGGTATACCGCTAGCTCTGTGTACCCGGCACCCTCACACTGAATTTTGTACACTTGGCATTCTACACTTGGCATTCCTAGGTCTGAAGTGAGACGAGTGCCCCAGGATTGGAGTAAGCGCGGTTACTGTGTTGCCCTGCCTCGGCAACGACCTGTGCAAGTTCACTGCATTTGTGACCCTCTTGCCCCTGAAGCCTGCTGCAGTGAAACTGAGTAGATTCATCCTCCCGGAATGGAGAAATCACCACTGTCCCATTTGGGATTCATCGCTGTATCTCAGGAACTGAAATGTGCCGAGATGTCCTTTTTTGCCGCATTCAAACCTGCCAGCGAAGAGGACTGAACTGGCAAAGTTTGGGTCTGTTTGCGTCGGGGACCGGTGAATACTCCTTACAACAACTGGTGGCCCCTAGCGCAAGAGCCCACTTATATGCATGAGTGGCCCCTGGGGGCCCCTCTCCTTTCCAAAGCTATTGCAAAATAGTGACTACATCCTGCACTCTCGAACTGCCTCTGCCTTCAAGTAGAGGTCCTTCTTGAATAGTGGGAACTTGTTCTGCATCGCCTCATCCACCTTCCTGAGCTGCTAGAGACCCTTGAAGAGACCCTATTCCGCCCATTGGCACAAGTGCGTGCATGTACTATCGAGCACAAGGCTCCCCTCTTCGTAGGGCTTGGACTGCCTCCTAGTTAGGTGTATTATTGATGTTGAACTGGGCCTAAAGATTACCTGCACTGTCTGTTTCCTTTCCATCTAGATTGTCGACATATTTCGTGCATCTAACCCTTTAGACCCCAATGGCTTTGTATATATATTGTATGAAGTGTGATGTATTGGTTTACTTAGTGTTACTCTGAATCTTTTGCTATGGTCTATGTTACAAAGGCCTTGTAATAAATGTGTCTATTTTTGATATAACACCTGTCTGGAGTAATTTGTAAGGTAAGTGTCCTTGCTCTGTGTGCTCATTGAGGTCAATCACCCTGACCCCTCATGAGACTTAGTATTGACT
The DNA here is from genome assembly GCF_040938575.1 of Ambystoma mexicanum. Classification (NCBI taxonomy): domain Eukaryota; kingdom Metazoa; phylum Chordata; class Amphibia; order Caudata; family Ambystomatidae; genus Ambystoma; species Ambystoma mexicanum. Next base: position 1,220,849,808 of record NC_090923.1, read on the forward strand.
GCCTGCCACAGCTACCCTGATTGGTTTGGCTTGTCCAGAAGTTACCCTGTTCCAAGAAACTAGGTTGGCCTTCTGAACCTCTGCCCCTCTAGGTCAGAGCTCAGAAATCCTTCTTAACACCAACTGTTTGGACTGGTCTGAAGCACCAGGAAGAAGTCGGTGACAACTTCCACAACATTGGACGACCCATAGGAGACGTCAGGCATGACAAGCAGTTGGAGTGACCCAGCCCAGAGTCAGCAGGCAGTAGGATGAAGAAACGAAGGCCTTTGGATCCACCAGGATTCCTCTTTTTGATCGAGAGCAGCAATGTCCTAGGCCCACTGTGAGGAAAACCTGTGCAGCACCAGACTGCACGAGATCCCAGACACATGAAGTGTCCTTACATCTGGGGCTGTTCTTCAGACACAGGACCACAAATCCTCAGAGCTCCAGATTGACAACCTTAGCAATGCAGGACATGTAACTGGTTAGGCTCACCAGTTAAAAGAGAAGACGGCAGAAGGCTTCCCCAGTCAAGTCAAGAGCAGAACTTTGCCTTGCAATGGACGCCTTAGCCAATGGTGGAAACTGCATCAGTAATCCGGCGACCGACTGGCTATTTATCCAGATGCTTGGATTCCATGGTCAAGTGCAGAATGGCTCTTGATCCCTTTAAGATATAAATTCAAGGAAAAGACTTGCTACATTTAAATTTGAGTTACTGTCTCAATCATAGACAGCCAGTTCAAGCACAACCATCACTCAAACAAGGTTGATTTTTTAATGTTGAGGCAATCTGCAGCTCCTCACCAAGACAGAAACAATTCCAGGCAAACAAAGGGCCTGTAACACTTACCTGCACTCCACAGAAGCGTAATGCCTTCTCAGCCTGTGGACCTGGTGCTTGACACTTTTTGGATTCTCTTTATGTTTAAACAACAATAACAATAATAGAACACTATAACATCTATTGACTAAGATACTACTGCGTGAGATGTGTACTCCTTTAATCCCTCCCTTCTCACCTGTGTTTATTTTTTGTGGCGCTCTCCATCTTGCTTTCCTACAGGGGCGCGTTGAGCTGAAGAAACTATGGTAACTTTTGTAGCTGAAGTATTCTATAGTCTCTTGTCACAAAATGTCTTTACTTTTTTAGGAATGAGTCCTGGGGTAAGTAGCTGGTAAAAATACTGTAATCTTTAGGGCTTGGATTAATTTCTACGTTGGAGAGATCTCTCTTTCTAATAACTTGCTCTTTTTTCCTTTCTTTTGCAGGTTCTATGAATTTAGGAAAAGGAATTATGGCTGCGCAGGGCTGCGGAGTAACTCAGGATGAGAAAACGTATTAAAACATAATTTCACCTATACGGAGTAACTGCAGCCTTCAGGGAACCGTGCAGAAACAACTGTGAGGTGAAAACTTAAAGAACCTTAAGGTACGTAAAATGCTTAGCAAACGTCTTCTTTCTTTAACTATTAAATTTGTTTATTCTTAATTTAAATACCTCTTGTCTTGTCTGCAGGTTTTTGAAAAGCGGAGGAAAAATACCTTCGGAAGATGCAGTGGCTGAGGAAGAAACATCTGAATGAAGCAGACTATGAACGAAAACTGTTGACTGCAAATGTGCTGAGGGAACCTTCTGAAGGAAGATGCTGCAACTACGAGCGAAGACTGCTGACTGAAGATGCTACAGAGGTGAGTGAAACTTCTGACGGAAGATGACTGCTTCAGTGATAACCTTAGGCAGGTAAGTCTTTTCTATTAACTATTGAACTCTGTAGTTTGCTGAAGAACGAATGTCTCTATTATCTCCTTTTACAGGTTCTGCGAGGAGAAACGCTTGTTGCGTTACCCGCTGTCAGTGGAGGAGACGCGAAGCGCGCGTTCCAGCGGAGGCAGAACTTAAATAGCTCCCTCAGAAACATGAATAGAACGTGCTGCAACTTATGAATTGAACTTGCGGCGCCCATGTTCAAGTGTATGGAAATACTGTAAAACATCACAAAAGTCTATGGAATTGTATGCTGAGAATAATTTAAATGCCATGTGTGCCAGGCTAACACCCACCTTTGACCTGCTGCTGTATCTAGTGTTCTATGCCTAGCCTGATGGCCTGAATGAGGGTTATGCCCACTGACTGGAAACATGACAGTTACCCCCCCCCCAAAACTCCTCCCAAGGATGGACCCTGCGGCCCTGGCTTAGTGGGGTGATTCTGATGAAACATTTGAAGCAATTTGGGAGCATGAATATTTGAACTAGGTTCCCAAGTCCTATCCTGTGGGCCAAACCCTTTCCAATCCACAAGGTAGAATAATTTCCTTTTGACAATCTTGGAATCTAAGATTTCTTTCACTAAGAATTCTTGTTCACCTTTTATGATCAGGGGTTTTGGCGATGGTTGTAGCCTGGTATCGGATTCATTGGTTTTAACAAGGAAACATGGAATACAGGATGAATTTGCATGTGAGAGGGTAGGTTCAATCTTACCGCTACAAGGTTAACAATGGCTTGCACAGAGAATGGGCCCAGAAATCTAGGCTGGAATTTACGTGGGCCCTTAAGTGCAATGTGTTTAGAAGACAACCATACCTTGTCTCCCACCTTATACTCTGGAGATTTTCTTCAAAGTTTATCTGCACATTTCTTTTGCCTATCCTTTACTGTAGTCAAATGTCTCAGAACCTCTTTTTGTACCTTGGTAATGTTCTCATGAAGATTCTGTACTGCAGGCATTTCTAAGGAGTCTGTTGGATCGAAGGTAGAGGTTCGATGAGGCAAACCGTTAAGGACGTAAAAAGGGGTGTAACCTGTGGAAGTGTGTTCAGAGTTATTATAAGAATACTCTGCTACCCGAAGGACATCCATCCAAGAACTATCTATCTGGTGGAGAAGACACTGAAGGTATAATTCTAGAGTTTCATTGGTTCTCTCAGTTTGATTGTCAGGTTGTGGGTGGTGGCTAGTAGATAAACTTACTTCAATTTTAGCCAACTCACATTTCCTCCAGAATTGAGAGATAAACTGACTCCCTCTATCGGAGATCACCACAGATGTAAATGCATGAAGACACACAATTTGTTCTAGGAACACCTTTGCTAAAACTGATGACGTGGGAAGCCCCTTGAGGGCAATGAAATGAGCCTTTTTGGAAAACAAGTCCACCACTACAAGGATTGTGTTATAACCCGAAGAAGGGGGCAACTCAGTAATAAAATCCATAGAAATGGTATGCCATGACGCTGGTGGGACAGGTAACGGTTGAAGAAGTCCTGCTGGTCTCTGCTTTGAGCCTCTGTGTTGGGCACACATTCCACAGGTTTGGATGAAATCTATGATATTCTTGTGCCATGTTGGCTACCAGAAATGTATTTTGATCTTGGCTATGGTCTTTGCGATTCCAGGGCAGCCTTCTAGTGGGGCATCATGGTAAGCAGCCATGACCTTCCTCTGTAGCTGCTGTAGGTAAAGACGACTCTGGAAATAAGGTAAACCTTCTTGAATGCAAAACATTGATCCTTTTGACTTCCAGGCCTCTAATTCTGAAGTGGTCATGCTGAGTTGAATCTGTGACTTTAGGTCTTCTTTTGAAGATCCAGTGACTCCCAGCACCTTCTCTTCTGGAATTATATTTACTGGATATGAAGTACCTTGGATCTCTTCTTTCTCTCCAATCCATGACATGGCATCTGCCTTACCATTCGTTACTCCTGGGAGGTACGTTACAACAAAATCGTATTCCACAAACAACAATGCCCAGTGGAGTTGCCGGGATGATTGAGCCTTTGCATTGCGTAAATATTGCAGATCACAGTGGTTTGTGAAAAGTGTGATGGTATGCCGGGTCCCAAATAAATGGTGTCTCCATTCCTTGAACTCATGTTTTATTGATAATAATTCCTTATCTGCGATAATATAATTTAATTCTGAAGTTGAAATCTTTTTAGACCAGAAGGCCAATGGATGCAGTTGTCGCGTTTCAGTATCTCTATGAGATAATACAGCTCCCATTGCTGCGCTAGATGCATCAGTTTCTACTACGAACGGTAGCTCAGGTTGTGAGTGTCTCAAAACGGCAGCTGAGGTAAAATGTTTTTTCAAGTTTTGGAAAGCCTCTTCTGCTTCTTTGGTCCAGGAAAATGTCTTGTGCTTTTGCAATAATTAAGTTATTGGATGGAGTAGTTGGGAAAATCCTACAATAAAGCGTCTATAAAAATGTGCAAATTCTAAAGAACTTTTGGACTACTTTCACTGACGTAGGGGAAGGCCAATTCAAAACAGCTTCAACTCTTCGATTATCCATTTGAATTCCCATTGGTGACAGGATGAATCCCAGAAATTCCAGTCAGGTCACATGAAAGGAGCATTTCTCCAGCTTGACAAATAACATGCCGTAGTTTCATAAGTACTGCCCTTACATGAGTTACGTGCTCTCGGACCGAGTTTGAATAAATTAGAATGTCATCAAGGTACACTGCGGCACAGACATCTAGCAATTTGCATAAGACATCATTCATAAAGTTCTGAAAAGCTTTCTGGAGCATTGCATAAGCCGAAAGGCATAAATTGGTACTCCTATAAGCTGTATTTTGTTCGGAAGGCAGTTTTCCATTCATCCCCTTCTTTGATTCTCACTAAGGGGTAAGCTCCTCGAAGGTCTAGTTTGGTAAAAGGTTTGGCATCCTTAACTTGGTTCATTAACACTGGGATGAGTGGAAGGGGGTACCTGTTCTTAACTGTGATCTGGTTTAGGGCACGATAGTCTATGCAAGTACGAAGGTCCCCTTCCTTTTTGGGCACGAAGGACAGAGGAGAGGCCATGGGGGACTTGGAGGACCGAAAAAAAACATTGGCGAGGTAGTTATCCAAATATGACTTCAAATGAATATTTTCTTGTTCGGTTAAGGCATAAATTCTACGGTTAAGGCATAAATTCTACTGCATGGGGTTTTTGAGCCAGGGATGAAATCAATTCGACAATCATATGGCCGATGTGGAAGCAACACATTGGCCTGTTCTTCTTCAAATACTTCTTGAAAATATTGATACTCTGGTGGAAGGGTTCCTATTAATCCTAAAGTGGGTTATTTTCTTGAGATCGCTAGAACTTCTTTTCCAGGGGTTCTGCCTTGAACACAGCAAGAGTGTTTGCATTCTTCAGCAAATACTAAGGTTCTGGCACACCAGTGAATCTGTGGATTATGTTTATCTAGCCATGGAATTCCTAAAATTACTTTAAATTGTGGAGCACTAATTAGGTCAAAAGAGATCTTTTCCCGAGGTCTCTCCTGGCAAAGCAAGGTGCAAACTTCCGTACACTTCGTCACTGGTCCGGATATCAGTTGAGTACCATCCACTGCAGTGACATTTTCCACCACAGCCCTTTGGGTGCATACCAATACCCATCTTGCCTGCTAGGTAATAATCCACGTAGTTCCCAATCACGCCACTGTCCACATATGCTTCCAAAGCATATATTTTGGAAGGTTGAAGGTCACTACTTAAGATAGCGGGAACAATGAAACGAGAGATCTGAATTTCCTTCTTCTGGCTCGACAAGTCGACCTCTAAACTTGTTGGGCGTCGGGAGTTTTCCGTTGGTTCATATTTTATTATATTTCTGTCTGCCTGGTCTACGGCTCCCACTGGTTTCCACAGCGGTTTTACTGGACAATTACGCAAATGATGACCGGCTGAACCACAATAGAGGCATACATTCAGTTGCCTTCTTTTGTTTCTTTCTTCTTTAGAAATGGGACCCCAAACACCTATCTGCATCGGTACAGAGTGACTTTCAGTCACTTGACGAGTTCCACTGTCTTTTGAACGAACATAGATTGATCTAGTGTCTGATCTGGCCCGATCAGAGCGCCGGTCCTGCAGTCGGTGATCCAATTGTATAGTTAGACCAATTAATTCGGCACAACTTGTAGGAGGGTTACCAGACTCGCTCGTCACACGGCTGACTACCGGATCAGGAGCCTGGCGCTGCTGTGCAGCCCACCTAGAACTTTTACCCACACCACACTCATGGCTAATGTGATCAAGGTAATGACATGGAATGTTGGAGGGTTGAACAGTTATGCAAGCAACACCGAGTCCACACCTTCCTTAAACGCCACAAGATCGGCATTGCCCTATTACAAGAGACCCACTTGAACGCACGAAAATTAGCAGCGATGGCCAGGGTGTGGAGAGGGACCTTGATAGGCACCACATACTCTAGCTATGCCAGAGGGGTGCTCATATGGATAGCCCCTACCATTCCCATTAAAGTGATACACACTGACGTTGATGACGAGGGTAGAATGGTCCAAATACGATGCACTATAGAGGGTAAGGAACTACGCCTGGTCAACACGTACGCCCCCAACTATGACGCTACAGTCTTTTTTCGATCATTGTACACCCGACTGAGCCCAAGCCGGAATGGTACGTTCATATGGGGAGGAGATCACAATTGTACTCTAGATCCATGCGTGGATAGATCAGACAGCAAACGCTCCCAGCCCTCCCCGCCGGCGAAAATATTAAAGGCCCTTACACAACAATATGCCCTATGCGACCTCTGGAGAGCACAACACCCTGAGATTAGAGTATACTCCTATTCACCACCACATGGAGTGCATACCAGAATAGATAGCATGCTAGTAAGAGACGACCACTTGAATGCGTTCGAAGACACTCAATACTTGGCTAGAGTGCTGTCGGACCACTCCCCCCTAATAACCACATGGTCCTTAACTGCACCCAGACCTCCTATACCCACATGGAGGCTCCGGAGTGAAGCCCTACTAGACAAGGCGTTTTGCGAACAAATAAGACAATACATATCTGCCCACTGGCAGATAAATATTGACAGTGTCCAGCATATCAGCACTGCGTGGGAGGCGTACAAAGTAGTGATCAGAGGGGATATGATAGCAGCCGCAAGGGGCGCCCAAAAATCCATCACTGCCCAGCTGATGAGGGTGGAAGACGAGCTACAACACTTGGAGGCTGCAGCCTCATCGGATCCCACCCATATAAGTAGAACTATCGAACTAAAGCGGGCCTGCCTACAGCACTGGGAGGCGCTTGGGAAGCTTAGTTATGCTAAGCACATTGAAAGAAGCCATGCCCAAGGTGACAAACCCGGGAAGTTGCTGGCGTGGTTGTATAAACGTGAAGCCCCTAGACAACCCATCTGCCACATCCGAGATGCGGAAGGCCTAGATATATACTCACAGGTGGACATTAACCGCACTTTTGCAGAATACTACCAGGGTCTCTATACTGACTACTCACCGCCCACCGACATGGCAATAGAGGACGTGTTATATATCATATGGCTACCATACCTCGAGGACCAAATGGCAGAGACCCTGGAAGGCCCCGTCACCCCCGAGGAAGTGGCGACTGTCATCAGATCGCTGCCCTCCGGGAAAGCACCGGGACCAGACGGACTCCCAGGAGAGTTTTATAAGACCCACGAAGATACACTGGTCCCGCTATTGTCCCAGGTGTTCAATGAGGCGTACGAGGTAGGCCACCTCCCAGACACCATGCGAGAAGCAACTACCATACCGTTGCTGAAGCCTAATAAGGACGCCACAGACTGTGGATCATACAGGCCCCTGTCCCTATTAAACGCAGATAGCAAGATCCTGACGGCTATACTGGCCACGAGGTTGCGCAGGGCCATCCCGATCCTAATACACCAAGACCAAACAGGGTACATACCAGGCAGAACTATCACTGAAAACTTACGCAAACTCCACCACGTCATCTACAGCACCGAAGGTAGACACGAGAAATGTGCAGTGGCGTCCCTAGACGCCTCCAAAGCGTTCCACTCGGTCCACTGGAGGTGGCTTCTGGCTACCTTATCCAAAATGGGAATAGGGCCTAGCTTTATCAAATGGGTTACACTCATTTACACCAACCCAACCGCTAGAGTGCGTACCAACAACATTTTTTCGGATAAATGGAGGCTATCCCGAGGCACTAGACAGGGCTGCCCCCTAACCCCCATGCTGTACATTCTCGCCATTGAACCTGTCGCAGCATACCTGAGACAGGAATATGAAGACGTAGGCATTGAGATAGATGGGGTATCCCATTTGCTTTCTATGTATGCAGATGACATGCTCCTTTATCTGAAGAACCCTGAACATACACTGCCATACATCTTAGAGACTTTAGATGGGTTCCATAGAGTCACTGGCATCCACATCAACCATAGCAAATCCTGCTTGTTCCCCCTGAGTGGGCTAGAAGCCAACAAGCTCCCCAAACTAGAATTGAAATGGGAACCCACCTCCTTCAAATACCTGGGCATCATGATCCATAGGGACCCCAAGACGGAGCACATCCTTAACACAGTCAGGGCAAAGGAAGGCCTAGCGAAATCTATGAACTTTTGGGGCAAGCTGCCACTTTCGGTGGCTGGCAGAGTGGGATTGCTCAAGATGGTAGCATTACCCAGGCTGCTTTACCATTTTACCAACGTGCCATACAACATTCCACATCAATTTTTCAATGACTTAAATAAGCTCTGCAGGAAATTCCTGTGGCAAGAAAGAAGGCACAGAGTAGCCCTGGACACGATGCAAAGACCCTATGATAGGGGTGGCCTGAAGGTCCCCAACTTCGAACTTTACTATTTGGCTGGGCAGCTGAAACATGTGATAAGGTGGGTGGCGGATGGCGCTACCACAGACACCCGCCTGCTGCAACCAAGTATCGCCCAATCGCTGCTAAGGAACCTGCTGTGGACCGGATTACGCCATAAACGGCGATACCCATACTTAGTCCAACTCGGAACTCAGATTTGGAATAGAGCCAGCAAAGCCTTGGCCCTCAAAGACCCCTACTCCCCACAGATCCCGATAGCCGCAATCATGGCAAACAGACCGGGGAGTCGGAAAATAATAAGAGACACATGGGAGCTATGCGGCGTTGCCACCCTTGGGGATCTAGTGGATGTTCAAGGCATCTTGACCTTTGCTGAACTACAGGAAATCTCAGGAATACACACAGGTCAATTCCTACTACATAATGCGATAGTAAAAAGAGTTGCTGCCCGCTGGCCATCTATGGAAAACTTGGATACCGGACACGAAACGATTGAGTGCCTACTAGCGGCGGCGGAAGGGGGCCATGAGACCTCCAGGGTTTACGAAACACTGCTAGACTGCACTACTCAGCACAGCCTCAAGTGCAGGGCAAAGCGGGAAACAGAACTTGGACAGCAATTTGAAGACGCTGAGTGGGAAACCATTGCTAGATACCACAAAAAAGTATCCAGAAACGCCAGGTTTCAGCTTATACAGTTCTACATTACGAACGGAGCATACCTCACCCCGGCAATTATTTCTAGATTTAACGGAGCCAACGTCACAGGATGCCCCAAGTGTGGCGAACCCAGCGCAGACATGACCCATATGTTCTGGGGGTGCCCTGCAATACAAACCTTCTGGACACAAATCGAAACCAAAGTAGCTGAGGCTGACGTCACCCTGGAGGTGCATACGTCCACAGCATGCATTCTGGGAAGATACCCCAAGAATCGGAAAAATAAGCCACTGAACAGGCTGAAAGATCTAATGTACTTACTCGCAAAATGATGCATCGCCATGTGTTGGAAACGCCCTCAAGCCCCGTGCTTAGCCACATGGTGGGAAGACCTCCGGAGATGGACACAGGCTGAAACGGGGGCCTGGGAGAGCGCTCGAAACCAACAGAGAATGGACACCTCTGATGACCTACTCCAATGGGTGGAACTCACGGTGATGCTATTCACCCCCAAGATGATGGACTCCTCGAGTGACAACACAAACACTTCAGAATGAAACAATATAAGGACCTTGCGGTGCAGCTTGTAACAATCTTGATAGTTGGATGGGGGGGAGGAGGTATTGACAGAAGGGGGGCGTTCTAAAAGTTGTTGTATGAGGCCAGTTCTCGGCCCTGCTGGTTGTAAACGTAAAAATTAATAAACAAATATTTAAAAAAAACAAACTTGGAGGGTTCACTACTTGCACCAATTTGTCTTTGAGTTCCCCTCGTAATCCTTGATAAAAGAGTGTTGTTCGCTTCTCCTCAGGTCAGTTAGTCTCTGCTACTAGTCAATTAAAGGAAGCTATGTAATCTAATAGTTCTTGGTTACCTTGGCATAAAGATAGCAGCTCATTATCCAAGGCCTGTCCCTGAGCATGATGGGCAAAGAGTTTCTCCAACTCCTGCCTAAAAGCAGGAACGTTTCTCAATAATGGGTCATCCGTACTGACTAAGGGTATGGACCCGTCAGCAGCAGGTCCACCCAGATATGATAACACAAATGCACCCTTAGCCTGATCTGAAGGAAAGACACTTGGTCTACACAGAAAGTGTAAATTACATTGGTTCATAAAAACTGCAAAATGCCTTGGATCCCATGTAAACCTTTCTGGGGCTGCTACTAGAATGTTCCCAGGTAAAACTACCTGTAGAGGAGGACTGGGAGCAGAAACTTGACCCTGTGGAACACCACCTGGCAGTGGTGCTTGTCCTGCTTGGGACTGTAATAATTGGCGTCCCAATTCATCAGTGCATTCTCTGTTAACCACCAACTCTCTCCTGAGAGAATCGGTTTCTGACCTAGCTGCATGGATTTCTGCCCTTATCTCCCCCAGAATCTGGGATACATTGTCTACTTCTGTGCTTTCCATTACGCTCAGGTGGAGTATTTTAAGTACGGCTTTGCGTTCTGTAACGCTTACATGGACTCCTCTGGAGCGTAATGCCTTCTCAGCCTGTGGACCTGGTGCTTGACAGTTTTTGGATTCCCTTTATGTTTAAACAACAATAACAATTAAAGAACACTATAACATCTATTGACTAAGATACTACTGCGTAAAATGTGTACTCTTTTAATCCCTGCCTTCTCACCTGTGTTTATTTTTTGTGGAGCTCTCCATACTGCTTTTCTACAGGGGCGCGTTGAAATGAAGAAGCTATGGTAACGTGGGTAGCTGAAGTATTCTATAGTCTCTTGTCACAAAATGTCTTTACTTTTTTAAGAGTGAGCGCTGGGGTAAGTAGCTGGTAAAAATACTGTAATCTTTAGGGCTTGGATTCATTCCTATGTTTGAATTATGGCTGCGTAGGGCTGCAGAGTTACTCAGGATGAGAAAACGTTTTAAAATGTAAGTTTGCCTGTACGGAGTAATTGCAGCCTTCAGGGAAGCGGATGGGAACAACTGTGAGGGGAAAACTTGAAGAACCTTCAGGCACGTAAAATGCTTAGTAAACGTCTTCTTCCTTTAACTATTAAATTAGTTTATTGTTAATTTAAATATCTCTTGTCTTGTCTACAGGTTTTCGGAAAGCTGAGGAAAAATACCTTTGGAAGATGCAGTGGCTGCGGAAGAAACCTCTGACTGAAGCAGCTGCGGCTACAAACTAAAACTGTTGACTAAAGATGCTAGGGCGGGGAGTGAACCTTCTGACGGGAGATGCTGCGACTACGAGCAAAGACTGCTAACTGAAGATGCTGCAGCGATGAATGAAACTTCTGACGGAAGATGCTGTGACTACGAGCGAGACTGCGGACTGAAAATGCTGCAGCAGTGAGTAAAACTTATGACACAAGATAATTGCTTCGGAGATAACCTTAGACAGGTAAGTCTTTTCTATTAACTATTGAACTCTGTAGTTTGCTGAAAAACTAATGTCTCTATTATCTCCTTTTACAGGTTCTGTGAGGATAAACGCTGGTAGCATTAGCCACTGTCAGTAAGTCTATGGAAGTGTTTGCTGAGAATGATGTAATTGCCATGTGTGACAGGCTAACACCTACCTGTGAGCGGCTGTTGTATCTAATGTTCTCTGCCTAGCCTGAAAGCCTGAATGAGGGCTATGCCCACTGACTGCGACATGACACCCAGGCTCTGGATACGGTCATATCCTGCTTCTTGTAACAAGTTGCCCAATGAACCTCATAACATCAGCTAATAAGTTACAAATTGTTATATCAATATGTATAGAAGGCAACTGGGGTTCCCAGTCTAGGAGTGGTCCATGCAGCCTTTTCCTTAACCTTGAAGTGGGTTCCCAGCTCCCTAGCCCAGGCTTCCTATTCTACCACGATTTCCCCATAAGATTGGGAGATCATGCTCCCTGCGGCAAGAAGAAATTAAAGAAGATAAAAAAGAATGAAGGATCCTCTGGCGCATGAGCCGCACGGCGGACCCTTTAAGGAGAAACGAAGAATGAGGAGGATGGCACTAGCACTGCGCAGTTGGCGAGTCAGTTACTGTTTGCCCGAGCCTCACGAAGGAGTGTCGAGCCGGCGCTCCACTCAGCGCCACCCAAACTACTGCCACCCGATTGACGCTGCCCTTCTTCAATGCCACACAGAGGACTTCTGTTATGCGGCACTCCGCTGCCAGGAGAGGCGCTGGACGTAACTCATTGTCACAGCCCAGGGTCCCTGATTGGTGCGCCTCAAGGGGAGGGAAGCATCCGACATCACCAATTTGGGTTGCACTTCATGAGAGGAGGGCAGCACTGTGTGGCTGGTGCTGTGCACGCTCCCCCAACCAAGGCTGAACCATTGACTCCCTGGGCCACTGCTGGCAGATGCGGCCCAGGTGAAGAGACTTTACTGGGTCCCCCATGCTACTGTTATTAACAGTGCACTGCTCCTGGCATACGGAGCCTGGCTTGGACCTTCAAAAGGGACCTCTCACGCAGATGCAAACGCAACCTGCTGCCCATGGTATACGCAGGTCAGCTGAACATTTGCCGCCCCCTACACACTGCTGCTGCCCTGCCTGTCCTGTTTGCAGCACTGAGGAGCAACAGAACCCATTATCTGCAGCAGAAAGGACCTTAAGGCAGCCCTGGCAAGGCTGTCTCACAAGTAAGGCTTTTTTTAATATAGTTTATAAAGTACACTTTAAAAGGACTTAATTTTGGAGGACTGTTTTATATTTATAAAAGGACAATTTATTAGTCGTATGCAGCTATTATTTTTTTATTTCTGCTTATTCAACATTTTCTTTGCATACAAAAATAACTTTACAACTTTGATGGTTATATAAGATGGACATAAGGTTTAGGGAGAGAGATTACATTAAAGGGGCTGTCATGTACATCCAACACTTCAGTTGAACATTTCTCCTGTCGGGTTCACAATTTTCAATCATTACATTTCCTCACCCCCCCCCCTGCTTCCCTCCTGAGCTCCCATCATCCATAAACTGTACTCGCACCATCCCTAATGTTCAAGAGGGTTTCAAGTCTGCAGAGGAATGTAGTTCATTCAATAGTTGCCTCCAATCCGCCACCACCCCAACATCCAATATCGGGTCTTGCGTTTGCTGTAAAATATCTAACTCTGCCATTCCCCATCCACTGATATCTCCCATCCATTGTACCAAGGATGGGCCCCTGGGGCTTCTTCCAGGCTATGGCTACCCTCCTTTTCATTAATATCAGCATAAATTGGGCTAGCTGCTTCCACACTCTGTGGCGCTTCCCACCCGGTATCAATCCCCATAAACACACCCTCGGGCTGTTGTCAAAACTGGAACCCAATAGGCCATTAATCTTTGCTACCACTGCTTGCCATTAGCATGTCATCACCGGGCATTCCCACATGTGCCAGATCCCTGCCGGTCCGGTCTCGCATCTCGGGCAGTCCCCACTCAAGGTGTTATTCATTGCATGCAGTTTTATGGTGGTCACCCACACTCTATGTAGGGCACGAAACTGTAGAAGTTGAAATCTTGCGTTTCTCAAGGCTTTTTGGACCTCTTCCCACATCGTACCCCAATCTGCTTCTGAAATCTGGCTTCCGCATCCCTTTCCCATTTGGCCTTAACCGTTAATTCTTCCAGAGGAAAATGCCCTTGTATTGCTTGGTAAATTTGAGAGATTCTGGCCCTTTCTTGTCCCTGCGTAAGTAATTCTTGCATTAATGGGTTTGTAGTAGGTTCCTCCGGGATACTAGTCCATATTTTGGCTAAGTGTTTAACCACTGCCCCATAGGTGAGGAACTGCCCTCTTGAGATCTCATATCGCATTCTCCATTCCTCAAATGGCATTAGCTTTCCCCCTGCAAACAGGGCTCCTACTGAGTCACACCTCTTCTCCATTAGACTCAAGAACCCCATCCGCTGTATTGCAAGTCCCCAATCCGCGCCCCATGGTAAATCTGCGCTATAGAGGTGCGGCATTTTTAGCTTCCTCAAAAGATTTTTCCAAACCTCTCATATCAGCCGAAATACATTTGTAGTCCCTTTCCCCCGACGTGCCCCACAATAATTCCATTCACTTTCGATGGGGCGCAAGGCCCCCAACAAGCCCATCAGTACCTACCCCCAGTACCTGCCCACGTTATTACTGCCTGTAGTTGAGTCACCATGAAATACCACTCATAGTTTGGAAGATTAAGGCCTCCTTCGCAGCGCGGACGCCGCCAGGTTGCCAAGGTTGTTTTTCATTCCTATGCACAGCACTTTCCACTTCCCCATCCACGCTTGCACTTTCCCCCTTCCCTCGCTCCTGAACTTGCGCGTTCTCAATGTCACTGGGCCTAGTAAGACCGTTGTTTTTGTTCTCCCTTGTTCCCTTCGTGTGTCTCATCGCGCTCTGAAACACGTGTATGAGCGCGATAAAAATAAAATACCAATATCAAAAGGGAGACTCTTCTCCGTCCCGTGTCCCACAGCAACTCTCCTATCCGCTCATCAAGCATCTTAAAGAAAACCTTCATGATGGTGTATTGGATATTGGTAAAGTAGTATAAGAGCCTCAGGAGGATAACCATTTTATATATTGCTACCTTCCCCATCAATGATCGCAGTAATTTCTTCCAAAATTGGACTGATTCACCTATTCCCGACAACACCATTCCCGTATCATATACAAATGTATCTTCAATATCGTGAAAGATCCGGATGCCCAGGTAACTAAACGACTCCCCCCTCCCATTTGAGCCCCCAATCCGGGAGGTCAGTAAGGTTCGAATGCGGAGTCCCCCCAGCTGGAACAATAACGACTTTTCTGTATTGATACGGAAGCCAGATAGTTTCTGAAAGTTAATCAATACCTCTAATAGCATTGGCCCACGTCTTGAGCACGGGGTAAGGTGGAATTGGAGGAGCACAGTACAGTCTCAGGATTCTATAGCACGAGATGACAGTTCCAATGACAGTTCTCAGAACGTCAACGGCCAAGTTTTGTTTCCTCAGAAAGTCTCTTGCCTTCGGGTCTGATCTGTTCAGCTAATCAAAAACAAAAGTTCCTTTAACAAATGAAAGTTTGTTCCCAATATTCGCTGGGTGATGGGTTCACCTCTGGGTCCCCCTCTTTTGGGCTGACCCTTGTCAATCGTACTCCGTAGTTTAAATGGGGTGCTGACTCCACCCCTAGGTCGCCCTCTTCGGGCAGACTCTTCCCAGTTTCTTAATGTCTTTGTCAACAAGTTCAGCAGCTTTGCCTTTTTATCTTCTCGGGTGATAACTTCACCCCTGGATCTCCCTCGGTCGGTCTTGGACCCCTCATGACTTTAATGGGATTCATATCCCTTGGTTTCTCAATGTTCAGTTGCTGTGGGATTCACTTCCCTTTCTTTCAGAGTGCTTGTAGATCAAAGTCTAACAATTGTACAGGGATTTTGCTTGACCCTCAGTATCACCACTTTGATCTGTTTCGCTGGCCCTTCTATGGCCTTTTGTTACTTGTATTTTTTCTAATATGGGGCTCAACCAGAGTCTCTCGAGTTAGCACCCACATGGTGCTGCATTCCCTCTGCAGTTGGTCTCCCCTTCACACGCTTTACAGTTCAATTATAGTTCATCAGCTTTGTTTCAAAAAGTTGCGATTCCTACTCAACACAGCCTGATACTTATCGATTCTCCTATTAACTCAGAAGCTGTAATGAACCGCTTGGCTTTAGCTTCTTCTGGAATCAAGGCTGCTACCACTGGTGCAGAAGTCTCCTCTGCTCCGCCTTATCAGCATAGGCTTGCCCCGTGCACTGTTGACATCTGCAGCAGGACACTTGTGCTATTGTTTGCGGTTTTTGATTCTCCTCCGCAAATGTTTCGCGGGCCTAGGACTTAAAGGGCAAGGTCACTTCTCTCCTCGTCACCCTCTCGCTTCCCATCGCCTTTCTCCTTCTCTTGAACGGTTGCATATTAGCCGTCTCAATGTGCTGTCTGCCATGTTAGTCTTTCTCGTACTGTGCTCTCTGGCTCCATCTTTTATCCCTGTGGGGGAAGTGAAATGGTTGTCAGGTTTGTGTGATTCTGATCAATTGCCTGACCCTGGTATTGGGACACGTAAGGTAAACAGCTCTAGTTTTAGTCCGGTGTCCGTTGTGTTGTGCGTAAGTGTTCGCAGTGGGAAGTGGGGGGAGGGGGCAGTGGTTTGGAATGTCCTACGTGAGAGGATGCGGAAAAGGTGTTAAAGGAAGGGGATACCACGTCTCACCCGTCGTCCCACTCCCAGAAGACCCCCGCCCATCCAGCTGATCCTCTCTCACTAGTCCATCCCCAGGAACTGGATCCGATAGCGATGGCTGTGTCCTGGCCACCCGGATGACAGATTCCCAGGGACTAGTTAGGGAGACACGTTAAGGTTTCACATAACAACCAATCATTTGTGTTTACCATTGCCATTGGTGTGTTATACAAAAGTCGTAACCACTGACACATTTTTGCCCCGAATCCATAGGCTTCCAGCACTCGGAACAGGCATGCCCATCAGAGTTGAAGGCCTTCATGGCATCAAAGGAAGCCAATGCCATGTCCTCCCGTGAGTCCTGTACCTGGTGCATTACTTGATGTAGACGATGGAGATTCATTGTGGTACCTCGCACCCCAATAAATATGCACTGATCCGGATGCACCAATTGCGGGACCACCCCAGATAATCAGGTAGCAAGCACCTTCCCTAGAATTTTTGCATCAACATTCAATAGCGAAATTGGACAATAGGATGCGCAATCGAGGAGATCTTTACTCTCATTCAAGAGGACTGTAATAAGCGCCTCCCACATGGAGTCCGCTAGGAGCCCGGTCTCAAAAGCCTCAGCATATACTTTGATGAGTTAGGGAACCAGGAGTTCCTCATAAGTACAATAGAACTCTAATGGGAATCCATCACTACCCTTACTCATCGACCACAATGCCCCATATATCTCGGATTCCTCAATGGGCTTACCCAGCTCTCTTTTGTCGTCCGCAGCCAGGCCCGGTAATTGTAGCAGGTCTAGTATTTTCCCTGCATCCTCACCCGAGTACATACCCTTGCTGAGGGGAAAGTGATAGGTAACAACATTGAAAGACTGCATTAATTATTGCTTGATTGGCAACTAGGTCCCCAGATTCCCATCTAATCTGAGTTAAAGTCTGTCGCGGTTGCTCCCGACGGATCAACCAGGCCATCCAGACATCTCTCCGGCTCCAATCAAATCTAGAAAGTGAGTCCTGTGCCTCCCGCTGGGATGCCAGTGTCTCCGCCAACTCCCTCCCTTTTTCCTGTGCCACTACCATTTCCTTTTCCAGGGTAGATATTTCCCCTTCCAATATCTGCAACTTCTCCCGTAAGGTTATCCTGACACCCGTCGACTTGGATATACAAACCACTCTAATCGTGACCTTAAAAGCTGTCCACAGGGTCCCCTATTTATCCTCCGAGCCTTCATTCATCTCACAGAACCTCCATATCTCTTCCCCCAGAATTTCCCAAAATGCCCCATCTTCTAGGACCCCAAACGAAAGCTGCCATGAGTGTACCGATGATGACCTCTGTACCCCTCCCATTGTTGTCACCAAAGGTGAGTGATCCGAAAGGATCCTCCCCAAATACTGTGTCACAAAACATAGGGGAGTGCTCCATCCCCACAAAAAGGTAATCTAAGTGTGAGTAGGACCCATGCACCCTGGGAAAATAGGAGTAGCCTTGATCGCAGCCATGAGCCCCCACCAAAATGGCACCAAATCCCAATCACCCACCATCTTCCGCAGAGACGATGCCACCTGCTGCTTAAGTGGCCCTGATGTCCCCGTGCTGTCTAAACTAGGGTCTAACAGACAATTGAAGACACCTCCCCATATAAACAACCCCTCCCCATGTCCGCCTACCAATTTCATTACTGATGGAAAATATTCCTTGTCATCCACACTGGGTGCATAAGAGTTAACCACACAAAGATCCTTGCCTTTCAGTGTCCCCATAAGAGCCACCATTCGCCCAATATCATCCATCAATACCTTGCTCACCTGGATAGGCACCCCAGCCACTACCCATATCAAGACCCCCTAGCCTATTTCGAATAAGACTTTCCCACCACCGTCCCCCTACCACCTTGTGAGTAAGTCTAAGTCTTTCTGCATCATATGGGTTTCTTGCAGCAGAGCCAGCTGCACCCCATGTCGCTTCAGGACTCCCCCTGCACCCTCCCCAAAGCCCTCTGACACTTAAATTTTTGATCCAATCCTCAGACATTTAAGTCCCAATTTTCAACCAATCACCCCTCATGCTGGATATAGTAAGTGCTCCCCCTTCCACCTGTACTACATCGTCATAGCTCTGCCTTTCGCCCAAACTGTCCCCACCTATTTCAACAACCTAGCTTCAAATATTAACCAACCACACAACCATACCCCGTCCACTGATTTACCCAACTCTCCCTGGCCCCTTCCTCCTCTGACCCCCCTTTCCCACCCTCCCCCTAACCACACAAACTTCCCTCCCCCTCCTCCCTGCCAGCTCCCCCCTTTGTCCATCCCCCTCAACTCCCCCCTCCCTTCCCTAAAGGTTCCAGCCCACCTCCCACCCTTCCTCCTGTTCTAAAGCCCCCAGTCACACTGTCCACACTCTCTTTCTCCCCCGTGGACGGACAGCCAGGAGTCCTGGGGGTGCCCCTGTCCCTCCCATCCCACCAGACCCAAATAAGAGGAAACATGTAGGGGGAAAATGTCAGCCCCTTTTGCCTGCCTTTCCTTCCTCCACAATCAGCTACTGCCCTATTGGTTGCAATTCGCACCATCGGTCTATGCCTCCATTTCTCCTCCACCCCCCTCAAGAAAAATGTTCAGTCCCCCTTGTCGTGACCCCTCTGCCTCTCCATTCCCCCCTTGAATTTTGGACACGGTGGCTGAGACTCCAGCCAATTCCACATCTCCTGTGGTGATATGAAGAACCAGGATTTCCCGTCCACCACAATTCTGAGTTTAGCTGGAAAGAACATCATGTATTTGATATTAAGTTCTCACAGTAGATTCCTTACTGCATCATAGCTTCTCCCTTGTCTCTGCACCTCCAGTGTAAAGTCAGGGAAGATACATAGCTTAGTGCCACCTATCGCATAGTAGCCCACTTCCTGATATTCCTGTAAAATTGCATCCATATCTTGAAAATTTAGGATCTTGGCCACTATCACTCTTGGTGGACCTCCAGGTGGCGCAGCTTTCCCTGGCACCCTGCGTACCCGCTCAACTGTAAAGAATTTGGAAAGGCCCTTCAGCCCCAGTGTTTTCAGGATGAGATTTTCCACAAAGAGTTCCACGCTCGGTGCCTCTTCTCGTTCAGGAACCCCCACCAGCCAGATTTTACAGCGCCAGGACCGTCTCTATGCATCTTACGCCGTTGTTTCAGGCGTCCTTGTGGCCCCCACCAGGCCCGCCAGCTGGTTTTTAAGATGTTGCAGGTCATCCTCCACACTACTCACTCTCTGCTCCACCTATGTGACCCTTTTGCACACTTTCCGCAGGTCCGCTCTCACCAGGTTACATCCACCCCTACTTCTTTGATGCTCCCTTCCAGGGATGTCTTAGTGGCCTGGATCAGGGCTTCCATTGTCACTCCCCCGAACCCTCCAACGACCGCCCCGTCTGATGCCTGGTCCATTCCCTCACATTTCTGCTGTTTGCCCTTGTAATCGGTATATTTTATCTATTTTCTGTTGGCCTTTCACCATTTTGCAGCCCGCGGCCGGTGTATCTGTATTACCCTTGATCCTCTGCGCCTCTGCAACTGGCCTCCTCTTCTCCAGGCTTTTACTTTCCCTGGGGCATCACACAGTCCGGCAGCCCCTCACCAGGCTTGCTGTTCGCCACCTTACAGAGACCCCTCACAAGTGTGGGCCTGTTCCACCTCGCCACTTTGCCACTCCAGGTCTGGGTCGCTCCCACGAGTCCCCCAACCGCCTGGTTCCTCAGCTGCACCTCCAGACCTCACACACCTTCCAAAGGAGGTGGGGGGGTTTCAAGGGAGATATACCCCTTTGGCAATCTGTGGTTCTCACTTTCTTCTGTGGTACTTGGTAGGTTTTACCCCAAGACACTGCTTCCACAAACCACAAATCTCTTCTTGCCCTCTCCACTCGTGTAGCAGTTTGAGTGGCTCGCTAGGAGCTTTTCACTTCACTTTCCTCTCACTATCTGAGAACAGAGGTATGGGGGAATGCCCGGTCTGTGCTCAAAGCAATCCCTCCCCAACCATCATGGCACCGATATACTTGCGGCTTGCCAGCAACCACTGTCCACTCCAGGTGCTTGCTTGCATCGTGTCCCTTCTGTGTTTTATTTTATTTTCCAGTGCCCCTCTCCTACTCACTGCGCTACCCACTGCCCGCAGGGTTAATGGCACAATAGTCGCTGCTGCTTTTGAGTCGCCAGCCCCCACCTCTCCCGATCGTCCTCTTCTCACAGCCTCTGGTGTTGGGCCGCTTACCCCGTGCTCTCCTCTGAGCCCGGCGTCTCAGATCTGTCTTTTCAGGGTCCTGCCTTACTCGTTGCTAGCCCGGGATTGCTTCCCAGGGTCTGATCGTACTTCTGGCTTATCCGCCTTTCAAGAACAATGCGTGTCCTCTCCCCAAACTGCAATTCGTATGCAGCGGTCTCCTCAGTATTCCCAAACGCTAGCGGACATGTTAAGTCCCTGGTCTCCTACCGTCAATGAGACCTGGCGCTCCTGACCAGGGGCCCTCATAGAGCTCCTCGTATCTCACAGATCAGACCATCAGTACCCCTGAGGTCCACAAGGTTGGGGCTCTGTACTGGGAAATTTTATTTGTTCCAAAGTGCAGGATTTTATCAGGATTTTCGTCGGGCGGCCCGAGAACTCTAGAGAGCTACATGCTCATGCTCTGGCAGCTGGCCACGCCCCCTTGTATGCAGCTACTTAAGGATAAGTATGGTGTTATAGTGTCTATGTGATAGCACCATTTTAATACAAAAACTAAAACACTGCTGCGTTATTGAGGCAACACATCCATATTGAAGTCAATAACTAAATAAACCCATACACCACCGTTACTGTGTCTACCTTTAATTGTGTGTAGTTTTATTATTATTATAACATTGTGTTTCTTCTTAGGGAGTTTGGGGAAACCTGTCATCTATTGCCTTTCCTCACCAAAGCCCTTTCCGAAAGTGCACCCAGGGTGATAAATATACTCAAGTAAGCCAGATAGAGGTAATTGGCTGGATAAGAATTTAAAAGAAAAGGTGTATTGCTAAGCCTGCCTGCGCCTAACCCCCGCAACATTTTTAGGAGGCACTGTTGCGATAACCCTTTGGTGCGCCTTTTTCTACCCTACTTACTTAACTAGTCATTCCTATCCGCTTCCTTTCTCAGGGTAAGTGCACATATTTAATAGTGTACAATCCCATTTTTTGCATGCAAGTCATATTGTGTATATTTGTGATTAGGGCAATTTGCATACACTACCGACAGATGTACGGTTGAGACCTGCACACAAGTTGTACAAAAACAGGAGTGCTTCTGTTTTTCTGGTTGGATATTCATGGGACTGTCACACAACCAGAAGCACCCATCATAAATAGATTAACAAAACCAAGTTTGAATAGTGCAAGATTGTATTAGTTCATTTGCTAATTTGTGACTGGGCACGCACACTCATTATAGAAACTATTAAAGACATCTAACTAAGTACTGATGTCAGTGCAGAGCAACTATGCTTCAGTGAGTATGAAACTGCTCAAATCCAACAAATAATGGATACACCTGAATTACTAAATAAAGACCAACCAAAATCTAATGAAATGCAAAATAAATATCACTATGTGACAACACTGGCGCAATATCATTAAGTGAAACTAATCCCTACGGGTTTAAGAATGTTATTGCAACCCAAGTTGTACCGCCAGAACAAAGGTTTTTTGGTTGAATGGCGTAGGATTTTAAACAAGAGTTCACTGGACCTGTTGTTGTTGACTGTCCAGGAACGCACACTGGATATAGACAAAATAGAGGTTGAAAATGTTGAGTCAAAACACATGTTAAATCAGCAATTTTCCCCAGAAGAGTTGACTGAAGTGTTAAAAACAATTAACGAGTTGTTATAAGGGTAACAATCTGATTTACAGAAGACAAAATTATGAATATTTTAGAGAAAAACATTGGATTATCAATTCGATTGAGTGTACACTTGGCAAGAAGATAGACCAGCAAGTACATGGAATCGATTCTTTAACAAACAAAACACACAAACTGGAACAGATTCACCAAATCTTACCAGTTCATTGACTGATGTGGAGGAAGATGATCCATCAACATCAAAAACCCATCCTGCTACATCAGGGGCAATTGTAAAAACTGGTGTGTCTTTTTTAGACAAAAGACTACCCATCGAAGCAAAAACAAAAACAGACCTAGAGAAGCGGTCATTATGATCGAGGAAAACCTAGTGATCAATCTTTCTAAAGAATAAATACAAAGCAAGTTATTAAAATGTTACAAAAGGCATTGAGCTTTGTTCCAACAACATACAATTCAAGTTTTTACACCTTCGTAGAACTGGAAGTTTTCTTTTGCAAAATCAAATTAAAATTACAGTTCAGGACAGATTGAGGATACTAGTGACATACATGCTTATAAGGAACATTGTGGAGCCAGTAAATACATTCCTACCATTCATTCGCAAGCTTTGAACATGTTAAAAAAACTAATCTATAAAGATCTGGGTCAATTCAAAAGGAAGTTGCAACCTCCTAATATGTCTAAAAGAGAGATGGATATTTCGAAAACCTTTGGTACAAATTGCTATGTCATTGTGAAGCCGGCTGATAAAGGGGGAGCAATGGTCATCATGAACACCACAGATTACACTGAAGAATGTCGTCGAGAATCACAGGATACTACTACTTATAAAATACTGCCAAAAAATCCTACTGCTAGAAATCAACAAAGTCTTGGATTGATTCTTGCGGAAGTTGAGAAAGAAGTTTAAATCAGTGGAGCTACACATCGGGCACTTACAAATTTAGAGTCTATTATTCCTTCATTTTATGTTTACCAAACGTTTTTAAGGATCCAGTAAAACCTCTAGGGAGACGAATTGTGGCTCAAAAAGAGTCCATTTTTGAAGAAATGTGTAGTTATATTGACAACGCATTACAAAATCTAGTACTCGACAATGTTAATCCTGTGAATGATACAACACATTTAATTACTCTATTGGAACAACTTGATACTATTAGAGAACAGAGTTTGTTGGTGCACTGTATGTATGCAGTTTATACACCAATATACCTCATGAGGAAGGCATTGAAGCAGTGGCAAAAGCAGTAGAACTACAAGTGTCTAATGTCAATCATAGATTTTCATGTAATTTACTACGGTTTGTGTTGAATAATAGCTTTTTCAAATTTGGAGATGCCTTTTTTTGACAACTTAAAAGCACCTCTATGGGGGCCCATTTTACACCACTCTGCTATGCAATCAAGAATACTACTAGAACACCAATAAAAGGATACAAGTAAGTATTCAAAGAATACACGTGGAGTCTTCCTAGATGACTCGGAATAGAGCGTTGTCTTTCGAATTCAGACCTTCCAACTAATGTCACTCTTTGACTATTTCAATTCAACATTCAAAGGGAGTAATTAGTGGAAAGGGCGTGGAAAGGAAGAAGAACCACCAGACTGTTGAAGGAAATACAAGGAGGATTTAGGAACTGACCCAGAATCAGTAGAACAAGTGTTGGTCTTACTGAAATACACTAACCTGCTCAATAGGACAGTCACCCAGGATCATCCAAGGAATAACAAGAAACACCGACAGCGAAAGGAAGTTAGTAAGGGAACTAACCCAAACGGAACGAGGGCCACACTAGATTTGGGTTGGTGCACACAGGGTAGCGTCCATGAAGTCCAGTGCAATGACTTCTGCAGCCTTGACCAAAGAGAGTGGAGGTGGAGACTAAAGATCCGGGTATAGTAACCAATGTCTTGCCCTTGTGTAGTCTGTGGGTCAAGAAAGTCCAAACAAGCAGAGACTGGCAGAAGCCCTTTAGGTGTAATGGAATATGGGTTGGCTTTAGCAAACAAAACAAGGAATAGTCGGGACACAACAGCAGAATCCGCTCTCACCTTCGAAATGCTGAGTGAAACACCCAGCTGTAGGTACATCGGGACAGGAGCGGCTGAAGGCAGGTGAGCGGCACTGCAAGGCAACGCGGTAATGTAGCACTGGAGATGAAGCTGCTCCGGGTGTTTGCTGGAACTGCTTGCCAGCTGTAAGAAAGTACCGCAGAGGAATGCGGTGTGGCTCCGGCTGCTCGAGCGCGTCAAGAAGTTGAGCAAAACTGGAAAGAAGCACCGCTAAGGAACGCAGTAAGAGGCTTGAAGAAGTCCAAGCAATGTAGGCAATAACCAACAACGATCAGAAGCGTCGTATCCCAGAACGTTACGATTTAAATACTAATCAGGTGACACTCGCGTATAACGTGGAATGACATCTAGCCAGGTGACACTCGCGTATAACGCGGAATGACATCACGTGACTGGAACTATAATGATATACGAACGCGCATGCAGGATGGAACGTTCACTTCAATGCAGGTAGGGAATGAAAGTATTGCGCTGTGTCACAAAACATAAAAATAAAATGTAAGGCAAATGTTGGAAGCATTAACGTAACTGCTTGCCAGGAAGTTTCCCCAACAGCTGCCAACGAGTATAAAACAACCTGGCTGTTCTCTGGGCTGTGTGGGCAGGGGTCACCCACTGTTTAGAGGTAATGCCAGGCTTGATGGGGCTGACAGGCATGACACACTCACACAAACCAGTTTAAGCAAGTATTGGAAAACACTAACATTTTGACATCTGTTCTATGACGAAAATGAGTTACACTATGGCTTAGGTATATTGTCGATGTGTTTTGTCTTTTGGATTGAATCAGATCTGGTGAAGTTCATCAGTTTCATTCATGAGTCCATAAAATTCACTTTTAACATGTGTAAGGAAAGAATACATTTTTTTTACACTATTGTGATAGTAACCGAAGAAAAACTACAATTCTGGGTACATCATAAATCCATGGATACAAATTCTTTATTATACTGGCAGTCTTACCATCAAAGACTCCAAGACATTTATTAGGCAATCTCCCTTATGCATAATTCTTGAGATTAATGCGGATCAATTCTGAGCCACAAGATTTCAAAACAGAAGCATCTGTACTAAGCCTAAAACTTCAGCATCGTGGTTACCCAGCACAAGTGATCACAGTCACATTGAATAAAGTAAGGGCTATCAGTAGAACTGAATTATTGAAGTACAGAGACACCATGCAAGACAGATCTGAAAAGCTGACCATCCCCAACGTTCAGCCTAACCACACCTAAAATCATCAAATCTTTGAAAAAGTATTGGCCCATTTTACAAACTGACATAGCCTTCTCCAACATGTGTAAAGAATTTCTGTGTATCTTCTACAAACGGTTGACAAATTTATGAGACAAATTGGTGCAAGCAGATGTGAAGCATAAAGATTTGCAAATATTTATGCGCACACAACATTTTGGAACATAGCCATACTTGAATTGTGTGCCCTGCTACAATGTTATCAAAGGAAACATTTTGTACCATCCAACCACAGGAGAGGGGATTAAGTTGAAACAATTTGCTACATTCATGACCAAGTGAACCATTTACTGTATGCAGTGTTTTTGCGGCACAGTATAAGTTGGAGAAACTACTAGAATGACAAAAGAAAGCACTGGAGAACATAAAGAGAACATCAGAAACAGAAATTTAAAATCTCCAGTAGCAACACATTTCTTTGAAATGAATCATCAAGTAACACAACTTAATTCCAAGCGATTGAAGTAGTGGCAAAACATTCCAAAGGAGGCAGCAGAGAACGACAACTTCGGCAAAGAGAGGCATTCTGGATATATAAATTACAGTCAATGACCCCTGTGGAATGAACGAAGAATGGTCGCTCAGGATTTATTTGTGAATGCAAGCTCTATAGTGTTGTATAATCTATGGCACTGGGAGACCAATGTAGATTTGAGGATAATTCAAAATCAGTGATCAGTGACAATGAGGTGTTTAATAAGGTTTGTATTTTACACACTGGGATATGAATCGTATGGAAGGGTTAACAGTAGTATGTTTAAAGTTTTTGTGAACATCAACACACTCTCTACAAATCATCACCATGCATATGCATAGACACAGTACGGTAGGATGGCCACCACTTTTGTATGAAGTGATCGGCAACGCTATGTCATAGTCAGTTGTTGATGTTTAGCATCCACAGCGGACAAGTGGTTAAAAGTATGCAAGTGATTTCCTCGCCTTATAACATTTTTGGCACAGACATGAAACATTATCGTAAGTATCCAAGTTTCGTTAATTGAGGTAAGCTGTCAAACTTTATGGTGAAACGTTAGGCATTGGGACAATGAATGATCGGATTGAACATATATGCATGAGCTTTACGGGATGGGATGCAGCAAGCACAGGAAATCACTGGCCTTTGTTAAGTTGAATTATTGGTTCAAACTTTTAATGATATTTAAGTTGCATATATGTAGCAGCACTATGTGGAGCTAACAGCAACTTGGGTGCATATAGGAATGGTTTTGAAGATGAAGTCGTGTGAATGTTTATAACATATCTTTATAAGTATTCTTGCACTGGTATAGAGTCTTGAAAAAAGTGTATTCGACATATGTGCAGTACATTGAGCTAAACAAGAGATTAAAGTGAGATTGTTGTTTTCTTAATTTTAGCCACTTGATGATGATCACTAATCGGAAACGCATGTCGTGGCTGCTAAGCATTGTGGCTCCTTATTTATTAGGCATTTAGTTTATTACAAAGCCTTGTCTGTAGAAAAAAAAAAGAAAACAGCAGAGAACAACATCTGATGAAGCCTCCCAACTTCAGATCAGAAATTAGAACATGCAGAGAAAAGAAAAGAACCAGCAGTAAACAATATCCGATGAAGCCTCCTAAGCTAAGGTGAGCAATTAGAACATGCAAAAACCCTTTCCAGGTACTTGACCAGAGCAAAAGTCATTGACTAAAGTCACCCAACATTATCATGGCCCGCCAATCTTCCACATTATGAGTTCTCACACTTTCTATGAAGGTTCCCAGATAGCGAGTTCTTAGTTCTGTGAGGCCAGTGCATAACAGAGTGATATGTTTAAATGATTCTGTGTCTTCCGGGCAACCACAGAATATGCAGCTGATTTTTTGCACTGATCGATTATAAAGCAATGCAGTTTGCCTTGTTGGATACAGATTTAGCCTAAATCTCAGAAGGGCATATCTCACTTTGGGGCATTGAAATTTGATCAAGTATTTAGGAAGGCAACTGTGAGATTTTGTTTCCTTATTCAGGCCGTCAAATCTATGATGGTTATTTTTGGTTTCCAGAGTGCAGATCCAGTCTTGTTGCCACAGCCTTTTTTTTAAATGTTCTTTTTATTGCAGAGTTTTTAATACATCAACAACAGTAAAGAAATGTATGAGGAGGATTAATCAACAGAGAACAAACTCGTTTTCCCCGCTGACCCCCCACCACTCGAGTCTCTCCCCCCTTTTCACCAGCCCCTCAGGTTTTCCCCCCACCCCCTTGGTAACAGTGTCTTCCCATGGAAATAAAAATCACAGTTAGAAACCTACAGTTGGAACTAGAAATCGTGAGCACTGACATTACGCATTTGGCTGCCCCACAGTTATTTCTCAACAACGGAGTCCACATGTCTATGAGCAGCCTTCGGGGCAATGTACACCATATTTGATTATTATCTAGCCGTAGCTCCCTTCCTTCATCACCATTCCCTCCCTGAAAATCAGTCTGTTCCAGTTCTCATTAATTTGTCCATTAATTCACCCCATACCATCTCATGTGGAACTGCCCGGCCTGGAGTTCAGCAGTTAACCTTTCCATGATACATTACATATATTCAGGGCCACATATACTCACTCCCTTTTGCATGGGGTGTAAGCCCCTTTCCACCTCATGGCTAGGCAGGCCAGTGCTGTCAAAAGCAGGGATGCTGCCATTGACCTCAGTCTTACATATTCCCCATCCACTTCCTCCATAGCGAATGGGGGCAACATGGGCAATTTAGCTCGGGGGATCTCGTCTAGCTCTTTGATCCATCCCAAGACTTCATCCCAGAATACTTGTACCCTTGGGCACCCACACCACATGTGCCAGTAATCAGCTCTAGCACCACTGTCACGCCAACAGGAAGGGTTATCACTCTGAAACATCTTTGAGAGTCTGATAGGGTCATATTGCCATTTATGGAGAAGCTTGATGGCGTGCAATTTATATTGGCTCAGGTTTGATGTCTGAGAGGCACCCCTGCAAGTCAACCACAAAGCGCCGGGTCCATTTCCAACTCCATGTCTCTTTCCCACCTAAGTCTCAACATCTCTGTGGACCCCCTCCCAGAGGCTACCAGTTTCCAATACATTGCCGAAATCAGACATTTAATTTTCATACTTTTATCTAAGAGATTTTCAAAGGGGGTAAAGTCCATCGGTATCCTATTCCTCCATGCTCCCTCCGTAACTACCCCCTTTAATTGAAGGTATGGAAACAGAGAGTCTTCCCTATACCCATTGCCCCCTCCAGGTCAGTTATGGTAACGTAGGTTCCAGCCCTCCACAGTAGGCCAATCCTTTCCAGTCCAGCCTCAAACCATTTCTGAAATCTTTCGGGGGTTGGGATCATCTCTCGTATGCCCGGTGCCCAGAGATGACTCAGGGGCGAGGGCTAGGTTGTTACTCCCTTCATTTCAGCGCCTTGCTGCCAAATGCTCCATATGGTCCCCACAATAGGGTGATCCCGGATTCTACGGGGGAGCTTGCTTCTTGGCACCCACAACCATTCCCCTACAGTGGCAGGAGACAGCTGAAGGTTATCCAGGCTAACCCACTCAAGGTACCTCTGGGCCCTAAAATGGGGTATGAGGATCCTCAGTTGCGCTGCTTTGTAGTAGAGTTTCAGGTCTGAGAGCGCCACCCCACCATTCTCTTTAGGTAAGATTAGGATGTCACAGGATATCCTAGCTTTTTTCCCCTGCCACAGGAATCCCAGAAGAGTTGCCTTTATTTTACGGAAGAAGGCACCTGGGATCAGGATTGGGAGCATCTGGAACACATAAAGGAACCTTGGGAGGCAGACCATCTTAAGGGCATTGACGCGTCTGAGCCATAATATGGTTATCTTGCTCCATTTTACAAAATCTGCCTGAAATTTGGACAACAGGGGGCGATGTTACCCTCAAATAGGTCAACAACGTCCCGTGTGAGGTTGATCCCCAGGTATCGTAGTGTGCCCAGATTGACCTCCACCCCCAATGACTTGAAACTTTCGATTTCTCCGTCCCTGTCCCTATCCAGGGGGGAAAGGACCAATTTAGCCCTGTTGATCTTGAACCCTAACAGGACTCCGTACTGCTCAATCAATTGAATTACTCTTGGGATGGAAGTCAGGGGATTACTCATGTGCAAGAGCAAGTCATACACATATAGCGCAACTTTGTACTTCACCCCTCCCATCAGGAATCCTTCTACTTGGGGGTCCTTCCTAATTCCCTGGTTGAGATGTTCCAGTGAGAGTGCGAATAAGGTCGGGGAGAGGAGACAGCCCTGCCTAGTTCCCCTGCTAGTCCAAACCAATGGGAGTATCATCCATGTACTGCAACGCACGCCCGGGGGGACGTGTAAACTGCCATTATCCCACGAAGAAGCCTGTTTCCCATACCTAGTTTAGCAAGAACCTCTTTGAGGAATCCCCACTCTAACCCAGCAAAAACCTTGTCAGCATCCACCGAGAGGAGGGAGGGGTCCCCAGTCATCCCCTAAGCTTCGTACATCAGGTGTAGTGTCCGCCCCTTGTCCCTTCATGAAGCCCACTTGATTCGGGTGAATCAGTTGAGGCATATACTCCTCGAGTCTATCAGCAAGTACCCTGGTGTATATTTTAGCATCAATGCTCGGAAGGGAAATAGGACGATAAGACCCACATAATCGGCTGTCCCTGCCCTCCTTCTGTATCACCGTTATCAGGGCCAGAGAGGAAGATTCTGGGGCTTCACCCGTTTCTAGGATGTCATTGAACAATTCTACCATGAATGGAAAAAGGGGGGCAAGGAAGGTCTTGTAAAACACTGCCGTAAATCCATCCTCCCCAGGGCCTTTCGTACCAGTAATCTCGCCACTGCCTTCTTCATTTCTTCTTCTGAAATCGGGGCTTCCAGCGCCTCAGATTCTTCCGGAGATAACCTGGACAACCGAGTGCCTGCTAAATATGCTGCTATGTCTCCCGCCTATGGGGTAACCTTTGTTTCATACAGCTTTTTGTAGAAGGAAGCAAATGCCTCTTGAATCCCATCTGTCATAGTGTCATGTACTTTATCCCTTCCTTCTATATCCAACACACATCTTTCTGCTCGCTGTCCCCTTAGCATGACTGCCAGCATGGCGTCTGCCTTATCCCCCTTCTTGTAAAACTTTGGTTTCAGAAGTTGCAGTTTTCTAATTATTTACCCTTCCTCCAGCAATCTCAACTCCTCTCTTTTCCCCCCTCGCCTCCCTGACCCATTCCTCCCTCCCTCAGTAGTCTCACATGCCTGTTTATCAAGCTGTTTGATCTCTGCCCTCAGTCTATTTTTGATAAGTGTACACTCCCTTTTTTTCCTTGCCCCTTCCCTAAACAGAGTCCCTCTCCATGTCGGCTTCTCAGCTTCCCATACTAGTCTCTTCGGGACCTCCCCCGTGTGATTTGTTTTGAAGTATTTCCCGATTTCTTTAGCCATCTTTTAGTGGAACACTGTATCCTTCCATAAGGATTCATTACACCTCCATTTGGATCCCTGGGGACCATTCCCTGCGAGTTCCATGTCATGGTCGGACCAGAAGATCGGGCGAATCTCTGCACCCTGTGCTTCTTCCCATAAGCACCTTGAGAAATGCATATAAATCGATCCTGGCGAGGGGTCCGTGAGGGGGCGAGTTAAAAGGTGAACCCCCTTTCTTTAGGGTGCAGGTCCTGCCATATGTCCAGCAACCTATATACCTCCAACATTTCAAGGACCTCCCCATAACCCTGTCTCGGTAATTCCTGCGTCCCCACCGCCAGCACCTGTCTGTCTAACTGGACATCAGCCCATATGTTAAAGTCCCCCCCTATTATAAGGGCCTGAATCTTGGAGCATTATTTTCAGGAGGGTTTTCTTCAGAAAACTCGGCTGTCCCTGGTTCAGGTCGTAAATTGTGGTGAAGGTAAAACATACCTTTGTAATGGTGCCCAAAACCAGGAGAGCCCTTCCCTCCACGTCAGCCCACACCTTGGAGACCTCCATTTTCAAAGCTTTCCTTATGAGGATACCCACGCCCGCTTTCCATCAGGGCCCCGAGTCCCAATATTCCTGGCACACCAAACCACTTGGGATCCTCTGTTCCTCCACTTTACCAAATTTAATCTCCTGGAGGAACACAACGTCTATTTCCGCCCTTCGGAATTCCCTAGCAACCAGGGACCTCTTTGTGTATGAATTCAGCCTCTTGACATTCAAAGTCCCAATCCTCAGATGGCCTTGCCTTGCCTTGCCCCGTCAACCGCTACAGCCATCTTTGTCACTACACTACTGAAGGGCTAACCTTGCCAACCTTGCCACCAGGGCGGCCAGTGCCTGCCATACCGTATTCATCAACCGAGGAAAACCAACTTGTGAAGACCAGTACCAAGACCCCAGCTTCGATCCTCACCCTCCCCCGAGCCTCAAAAGGCACCGGACTCCCCCCAGTTAACCACCAGGATAAGACCGGACCACCAGTAGTACCCGATCCATTCGAATCCCTTCCTTCAGGGACTCCTTACCCGTGAGCCCCAAAACTCTCCACCGCAGCAATCAAATGACAAACTTTTTAGCTTCAACTTCCAGAACTTCAGCAACCCTCTGCACCTCCAATACTTCCCCTCCCCATCGTAGGGCCGCATGACAAACATTATAATACCGACTGGGATTGCATTCTACCTTCCTTTAAATCAAGACCCCACCAGTGCGAGTGTCCTCTACAAGGTTCTACTCCAACTTTGGGTCGGTGTTTAGCTTCCAGAATTTTCGAGATCCCAACCTCAATCTTCATTTGCGACCCTTGACAAGCCATTGTCTGTCTCCATCTGCCTTTGCTCTCAAATTTTGTGAGGGGCTAGCTTCCCCCACCAGCACCCCTGTGAGACCCTGAATGTCCTCTTCGGTTATGAGCTTGTATTTTTACCAGTCAACTTCAAAGGAGATGGAAAACGGAACCCCCACCTGTACCTCACTGCTTTCTCATTCAACCATTTCGCCAGGGACGAGCACAGCCTTCTCTTGGAGAGGGTCAGGGAGGATAAATCTTGGAAGATCGACACTCTGGAAGTGCCATACATGACTTGGCCTCTATTTTTAGCCCTCTCAAGGATCTTAAGTTTGTCTGAGTAATTGTTGAAGCGAGCGAGGACCGATTTCTGGCCTCCCAACGCCCCACCTGCTCTGTGAATTCATTCGATTTTCGCTTCATCAATGGTGTCATCCTCGAACACCAGTTTCGTGACTTCATATAATGTTCTCCTCAGGAATGCCTCTGTCTCCCCTTCTCTCTCTGAGATCCCAAACAGCCTTAAGTTGTTCCGCCTTTCCCGGTTTTCCAGGTCGTCCATTTTCATTCTGACCGCCACCTCTCGCTTCTCCATTTCGGACATACGCATGTCCATTTGGGTTTCTAGGGTGTCGAGAGAGGATTGATTGTGCTCGACTTCCTCCAGTCTCTCCTCCATTCTGTCAATCCTTTGGGTGACTATCCACCCTAGCCCTGATGTCAGGCCTCATGCTTCTAATTTCTTCCATGAGTGCTGCAATATCCTTTTTTGTTGCCACGCCTTCTTCTATGGAGGTAGACATGTTGGCCTGCATGGCAACTTCTTCATTTTTCCGTCCCGGTGTGCATTCAAAGGTGGCCAGTTTTAATCTTGCATCCATATGCCTCCTGCTGCTAGTTGAATGGACCCCCACTTGGCTGTCTCAGATAACCCACCGGCCAGAGACTTGAATTGATGCACCCTTTTTTGTGCCGTACCCTGGACACTGCCTGCCGGCTGGGGTCTGTTGCTCCTGTTGGGGGATGGGAGGCGAGCACACGACCCTCAGTAGGGGGCCCTCACCTCCCACTCTTATTCAAGCGATTCCTCATGCGCACCGGGTGGCAGAGAAACCCACCCCCTTCAGAAACGACTCCAGGACCACTGCAGGAGAGGAGGGGACACCCCTAGTAAAAATCCCAGAGTCCTGGATTGAACCACGACCCTCGGCAGGTGGTGTTTGAGTTTTGATGCCCCCAGTTCCTGCCTCGTGTTTGGGGTCTTCTCAATCTCAGGAAGGGGTCCTTCCCGGCATCGTGGTAACTCTGGTGGTCTCACTGTTTTCCTTTTTACGGATCTCCCTCTCCCTGCCTCAGGTGTACACTTCTAGTTCCCCCCAGTCATGTTCTTCAATGCTGGGGGTCCCTTAGGAATCGTGTCAGATCAGGGCTTGCCCTCTCACTGTGTCCCAAGTGGGGCCTCACTGTCCCAGAGCATAAGTGTGGCACACGTTTCTCCGTGCCCCTTTAGAGGTGATTTAAAAGGGCTCCATGTCCGCAGTCGTGTCACCTGGCTGGGGCCAGGGCAAAAGTAATGTTTTCACCCAGGGTGTGTTCCTCTCAGGGCCTGCTATGCTCCCGTGCCTCCCTCGTCCTCTACCCTGTGTCTCACAATGTTATCTAGGGAAGGGGGGGCATCAATCTCCTCAAGGATGCCCTGTTTATGTCGGGCATCCACTCTGTGTCTCTGTAGTTTTATTTTGGGCCCGCTGCTCTCCTGTCGCTCACGTGGCATCTCCGGGAGGGTGGGGGAGGGAAAGTGATCCCCCTTCTCAGGTGGGAGCGCCAATGGGAATTGGGGGGGCATTCACCTCCCCTCTCTGCTTCTGACACTCTTCTCCATTTTCAAAAGCAGACGGCCGCACTTGAGGGAAGCTGGGAGGCTGGGTGCCTCCTCTACTAGCCTCTGTCTGGCGGGAAGCTTTACTTTCACTTTGGGCACCGGAGTTCAGAACTCTGACATTCCAGAGCCGATTACACCCATTTTGCTCCTGCTGGGGCAGTGGGTACTGACCGCCTCTCCATCCTGGGTTGCTGGTCCGGGGAGAGGCACAGGGGAGGCGGGTCCGAATCGGGAGCAGACTGCACTCAAGGCACCCTGCATCAGCGTGCCCCCTGATGGTCTCCCCACAGCCATTTTTTAACACCTTCTGGGTAAGTCATCTGGGCATCTTGGTTTGTTCCTAGCTGTTCCAGAATAAGGAGCCACTCAGATTGTCAATATTATATCAGTCTCCTTTCCATTTCCTCGCTTAGAATATAATACGGCGCTGCTGTGGTTGGCATAATACACTTTCGGAAAAGGGAAAGTGTTTTCCAAGTCACTCTTGCAGCGAAAGAGATCAAGCCCAATTCATAGCTAATGATTATTGTTGGAATTCGGCATGCCAATCTTAAAACAGCTCTCCAAAAGGAGCCTTCCATAGATAACCAAAACTTCTGTGAAGTGCAGAAGAAGGCCTCAGCACCGTAAATTAAAGCCGGTACTGCCTTTTGGTTATAGAAGTCCATCATCGGTTTGATAGAAAACGTCCCACATTTTCCAACTATTGCCTTCCCTTGCACTGTGAGATCTTAACAGAGACTTTTCAGGGCCCTCAGCCTTGGGGCGTCAGAAATGCTAGTGCTGACACAAGTCCCCAAATAGGTGGTATGTGAGATATCTGTCAAAAGATCAGAGGTCACAAGCCACCTAAAGGTGTTTTTACCACATCTACTCCTATGCCCCAAAGTTAAGATGTTAGTTTTAGAGGTATTTATCTCTAGTTGGTTTTTCTTCGTATAATCATATAGTGCTTCCAATCTGCGTTCGAGACCAATAGGGGTTTGGTCAATCAGGACCAGGTAATCTTCATAAATCATCCAACACAACTCATCTTGAGGTTTTAAAGCATCGGCCAAATCATAAATAAATAAATTAAACAGAATCAGAGCCAAAGGGCACCTTTGCTTCAAACCTTTGTGGGTTAGAATCTCTTTGGTCAGGCCGCCCTGAAGGTTGAGCTTTATACGTACCCTGGTGGACGTACATAGCGCCTTGATCACCAAGAGAAGATCCTCTGGGCATTTCCAAGCTTCCAATTTGGACCACAGAATCTCTCTATTGACACGATCGAACAACTTCTTCAAATCGATGAAGGCAAGATAGAATTTTGACTGCTGTTTTGTAGCCTTGCACTTCAAAAGATTCAATAAAAATAGGTTCACGTCAGTCCCAAAACCTTTAACAAAGCCTGTTTGACGAGGGTCGCTTCTATTGTCAGAGACTACCCACTTTTGTAGCTGTGAGAGAATTAATGATGCATAGAGTTTGCCCATAGTGTCCAAGAGGGCAATAGGGCGATAGTTGGAAGCATTTGCCCTATTGCCTCCCTTGAAAATTGGCACCATCATAGCCGATTTCCATGCGTCCAGTATAATATCCAGTACATTTATCCATTTGAATAAATCAGTCAAAAAGGGTAGCCATGCCCCCAGGTTTCCGCTTTATTGTTTCATAAGTAATACCATCCGTACCTGGTGCACCTGCTGAATTCACTATGCTGATCAGATATTCAAGATCCCCTTGATCATAAGGTATTGACCGAGGCCCCAACCTCTTTTCTCGTATCGGCTGTAGGGTGGATTCCGGGGTGCAAAAGAGGGCAGCATAAAATTCCACCCAATCATGCTGTGACCCCAATAGTTAGTACCGATGCTTGGGGTGATGTCTGAGCACCAATCAGGCACCAAATCTGACTGGAGTCTTTTCCCATTATTGCTCGCCACATTGTTTCCAAATCATGTTGGAATAATTGGGCCTTATACGAGCGAAGCCAGTTGTATCTCTGCTTTCTTTTTTTTTTTTTAGCTAAAAAGATACCGGGCAGCACCATATTTGGTCAGCGGTCAAAGGTCCGTCCCCAGATAATGTTTTTCCCAGGGCAACCTTTCTATCAAAAACATGCTGGGGGATGGAATTCAGACTTTTATTTGTTTCCCTCCGTGGCCTTGGACTCCAGCAACAGAGACGGGTAATTGGTGTCAAGACTGCTAATTATCATTTTTTCTCTAAAGCCCTGGGTGAAATGCATCATCTCAGCTAAACCCATGCGTAAACGGTTCCTGCCTTGTGTGACATTCACTGCATGGGACCAGTGATCTCTATATTGCTTCGTGTCCAAAGTACATGTCAATTTTAATAGTAAATGATTGCTGTATAGCCTTTCTGAGATTTTTAAGTTTTTGAGCTTGTCCACCAAGTTATGAGAGACATAAAAGTAGTCCAAATATCTATGTTGTACTCTATTGGTCCAAGTAGGAGTGCTGGGAATGTCCCCCACTATAAACCCATTCAGCATATGCATGTCTCTTGTAGTCATCAAATGTGTCCACTTTCTAATTTTCTCATTTCTGGATAAACCCCAATTCCCATCATCAGATCCCTCCCCCAACATATATTCACAGGAAATGTTCAAATCCCTGCATAAAACTATCGAGAGATTGTCAAATTGAGCATAAGCTTCATCAATGATTTCAGAAATCTTATCAATGAATGCATCCGTGTTAACGAGGTTGTATACAAATTGTTCGTTTTACAACTGTTCGAATTACAATTGACCTTTTCACAATTGACCTAATTGTGAAGGCCAATTGTAACATATATGCGAGGGAAACCCCCGCAACCCAACGCCAAACCCCCCAAAACCCATATATATCATATATATATATATATATATATATATATATATATATATATCCAAACCGATATGGGATACATTACTCACCGTAATCGTATTTCTGATGCTTGTATCTGCTTAGATTCACATGCTGTGCATAGGCCGACATCTAGTGGAAGCTGCGGAGTATTACAGTTTGTTTTTCGAAACTCGAAAAAGGGCGTCGACACAGGGCGTGCCAGTAATACTATCCCTAGTGTGACGTCCACTGTACCCATGATCCCTCACGCGTCTAGGACCCTCAGATTGTATTTTTTCTGACATGAGGAGTAGCTTGAGTACAGATAATCCAAGCAGATAGATAGAAAGATAAGCCTACAAGCATCCATGCGCCTTCTCTCAGAGGGGAGGAAGGGTGGGTTGCATGTGAATCTAAGCAGATACAAGCATCAGAAATACGATTACGGTGAGTAATGTCTCCCGAAGAGAGATATAAGGGCGACCCTCTTTTTTGTAAGGGGGCTTGACTCAAGAGGGTGAGAGATACTGTAAGTGAGAGAGAGACTCAAAGCTACCCTAACCAATTGGCGTGACATAGGGTCACCAGGATTTGCAGAGGAGCTAGGTAACTGCTAGCTCAATAGACAAAAACCCACGGATGCGGGAATGACAACAAATGTTTTTTTTTATTTTACACTAACAGAGAACAAAACAAATATACAAACTGCGCCGTGGCACTGAATATATGCATTATTGAGCATATTTTTGTCTGCGTTTTTGTGAGTTAGTAGGCAGAGTGACAAACAGTATAAATTTCAAGTATTGTTTTAAATGACAATACATTCAACATTGTTTAACATTGTCATCGACACACAATTTTGTGTTTCTGGTTCGGTATAGATTGGAGAGAAGCAGTGGCTGTAAAACTTGTAGCAGCGCTGCTGTGAAAGTACCGAACGGTCTTCAGGACAATGATTTCAAGTCGGGTCAATGTTAATAGAAGGGCGTCCACCTATGAATGATGGGGGACTGGGTTAGTTCAGAGAGTGATGTCTAGGAAACCATGTTAAAATTGCAAAAAGAGGGGACCTACCATGTGCAGGTAAGTAGCCGCCTTGGTCGTGTTAAAGTTTGTCCAGCAGATTAATTTTTCTGATGGAGTTACTTAGTGGGGTGAATGTGGTCACGCATGTCATCTTGGTTGTAGATTGATTTCTTTTGCTTGGTGTTAAGCAAGATTCTCGGCTTGTGTTTTTAACACGTTTTCGAGCTTGTCGAATTATGTGTTTGGGGTAGCCTCTTTCTTTTAGCCGAATTGCTAGTTCTTTGCTTTTTGATTCATATTCGTGTGTGGTGGAGCAATTTCTCCTTATCCGTAAGAATTGTCCATAAGGGAGATTCATTTTGAGACCTGATGGATGGAAACTTGAGTATTCTAGCAGGGTGTTTTTGGACGTCGGTTTTCGGTAGAGAGTTGTCCCTAAGGAGTTGTCTTGATTTTTATAGATTTCCAGGTCTAGGAAAGGTATGTTTGTTTTGCTGTGGTCAATGGTGAATTTTATGCAGTTGTTCTGTGTATTAAGCCATTGTAGGAAGAAGAGTAGACATTCTTCTGTTCCTTTCCAAATCATAAACACATCGTCTATATACCTAAACCAACTACCAATAGCTGATTTAAAGGGATTTGCTTCGTTGTAAATTGAGTCTTTCTCAAAGGCATCCATGAATAAATTTGCTACATCAGGGGCAAATGTTGCCCCCATGCTGGTGCCGTGACATTGCTGGTAGAAGGTCTGTTTGTAGATGAAGTAATTTTCCATAAGTGCCAATCTGGTGCATTCAAGGAGGAATGCTGTAGGTGGTTCTGTTTTGGTTCTTTTATCCAGGTAGGTTTTTAGAACTTGAAGGCACTCCATCTGTGGAATACTGGTGTAGAGAGATTCTACATCAAGAGTTACCAGTAGATTGTTTTGTTCTATTTGTATAGTGTCCAGTTTCTTTATCATGGCCGTGGTGTCTTGGATATAGGATGGCATCTTGCTGATGAAGGGTCTTAAAAAGTAGTCTATGTAGATGGATAAAGGTTCTAACACTGAACCGATGCCAGCCACAATAGGTCTGCCTGGAGAGTTTGTTTGGTTTTTGTGAATTTTCGGAAGTAGAATGCTGGAATGATGGGGTGTTGATTGACCAAGAAAGCCTTCTCGTCTTCATCTATCCAACCCTCGTCGTATGCATGGTGCATGAGACTCGTTATTTCAGACAGTATCCTTGAAGTGGGATTGGTAGGTAGCGGTTTGTAGAATCTTGTGTTTGAAAGTTGGCTGTTGACTTCTTTGTCATATAAGAACTGACTCCAGAGGACTATCCCACCTCCTTTACCGGCTGGTTTAATGAGGAAGGTCTTGTTATTTTCTAGTGTTTGTAGTGCGAGTCGCTGTGCGGCTGAGAGGTTGTTCTTGAAACGTAATTGCTTGTCGAAGGTCTTATGTAGTTTCATGATGATGCGGTTTTGAAAGGATAGTATTTCAGGACATATCATTGAGGCGAGAGGGGTGAAGACAGATGGGGGTTTTAGGCCCGTTGATTTTGGAGTAATGTATCCCTTCTGAGGCTTGTGGAATCTGCTTAGATCACATGCTGTGCATAGATTAGCGAGCAGTACCTGAAGAAGGAGGTGGGATGTGAGAAGGGTCATGAGCAAATAAATGTATTAGAACCGCTTGTCCCACTTGTGTATCTGTCATGGAATGAGTGTCAATGCAGTAGTGCTGAGTAAAAGTGTGAATAGAGCTCTAAGTAGCTGCTTTGCAAATGGTGTCAAGGGCAATGTTCCCTCTAAGCTGTGCGCATGTGCGCTTGCCCAGCTTCCTTCTGGGTGCCGCTCAGAAGATTTCTAGCAGCGCACACAGACAATTCTCACCTATTCAAAAAGATTTAATAAGGCACAAGAGACAGCAATTACCTGAAATGTTCTTTCTCTTAAAATAAGCAAATAGTCTTGATATTCTGCTAATTTGCATTACACTACAATGCAACTAAAATCCCTAACAACAAAATACAGCACAAGAGGTTAAAAACAAAACGAAAAACTGGCTCCATAAACGGAAGAATCTAACCAAGATATGCCTGCACACATTAACCAACAATGATCCCTCCCCACATATGACTTCTCCACACCTTTAACTTATGACTCTAAATTCTTCCCTAGAGTACATTAAGATACTACCGGACAACCTCGACTCTTCCTCTCTTGGCTCTCTGAAAGGTTAGCAGTCGTGTAGTTACAGTCACTTGTTTTATGTTTGTTGTAACATGAATAACATTCACGTACCAGAATTTCTGTTACTCATTATGCCTTACCACAATCATCACCCACACGATACAATCGAACTACCAGCTCAAATATCGGATACTGACTATAGGTAAGCAGGCTACTTGGATGTGTTCCCAAATCCCATTCTTCCTCTTCTTTGAACCTATGTAAAGCAAGTGCTTTGAAGCGGCTACCATGTAAGTTAACGCATCATAAAACTCAAATATTAATTTGTT
The DNA here is from genome assembly GCF_040938575.1 of Ambystoma mexicanum. Lineage (NCBI taxonomy): Eukaryota > Metazoa > Chordata > Amphibia > Caudata > Ambystomatidae > Ambystoma > Ambystoma mexicanum. The sequence goes on from NC_090923.1 coordinate 1,220,890,448, forward strand.
CTCTAAAAATTTTGAAAAGACAAATGTGATGTTCAGCATTTCCTACTTTAGCATTACTAACATTACCCTGCAAGTAGAGAGCAACATTGCAATATCATTTACTTAGCCTAAAAGGGATAATGGGTATGGACTATGTCTGGGATTACTCGTCCATAGTATCAGGGCACCTGATATTCAGACAGGAGAATGCTTATCACACAATCTGCATCGTTTCCAAGTGTTCAGAGTTCCTTTGGACATAGACCTTCACACATTATATAGTAACTTGCTTCTATACAAAAACAGTTTCACTGAGCACTTGTGTAATCCTACACAATGATGTAAGGGTGGGGTATGTTTCAAACAATCTTGTATGCACTGCAAAAGAATTGTGTACATGCAGAGTCATGACATTCTTAAAACGTACATCATACGTTGAGGCATTTAAATATGCCTTGATTGCAAAGTATTGTGGGTCTTCAAAAATCCCGGTGGGTGTTTACTGCTACAATCCCTCACTATTTACAGTGCTCTTTCAACTAGTATTACAGGCAAGCACAGGGGCTGGGGAAGGGTATGGGAGGATGCATCACTCCTTGTGGGTAATGAAGGAAGCATCACATTTCAAAGACAAAGCCAGACGTTTCAGCAGTACACTGGAGAAATGTGTAGCGTGTTTGCTAAAGGATAGGACATACTAGTACCCATCTAGACAACAGCAACTTCTTTTTCTTTCTATGCTCAAATGCTGAGAGTTTTTCAATATAACCATGTGTTCTGTGTCTTTAGCATCTCTCAGCATCCTATTTAAGTGATCACAAAGAATTACAGAAGAAGGTTCCATAGTTACAGAAGAAGGCACTCAATCAGTTGTATCTCTGATGAATTAATGCAATTAACTTAAAAGGCATGTATGTGTGAATTTTTTCAATAGGCTCCATAATAAACCTCATTAAGACGCTTGTTTATTTTTATCTAGGTTGAGGTGTGGAAGGATGGGCACAACTACACACTTTATTATCCGCTCTGTCATTTCACTCCCTATTTCAGGAGTACAAGCAGGGCTCTAATCAGATTTGGCTCCCTACTTGGAGTCAAATGTTTTTTCAGGGAGTAAAAAACTTATTAGCTTTTGCCAATAGGGATACTTTCTGCTTATTAAAAGATGTTCTTTCCCCATAAAATTCAGTGGAGCTTTGTGGGTTGAAGCACATTTTACTCTTTTAGGAAGTAAAAATGCATGGTGCATATATCTCTTAGCTCTAAGGCTGGTGTTATCACTACTCACAGTAGAAAATAATGTGCATAGTAAGCAGAGGCACAGGAATTTTGGATAATCATAGTCGAAGGTGCAGTTATTCTGATGCAGTTATCATCCTTACACAAATTATTAGATACATGTTCTCCTGGCCCTTGAATTACTTAATTAAAGCGGCACTTGAACTCCTTTCAGCATGTTTTTGACAAATTGATTTTAATTGCCATTAATCCATCGGCTAATGAATTCTGTCTGAGTTTCTTGACAGCTACATCAGTTGAAAAGAGATATTTGAGGGCCACAAACACCAGGGACGTCGTTCACAGCAGTAACAGGCTGACAAGCCAGCCTATTCAAGGAGTGGAACCCACCTACCCCAACACACCACCAAGAGCCAACCTACCTAACGGTCAATGAACAATAATGCACCAACCTTGATAAAGACCTCTTTGGTCGAAACACTTGTTGTCTGACCATGAGATCGCTTCAAGAATAAAATTCCCTTTTAAAAAAAAATAAGAATACAAAAGAGCATTTCTTTAAGAATAAATATTGTTTGTGCAAGATATCTGGGAACACAACTAAAAGATATTTGTGTTTTGTAATACAAATGAGTGATTTTCCAGTGACATAAAACATACAGGGCCTCAATAAGATTTGGGGCGGTATCCCAGTGTTAATCCGCCAGAATATCACCCAAACGAATTACTGTTATCACCACTTGGTCCGTAGGAAATTCCGCCGGATTACATCTGGTGGAGGTGGTGTAATTCCCCATTCATATTGCATCCACTGGACTCAATGTGGCTTTTTTGGTGGAATTATCACAGCAGAAATTCTGACGATTTCTGTGTCAAGTTGAGGATTTACGTCCAAGATTTTGCTGGAGGCAAATCTTCCACTCCAGGCCCAAAAATCGTAATTTGGTGTAGTGGTAAAGTTGGCAGTATTGGAGTGACCACCAACTTTACCACTTACCACCAAACTCATAATGAGGCCGATATATTTCTCTGCGCAGAAGTACGTTTGCAAGGTACTGTGGCAGATATTGTAGTCTTGGACTGGTTGATGAGTTGTCTGTACAATCACAAAGCCATATTTAATTTAGCGTATGTGTTTTGAAAAAGTGTTGTAAGGTTTTTAAAGAATTGCAGTGGCAGGGAAGAGGAAATAGCTTTCCAAACGCTCTTCTGCAACGGTAGCTCACAAAGTCAAAGTGGCTTACCTCATTAGTCAGTTGTGCACATGGAAAATAATGTGCGCACAACAGTCGACCGTTTCCGCACATAAAGAAAAATAATTAGAGGGAACATTGGTCAAGGGGTACATTTGCAATGAAAGCCAGAGTGGCCCTAATGCCTCTTATAGAGTGGGCCTGAGGCGTGAAAGGCAGAGTTTTTTCAGAAAGTGAGTAACACAGCTGGATACAGTTAATAATCCACTGAGAGATGGCACCTTTAGAGACGCGATCACCCTCTCTGCCCGTAGCTACGGAGACAAACAGCTAATCTGTTTTCCTTAGCGGTCTGGTCTTGTTTACATAGTAGAGGACCGCCCTACGGACATCTAGTGTGTGTAGTTTCACCTCAGCCGAGCTTTGTGGGTCTTGGAAGAAAGCCGGAAGCTCGATGGACTGGTTCACATGGAATTTTGAAATAAACTTAGGTGAGAACCTAGTGTGTGTGCGTAAAACCAGTTTATCTTTATGGACAGTAAAGGATGGATCTTGCACTGACAGAGCCTGAATTTCACCGACTCTTCTTATAGATGTAATTGCTACGAAGAAGGCCGTTTTGTAAGTCAGGTGTTTGAGACTGCTTTTGTGCATGGGCTCGAATGGGGGGCCCATGAGCTTAGATAGCACCACGTTAAGGTCCCATCCTGGTGGTGGGTTAGAAATAGGAGGGTGAAGTCTCTTTACTCCTTCAATGAAGGCTTTAACTACTGGTACTTTCCACCACGACAACTTGTTATGGGAAGTGGTGTATGCTGACAGGGCTGCCAGGTGTACCTTCAGTGAGTTAAAAACCAGTCCTGCATCCAGCAGGTGGAACTTGTATGTAACAATAGTGGAAGGAGTGCAATCAACTGGGTTGATTTGTTTATTCTGGCACCAGATAACAAATCTCTTCCATTTGTCAAAGTAGCAGTGCCTAGTGTTAGGTTTCCTAGATTTCTTTAGGATGTCCATACACCTCTGTGGTGAATTGAGATGTCCAAACTCTATGACCTCAGCAGCCATGCTGCCAGGTTCATTGAGTTGGGTTGAGGATGCACTGTTTGACCTTGGTGCTGGGACAGTAGGTTGTACCAGCCCGGAAGTTTGATGGGTTCGCACACCGCCAATCTGTGTAAGTGTGGGAACCACGGTTGTCTTGCCCACATGGGAGCAACTAGGACGAGCGTCATCGATTCTCTGTTCATCTTGTTGACCACCTTCCTGATTAGAGGAGTTGGTGGAAAAGCGTACGCAAACATCCCTGACCAGTTCATCCACAGGGCATTCCCCTGTGAGTCTGGTTGGGGGAACCTGGATGCAAATCCTGGGCATTGTCTGTTTTCGCTTGTGGCAAATAGGTCTATAGTGGGGAAACCCCACTGAGAGAAGATATCTTCTACGACTTCTCTGTGTAGACACCATTCGTGTTCCTCTGCTCAGAGCATCCGCTAGGGAATTGAGATCCCCTGGAACATGTTGCGATGACAGGAAGATGTTCCGTCTGAGTGCCCATATCCAGATTTTCTGGGCAAGCTTGGACAGATTTGGCGACCGAGTCCCTCCTTGCTTGTTCAGGTAGAACATGGCTGTCGTGCTGTCCATCCGGATTTGCACTGACAGATTTAACAGGTAGGGCTCGAACGCTTGAAGTGCTCTGAATACTGCCAGAAACTCCAACAGGTTTATGTGATTCTTGGCCACTGAGTGCGACCAGAGACCCTGAGCTCTGTGGTGGAGATGGTGAGCTCCCCACCCCGTCAGGCATGCATCGGTTGTGACTACCGCCTGTATCTCGGGATCGTAAAAGGGTTTCCCCTTGGACAGATTCTCTCTTGTCCACCAGTGAAGGCTTTGTACAAGTGTTGGCGAAACGACCACTAGATCGTCCCACTGACCACTTGCCTGAGACCACTGTTTCGCCAACCATTCTTGCATGGGACGCATACGCAGGCGCGCGTGGGGGACCAGGTAAATACATGACGCCATCATGCCCAGCAAACGCATTGCTTTGCGTACCGTTATCTGGCGACCGGACTGATATTGCGGAATTTGCAGCAGTATATTCCGAATTCTTTCCTCGGAAGGAAAGGTCAACCCCTCTTGAGTGTCTAGGATAGCTCCTAGGGACTGTTTGTATGTGCTTGGCACGAGACTTGACTTTTTCTCGTTTATTGAGAAGCCCAATTCGAAGAGGAGGACGATGGTCCTTTGAATGTTTGCTCTGCAAATTACTGGGGTCTCCCCCATGATGAGCTAGTCGTCCAGGTAAGGGTACACCGGGATTGCCTCCCTGCGTAGGTGTGCTACCGCCACTGCCAGTACCTTGGTGAATACCCTTGGAGCCGAAGCTATCCCGAAAGGCAGTACCTTGAACTGGTAATGCCGACTGTCCACCTTGAAGCGCAAGTACTTTCTGTGCGCTGGGAACATGGAAATACGAAAATAGGCATCTTTCATGTCCAATGTTGCCATGTAATCCCCCTTTTTTAGGAGGGGGATTACCTCCAGGAGAGTAGCCATGTCAAGTCTTTTTTTGGCACAAGGAAGTAAGTTGAATAAATACCCTTGTTTACCTGGTGTCCTGGGACAAGTTCTATCGCGTCCTTTGCTAGCAGATTGACGATCTCCTCGAGGAGGATCTTCTGGTGGTCCAAAGAATGTATTCTTTGTCGTGGAGGATGGTTTCGGGGACGCTCTAACAGTTCTATGCAGTACCCTGCGGATACTGTGGACAGCACCCATCTGTCTGATGTGATCCCTTCCCAAGCTTGGGTAAATTCGGAAATGCGGCCCCCTACTGGGGTTGCGTGAGAAGGGACCCTGAATGGAGCGTCACTGTTTTGGTGGAGGCGTGCCGCCTCCTCTACTGGGGCTTCCTCTACCTTTTCCACGTCCTCTTCTATTACCCCTGCAGTAACCCTGGGTAGACTGTTGGTTATTATTGCTCCACGGTGTACCCTGCCCCTGGGAATAGTTAGATCTTCTGTGGGAATTTTGGCCGTGTGGGCGACGAAAATTGCCATTCCCTCTCTGATTAGGGGGTTTACTGGTTAGTTGGCCTAGGGATTTGAGTGTTTCATACTCGTCCTTGGCATTTTTCAGCACGTCCTCGACCGCCTTACCAAACAACAGATCCGGCTCCACCGGTTTATCTAACAATGATGCTTGGGTTTCAGCTTTGAAACCAGACTGCCGTAACCAAGCGTGTCTCTTGATAACAGTTCCTTCTGCTATCAATCTGCCGGCGTTATCCGCAGCATCAAAGGTTGCTTTTAAAATGCAACCGGACACGGCTCTTCCCTCCGCCGAAACTCGTGCCAACTGGCTCTTTAAGGGTTCTGGGGCGGAGTCTATGAGTGCAGCGACTTCTTCCCACTGATGGCAGTTGTAGCTGGCCAACAGGGTGGTGGAGTTGGCAATCCTTGCCTGGTAGGCGGAAGTGGAGGCTACTTTCCTGCCCAAACCATACAGTTTCTTGCTCTCCTTGTCGGGAGGAGCTTCGGACGATGACAAGGGTGTTCCAGCCCTCTTACGGGTGTTTGTAACAACCAGGGAGTCCGGCTTCAGATGGCCCCTTATATACAGTGGGTCTGATTGGGCTGCCCTGAAAAGTTTCTCAATCCTGGGGTTCACTGCCCTGGTGAGGTTAGGATTTACGAGTGAAGGGTCTATTCTTCTCTGAATAGATTTCAGGATAGGGATGGCCTGAGCAACAGACCTCCTTCCTCCCACTAACTCCTCGGCGAAGTCCCTCTCCTCTTGAGCACCCTGGGTGTCAATGTGGAAATGTTCAGCTGCTCGAGACAGAACTTCATTCAGGAGAGGTTGGTTGTCGACAGGGGAGTCGGTAACCGGGGGTTCCTTCTCTACCGGGGAATCTACTCTGTAGGTTTCCGGGTCGTCTTCATCCTCTTCTTGGTCCTTATCATCCCCATAGTAGCCCGTATCAGTTTGTTCTTCCAACATGCCCAAATCTACATCCTCACAAAAGGATGTCTCTCCTTGATAGTGAGAGTAGGGCTGTACATAGAAGGGGTCCGAAGACCGTGTTGGTGTTTCAAACCAGGACTTTTTACTTGGAGGTATAGGATCCTTAGAGCCTGAGGTTTCTGACCCGTCGGGAGTATAAGAGAGAAAGTGTTCAGGGTTTTTTGCGTAAAAATCTGCCAATGATGACATCCTTGACATGACCCTGTCTATGTCATCACTAGACCATTCTCTAGAACTGGGAATAACTCTTTCTGGAAATTTCTCTGATTTATCCTGACTAGACTTGGTGGTCTGAGCAGGGGTCTTTGTGATAGCAGAAGACTTGGACTTGTCTGTCTGTTTATGAGGAGAGGAGTGTTTTAAAGGTGTGGAAGTAGGTAGAGGCTGTTTCCTTTGTTGTTTTTCCCCCTCCCCGTGAGTGGAAGAGTGTTTTCCCTGTTTTGTCGTCCCTCCGGAGCGTCTCGACGTCTGGCGTCAAGGTTCGGGGGTCGTGTCCCTATCCTTCGAGTGTGGAGTGTGGTCTGGGGATGGAAGTCTGCTTCGTCCTCCGACGATCGAACTTCCGATACCTTGGGGAGCGAGGCACTCTTGGCAACAGTGGATGATTGCCTGGAGTCATGCGGCGATCTTGATCGAGAACAACCAGAGGATGCCGATTCGGACCATTCTCTATGTGCCTCTTTCCGAGAACTCGACGTGCGTGTCGAGTCCCGGTTGGACTTCACGTGTTTTGTGGAAGTGCTGTGGGAAGCGCTTGTGTCGCCGGGGTTCTTCCCCATAGCCGCCCTGCCGGAGGACCTTCCGAGGTCGGGGACTTGCGCTTGCCTGTCTTTCGACGCCATAATCCCCTCGCCGTCCGAAAGCACGGCGTTGCTGCCATCGCTGAAGGCGCCCCCCGCTGCCATGGCCTCTTGACGCCTGGCGTGGTGGGCCCAACGCTTGAACGGTCCTTAAGTGTTTTGGGTTTAAACCTACTACACGCTCTGCAGTTCGCCTCGGGGTGGTCCCTCGGCAAGCAGAGATTGCACGTGGCGTGCCTGTCGACCCAAGGGTACTTGCGGTTGCTCTTGGGGCAGAATTGGAAAGGGGTACCCTCCACACGCACCTTGTGGCAGCGGGCTTGTAAGTGTAGGAATATATAAGAATGTACCTATATACCAAAAGAGTGTAGAGTATGTCCACCCCCCACTTTCCCTACTTGCAGGGCCGAGGCCAGCGGCCTTCCAAGGCCCGGGCCAAGGCCAGAGGCCTTCCGAGGCCCAAATCCGTCGTGCAGCTGTCGACGGTCGAATTCTTCTCCGGGCCGGCGTAGAGTGTGGAAGTTCGGTGACTCGACGTTGGGATGGAGAAATGGGTAAATTTAACAATTTTTAGCAAAAGTATGGCTAAGGCCAGGGAACTCCGCGAAATGCTTCTGACCAGTATGGCGGAAAAAAACAATCTGAGGGTCCTATATATGGTCAATTGTGAAAAGGTTAATTGTGACCCTTTAAATTTGAACAATTGTAAACAAACAATTTGGGTAATACCGTTAATGACAACTGGGTTCCAGTAAACTTTCACAAAAAGTGTCGCGATCTCTATGTTCGAAACCAACGGGACACCTTGCAACAGAAGGAACTGTACAAAAGGATTTGGTGCTCCTTCAGCCACTACCGACAACCCAGTGCCATTTTTCACTAAAATCAAAAGGCCTGAGGCCGGCCTCCCTCTGAGATGCCGATAAACTGGGTTTAAAAAAGTAGTGTAGCCATCAGCCAGCAGAGGAGATTGGAACCATGTTTCTTGGAGACATAGCACATCAAAATTATTGCTGCAAAGTTGATCATCACTGAACAATTGTTTAAACCCCTGTGTATTCCAGGATCCAAAAATCCATTCTTCCTCCTTCCATATTGCTCGCTGTTAATTATTTCTGGTTTTAATGCCTTCGATAGGCGACAAATAGGAATTTTGTCCTGAGAATCTGTTTTTGGATGAGTTATCCCCAACTTCAATGAGACTTGACGATGAATCTTGCTGCAATTGAAGCTGACTTTTATGCCTCCATCAATTTTTTTAGTTTTAGCCTCATCCTCCGGGTTCTCTATGATACATTCTCTCATTTGATGGGCCTCTTAATATTACCTCAAACCGTGGCTTGTCAGAATCATCATCTTCGTTTGACAAATTTATTACAAAACCCACCTTCCCCTTTGGATTTATATGGGCAATAGGGTCTGTTAATTCAAAGCCTAATGGAAGTAATAAGCGGGCTGCTTCTAACATGAATTGTTTTGTCAAGATTGAGGTCAGATGAACGGGGATATTGTTTGTGTTGACAGATCTGAGTAATGGAATATGGTGCAATAGTCTCAATACATTCGACCTGTTAAAAATCAGGCCATTGTCGGCCTTTAACACACGCTCTAATTAAGTATGGGCACAAAGATTTTTTTCCGTTACTTTGGGAGCTTGATCTGTGGATCTTAAATCCTGTTGGTCAGATTGATTAACCCAGTAGTCATGTTTCCGGGTTATTTTATGGCCAGCATTTAAAGTAGTAATCAATGGTTCCTGCAGTCCCCGTTTGGCGTCTTATCATAATGGTTTAAAATGGAATCATGTAACCAACCTCTGAAGAATTCAAAGAGCATCAACATTTTGAAAAATAAAATGCACAGAAGAATAAATTGATGCATTACCTTTAAGTGTGTAGTACCCGTTTGTATTGGTCTCATCGATCTGTGGTTTTGTCCACGGTCGTATTCAGTGATTTACATACACAAATATAATCATTGCGTTTGTGATTTACCACCACACCTGATACTTGAGCACCATCCTCATAGACAGGCTTCAGGTAGTCGGGTGAGGGGATTAAATACGAACAATTCTTTTAGAATAGGTGACGTCCCATGGAGTACACCCTTCCATCAGGTACTCAAGTTGACTGAGTGCCTAGAATCCCTCACCGGTCAGGTCAAGTGGCTGGTTAAAGCCCCTGGCCTAGCTGGGACCACTATTCAGGTCTGCTGTGGCTCCACAGAAGTTGGCCCTGAGACACTGCCTCCCACCATTCATGGGAGACCCAATAGTGTCCTATCCGCCTTTGGCGTTAAACACATTGACAGGGATGCAGGCTATCCCACCATCTATTACTAGCCTAAGCCCTGCCTTGCTCAGCGATGCCCCCAGTCATACTGGAGCACCCAGAGTAGGCACCATCATGGCTGCACCCACAAGCACCCATGGTTCCTCTGGGCCCAGCGTGCGTGCCAGTTCTACATCTCAGGTAAGAGGGGCCAGACTGATTGCGTCTTCCATGGTGGATGCTTTCAAGGACGTGCTGCAGGAGGCCATCGCCACACTATCAGAGCATGGCCCCTATGTCTGCCTGAGAACCTTCTCAGGGGAGAAACCTACCCTCGAGAGGTGAAAAATATCTGATGAGGGCAAACCAGAACGATCAGATGATCCATAACTGGAGAAGCAGGATACATCATTGAGAGTATGTGAGGTTGTGGAATGAGTCATCCAGGCACGCCATGCCATGCAACAAGACCCCACAGAAAAGGATATAATGTACATGCTGGATGGAGTCTTGGGGCCACAGAAGGTGTTGCAGAGTGTGGCAAGCCAGAAGGAGGACACAGAGGCAGGCACATCATGGGCATGGATCTTTATCATCTTCTCTTACAATTAGTCTGACTTCTTAGCCAGCTTCAAAAGAAAATAAACTAAAATAATGAAAATTAACTCAAAGTGATAAGTTCCCTATTCTAAAGCTCAAATGTTCAAAGAAAGAGTTCTCTTGTTGGGATGAATCAAAACAAAGTCCCTAGCCCAAATCCTGTTCTAGCCTACAACATTCATAGAAACGAACACACACAAGTCTAAAGGGTTTAACAACTAAAAAGAGGGTTGACTACTTCTGTTCCAGGTTTTTCTCCACTGGATAGAAAGTTCTTCAGGTGCTTCTGTGATGGCTAAATGTTCCAAACGTAGTCCCAAATAAAGTTTTACTTAGGCTATTTCAGTCTCCCTTTCTCCTGATACCTATGGGTGCCATTTCCACTTGTTTACCCCACTCTCGGTGTTTCCTTTCCACTATAGGGCTTCAGAGACTCTTTCGTCCAACTCGGGGTATTTCTCTCTTGTTTCTCTTTTATCCCAGTTTCAGGGTGTCTAGGGTTCTCTCTTGTTCACCTCTCTTTAGGTATCTCCACTCCCCTGCCTTCTCTTGGGTTATATTCACTCTCAGAGAAAGGGGGGCGAGTCTCTCGAACTGGTCTTGCCACCCCTTCTCGGCTCTTCGCTTCTAGGAGTAGTCAGGCTGCCGACAGTCCCTCCCTCATTGGGGAACTTTTAATTGCATAGCCCCTTGCATGAGCTAGCACAGGCTGCCTTTCTTCCAGCTCTTCTGTGCTTCTGAATCAGAGGGGTAAAGGCCTCTTCTCCTCGTCTCGGTTCAGTGGGGCTCTCTCCGGTTTCCCTCTTCAGCACAGCAGGGTAGCTACCAGGCACAAGACAGCCTTCCTTCCCCTGCTTCAGGCGTCTTCACTGCTTTCCCTAAACCAGCTAGACAGGGAACCAGTCCCCATCTCAGACAACTTGCAACTGATCTGGCTCTCTTTTTATACAGTGCTTTCTCCACTAACCCACTACCGATTGGCTGAAATGTCCGTCTTCACCATTCATTGAAGTAGTGCTTGCCCCATAAGCCACCCAGGGTACGCCATCTCCTACTAGTCCGTTTGAAAATCACTTGAATCAATTAAGAGTTCCAGTTGACATTACTACATAAGGGCCTTTCTCCAGTTTATCTGAGTTTATCTTGTTTGCTCCGCCTATGTAGGTGGTAAGTGCTGCTTTCTGTGTTACTCTTACTCTGTGAAATACTTTTTTTTTTTTTTAATTACACCATGTCTTCGGGGTTTTGGTAGTTATTTCATTAATTTAAATTCAGTTTACCCATGGTCCATAATGCAGGATTGAACCCAGCCCTCTGTACATGGAAGGTAACAATTCTATCACTGTGCTATTTCAGCTGCACTGCTATTAAGTTGTGCAGGAGACTAAAGCCTTTTCATGCAGCTGATATGTGTTTTACCTCTCTCCATGCTGGCATCGCATCTCGCCACATTTTGCCAGCTTCACCAACTGCTCTTGTCAACACCTTCACTTCACCAGTGCACAGTCAGGTCGCTGCCAATCTCCAACTTCGCCGCCACAGTGGGTCAGAACTACGCTATTTGTGTGAGTCCAGGAAAAACAACGATTCACCACAGGCACCAATAGTGAAGTACTATACCACACACATCCAACCTGGTGAGAGGCTCTCAAAATATCTCACCAGGACCGACCCGATACTTCAGCAGACTTTCCAGTGGAAGGGGATTGAGCCAAACAGTGAAAACCTAGTCAGGCTGCAACAAGTCATGTGCAGAGCAAGATCGCTGCTGCTAATGCAGCTGCAACTCCGGGAATGAATCTAGAAAACACCTTCCGTTGATGAACTGGTCAAAGAGGTGCATACTGTGGAAGAAGAAATGGAGGATAGTGCATAACCAAACTAGTCAATTGTCTTCTCCATATATAGCCCCAGGTTATGATCGGAGACATCCAGTGTAGGAGTTGTGCCAGACCAGGCCTTGCAGCTGCTGAGGGAACCGGGCAAGACACCATCTTTAGTAACATCCAGGCCACCAGAGAATGGAAGCGGCCCTGCACCGACATACTGGGATAGTGAACACCAGCTCTTCTGGCGTGCTCAAGAGCCATGGCCAACCCCACCCGAGAGTAACAACAGCAAACTGCACCAATACAGCCCTGGCAGTTCTGCCACAAGTGTGGGCAGAAGGGCCACACCTTCTGTATGTGCATGAAACCACCAGATTACATTCGAGTCGCGGAGAGGACCCATACCTTGAACACTTCAGCACATGCAATGTTCAAAAACACCAGCAAGGACAAGAAAGGAGAGCTCCTGAATCCTCAAGATTACTACTCTCCGACCGAGTAAAGACAGAAAACATCAAGTCTGCGCCACCAGATCGACCCAAGGCTGCATTGACACCACCAGTGGGAAACCATCTTGGAACCAGCATTCGCCCAGAGAGGACGATCTGCTGTAGCCTCCCTACCAGCAAGCGTAGCACCCAAACATCTTGGGGAGTACCAGATGGGGTTGTAGAACCACCAGCCACAGTGACAGTTACCACCGCTGGACAGCAGGCACAAGAGCTACAGCACTACAGGATCTTGCACAATATGAATGACAAGTCCTAGAAAGATCGTTATTTTGTCCTCCCTTGTTTCCCCCTCCTTGTCTTGTCGTGCCTAGAAGAACAAGTTACTTACCATATCTGGTATATATTACTCCGATGTATTCCAAATCTATGACAGTAATGTCCACAGCTGAGCTGCTTCAGAACATTTTCGGCAGAGGGCGTCCTGCGTCAATGTCGTCAATCCCATGTCCCTGAAGAGCCTCCGTCGAGGGTCGATGTTATATATAGGACGCAAGACACCCGTAGCCTCAGTTGTAGTTTTTTCCCAGAACGTGTAGCACCAATCTACTGGAGCCTGACTGCAGATAGCCTTACAGAAACGTAAGCTGCAATCGCATAGGACATTCTCCAGAGAGGCAGGTCGGGAGGGCGATGTGGAATAAGTCGAAGGAACATCCGATCGAAAGAACGTTACCAGATATGGTAAGTAACTTGTTCTTCAAGGGGATTGTGTCCTCCGACGTATTACAAATCTATGACAGACTCCCAAAGCAGTACCAAACTATGTAGGTCGGAAAAGAATTTAGAAATTTAGAATACCGAATCAAATGGCGGAATAAAGAACCGCCTTACCAAAGGCCAAATCCTGCCCGTGGATTGAATCCAGGGCGTAATGCTTGACAAAAGTATGTAAAGAGGCCCATGACAAGGTCTATTTGGTAACAACCTGGCCCAACCGGTGTCCAGCATAATCGATAAAGAGCTGATCGTCCTCTCTGACCCGGGACATCCGTGAAATGTAAAAGCTCAGAGCTCTCCTAGGATCCAACCTATGGAGCCTCTCCTCGTCCTTGCCAGGATGCGGAGGAGGATAAAATGCTAGAAGAACTACCTTCTGGCTTAAATGAAAATCAGACACAACCTTCGGCAGAAAAGAAGGCCGCACTCGAAGGACAACCCTGTCCTTATGGAAAATGGTAAAGGGTGGCTTGGCCGAAAGTGCCTGCAACTCACTCACTCTGCGAGCGGAAGTAACCGCGACTAAAAAGACTGTCTTGAAAGACAACATTCTCAAAGGACAAGAGTGCAAGGGCTCAATGTCATGCCTGCTGGACATATCTCTGGACCAGGAACGTCCTCTCCATACAAAATGAGTTACGCCCACAGAACCACTAGACCATTCTACTCAAAATGGAGGTTGTTTGATGCATTGCCCGGAAAACGACATCTACATTTTTCACGTCGTTAAATTTCACGTGACTTAGGTCCGTCATGTGTATCACGGCAGTGCGTACATAAGCAGCGTGGAAACTCTGATCGCTGCTTCTGATTAAGTCAATTTTGGCGTTTTGACAGCTGAACGCCGGACCTGCGTTCTCGCATTTCCTTCAGCAACTTCTTTGGCATATTTTTGAGCGTGTTTCCTCCACACGCTAATTCCGGAGCTGCGTGTATCCTGTTCGCATGCCAAGTCTCCACGCGGACGCTGTCTGCAAGTGCGGCTGTCCTGAGCTGTGTGAATCCTGTTCGCGTGTCAAATCTCCACGCGGACGCTGTCTGCAAGCGCGGCTGTCCTGAGCTGTGCGAATCTTGTTCGCGTGTCAAAAATCTCCACGCGGACGCTGTCTGCAAGCACGGCTGTCCTGAGCTGCGTGAATCCTGTTCGCGTGTCAAATCTCCACGCGGACGCTGTCTGCAAGCGCGGCTGTCCTGAGCTTCGTGAATCCTGTTCGCGTGCCAAATCTCCACGCGGACGCTGTCTGCAAGCGCGGCTGTCCTGAGCTATGTGAATCCTGTTTGCGTGCTAAATATCTACAAGCGGACACTGTTTGCAAGCGCGGCTGGCCTGGCAGCGTGTATTCCATCGTGTGCAATCCTGCACGTGGTTTTCTGAACTACTTTGAACCTTTGGTACCTGTAAACAGGTGAAATTCTAATTTTGTTCTTCGTGGGAAAGGAAGTATTTCATGAACTATTGGAAGGTGATTGTGCACAGTACTTTGGACGCTATCCTGTGGTGCACCAACCCGGTATCTAGCGAGAGCCTCGTGCCGTTCGGGATAAGTCTCCCTTACTAATCTTCCCTTCCTTTGTTGTTTGTTCAACTCCTGGTTTTCTTCAAGAAACTTTCGTGGATTACTTCAGTTTTGCCATAAGGTCAGTGTCTGAATTAATGCTAATACTGTGTTATCTTAGTAATTCGATTGGGACAGTTTCTTATGATACTTTATCTATTCTAGGCATACTTCCTACACAATTCCCACGCCCTTTCCAGTGATCCATCTCTCTGCCTGTTTCATTCAGTCAGAGAGTTGTATCATTTGGAAGGTCTAATTTGACCTACCTACAATCAAGTCGTGTGAAAATGGGATCCGGAAGAGCCCTACCAAATTGTATCCTTTTTTGGTTACCGTATCCTTTTCAGTTGATACATTGGTGATTTATGACAGAATCAGAAGCCATGGAGGGTACGGATCCTGTAACTGTTTTGACTCAGTTAATCACTGACTTGAGAAATGAAATGATTACGGCACAGGACATGCTACGGCATCGAATGGATGTTATGCAAGATGCCATGCATGCCACTCCTCAGGGAGCACGGGTTCCAGTAGTCACTGCATCTGGATCTGGGACTACGACACCATCATTATCACAGGAAACTCTTAAAGTGGTTATGCCCACACAGTTTCCCTTGGCTCCCCCGGAAAGGTTCACAGGTGATCCTAAAACCTATAGAACTTTTGTTAATCAGTGCCGACTTCATTTCCTTTGCCGGCCTAATTCATTTCCTGATCTAACTACTAAAGCAGCATTCGTGCTTTCCCATTTGGGGGATACAGCTGCTGCTTGGGCAAATCCTTTATTGGAATGAAATAGCTCCTTGTTGTATGATTGCTATGATCTTCTGGCTACTATGAACAAAGTCTTTGATATGCGCTATGCTACTCAAGCCACAGATCTGGAGTTGCTGAATCTACAACAAGACACTCAACCTCTGTTGGCTTACATTGCACGATTCAACCAATTAACAGCCGAAACCCAATGGCCGGAAGACAAGAAGACGACTGTTTTCTACAAGGGTCTTTCAGAAGAACTCAAAGATGCCTTGTCCACGGTTCCAGTGGTTCCTACAGGTTTTTCAGAATTTCTTGATTTAATTTTACAAATTGATGCCCGAAGAAATGCCCGCAAAGGAGAGAGAAAACCTTTCCTTCATGCACCGGTTCATTCTGATACACCGGCAGCTTCTTCGAATGATCCTGAACCAATGCAAATTGGTGCGGTGAGAGGCCGGTTGTCTAGAGCAGAAAGAGAGAACCGAAGGAAAAATAACTTATGTATGTATTGCGGTTCATCTGAGCATTTATTGGCGGCATGTCCTAAAAGACCAAATAAGCCTTCGGGAAACGCCAAAACTCGACAGTAGCAGGAGTCCCTGTGTCGAGTGTTACATCGGACTCCATTACATTTCCAGCGCATGCACCGATAGCTGTTGAGATGACTTTACGTTTCGATGATCAAAACTTGGTTTCCAAGGCTATGGTTGACTCTGGAGCCACTAATAATTACATCGATATCACATATGCCAAGAAATGTTCTATACCCCTTATAGCCAAGAACAAACCTGAAACTGTTAATACTGTGGATGGATCGGTCTTGATTTCCGGTATGGTAACTCAGGAGACTGTACCTATTCAGATGACTTTATCAAATGGTCATTCGGAGGAAATAGTCTTTGATGTCATTGCGGCTCCTCAATACAAAATATTACTTGGACTTAATTGGTTGACTCTTCATAATCCCGTCATAGACTGGGTTACGGGATTGATCCAATATCCTTCCGTTCTTTGCAACGAACATTGCTTTACCAGTCAGGTGGTGTCAAATAAATCACATATTTTGGCCTCTATTGAGGGAATTTCCACTATTAGTGTGGTACATCAGAGCGGTACATATATACCAAGTGAATATGCAGATTTTGCTGATGTGTTTGACAAAGGTCAGGCAGAACAGCTGCCTCCACATAGGCAGTATGATTGTCCAATTGAATTAATTCCTGGAGCTAAAATTCCTACTGGTCGAGTTTATTCTTTAACTCTCAAAGAAGATGTTGTCTTGAAATAATACACCGATAAAGCTCTTGATATGGGATTTATTCGGCCATCTCAATCGCCGGCTGCCTCTCCTTTATTCTTTGTTCCACAGAAGGAAGGAGATCTAAGGCCTTGCATTGATTACAGGGCTATTAACGACATCACCATAAAGAATCAGTACCCTTTACCACTGATTAATGTTCTGTTAGATCAATTAGGAACTTCAAGTATTTCTCTAAATTGGACTTGCGCGGTGCTTACAATCTGGTTCGCATTCGCGAAGGAGACGAATGGAAGACCGCTTTTAAGACGCGGTACGGCCTTTATGAATATTTAGTGATGCCTTTTGGTCTTTGTAACGCTCCCGCCACATTTCAGTTCTTCATGAACGATATCTTCAAAGATATGATGGACCAATTCGTGGTGATTTACTTGGATGACATTTTGATATATTCTTCATCTTTTCCAGAACATGTTAAACACGTGTTAGCTGTTTTACAAAGACTGAGAGAGAACAAACATTTTGTTAAAGCCGAAAAATGTGTCTTTCATACACAAGAAGTGGAATTTCTGGGTTACGACATTACCAATAAAGTTGTTCGAATGAGTCGTTCCAAAGTGAAGGCCATATTGAATTGGCCTGTTCCACACAATGTCAAGTCATTACAGTCATTTCTAGGTTTTGCGAATTTTTATCGCAGATTTATTCGTTCTTTCTCCAAAACAGTGACCCCATTGACAGCTTTAACTAGTTCTAAAGTTCCATTCTGTTGGAACCAGAATGCCCAAGCTTCTTTTGAGAGGTTAAAGGAAGCATTTACCACTGCACCTGTACTTCAACATCCTGATCCAGATTGCCAGTTTATCGTTGAAGCAGACGCTTCCAGTGTCGCTACAGGAGCTGTACTCTCGCAGGTTTGTGCAGAAACTAAGGAGGAGCATCCAGTTGCTTTCTTCTCACGCAAACTTACCCCATATGAACAAAACTATACTGTCACTGAGCGTGAATTACTTGCAATCAAGGATGCTTTCCAAGAATGGCGACATCATCTTCTTGGGGCCAAACATCAGGTGTTGGTGTATTCGGATCATAGAAATCTTCAGGCATTCAAAATTATGAAATGTCTTACAGCTAGACAGGCCAGATGGCATGTTTTTTTTGCTCAATACGATTTTCAAATTACTTATCGCCCTGCCAGACAACATGTCAAGTCGGAGGCTTTGTCTCGCATCGGTGAAGAGGTGAAAGAAGAACTATCGGTGCAAAATAAGTTGTTGGCAGATCACGTGATATGTAGTTGTTCTGCACAACCTTCCCTAAAAAACGAGTTACAGGAGTGGGTGAAACTAAATCCACAATTGATTCAGGAATTGAATATTGATATATACAATGGTTTGCCTTTTAAACAAGGAGTACTCTATCTACCAACTGGTACCACTCAGAACAAGGCCCTCAGTTGGGGTCAAGATTCCTTGATTGCCGCCCATCCTGGACAGAAGAAGACTCTAGAGTTGCTGAAAAGATGGTGTTGGTGGCCGTCTATAACACAAGATGTTATAAATTATGTTTCAACATGTTCTGTATGCAGTCAATGCAAGAACACTCCTGGCAAACCAGTGGGTTTACTCCAGTCTCTACCTGTTCCTAAAAAACCATGGGACATGATATCAATGGATTTTGTGGTAGAACTTCCAAGAAATAAAGGCTACAATACCATATGGGTGGTGGTGGACTACTTTACAAAATTGGCGCTTTTTATCCCCTGTATTGGTGTACCAACAGCTGCTGTTCTGGCTGATCTATTCATCCAGCATATATTCCGTTTTTTTGGTCTACCTTCAGTGATAATCACGGACAGGGGCTCACAATTTGCATCACGTTTTTGGAGAGCACTCAATTCGGCATTACTAATTGATGACAGATTGTCTAGTGCTTATCACCCTCAAACGGATGGACAGACAGAGAGTCAATAGCACTATGGAACAATATCTGCGATGTTTGTGCCTGCAGTTTCAGTCAGATTGGCTCAATGGTCTGCCGGCCGCGGAGTTCACCTATAACAATTCCTACCATAGTGCCATAGGTACTTCACCTTTCTATGCTTTGTATGGGCAACACCCACGATCCATTCCTTTGGATTCCAGTTTGTCTTTGGATACTCCTGCAGCAGGACGTAATTTTAAAGATCTTAAGAGTCTACAGAAGAATGTTAAGCAGCAATTGGAGCAAGCTAAAAAACGAGATAAGACCTATGCCGATGCTCATAGAATCCCTGCACCTGTCTACAAAGCAGGTATGAAGGTATGGCTGTCCACAAAAAACTTGAGGATACCCGGTAAAAAGAAATTGTTGCCTAAATACAATCGGGCCATATGAAGTGCTCCATGTTATAAATCCGGCTGCTGTCCGTCTGGCATTGCCACAACGGTGGCGAGTGCATCCTGTATTCCACGTGTCACTCATCAAACCGTGCTCGGATGCTACTAGATTGCCTATACGGCCTGTTGCTATTTCTGTGAAAGGGTCAGACGAATATTAAGTACAAGACATTCTGGACATGAGGCTACGGTCTGGGAAACCGTATTATCTGGTGGATTGGAAAGGTTATGGTCCCGAGGATAGATCCTGGGAACCTCTGTCTAACATTCATGCTCCAGCTTTATTAAGGCGATTCCACTCGAAAAGGGGAGAGGCTGCTCCTTTGGGGGGTGGCACTGTCATGCCTGCTGGACATATCTCTGGACCAGGAACGTCCTCTCCATACAAAATGAGTTACGCCCATAGAACCACTAGACCATTCTACTCAAAATGGAGGTTGTTCGATGCATTGCCTGGAAAACGACGTCTGCATTTTTCACGTCGCTAAATTTCACGTGACTTAGGTCCGTCATGTGTATCACGGCAGTGCGTACATAAGCAGCGTGGAAACTCCGA
This sequence comes from Ambystoma mexicanum, assembly GCF_040938575.1. Taxonomy (NCBI): domain Eukaryota; kingdom Metazoa; phylum Chordata; class Amphibia; order Caudata; family Ambystomatidae; genus Ambystoma; species Ambystoma mexicanum. Next base: position 1,220,910,132 of record NC_090923.1, read on the forward strand.
TCGCTGCTTCTGATTAAGTCAATTTTGGCGTTTTGGCAGCTGAACTCCGGACCTGCGTTCTCGCATTTCCTTCAGCAACTTCTTTGGCCTATTTTTGAGCGTGTTTCCTCCACACGCTAATTCCGGAGCTGCGTGTATCCTGTTCACATGCCAAGTCTCCACGCGGACGCTGTCTGCAAGTGCGGCTGTCCTGAGCTGTGTGAATCCTGTTCGCGTGTCAAATCTCCACGCGGACGCTGTCTGCAAGCACGGCTGTCCTGAGCTGCGCAAATCCTGTTCGCGTGTCAAATCTCCACGCGGATGCTGTCTGCAAGCGCGGCTGTCCTGAGCTTCGTGAATCCTGTTCGCGTGCCAAATCTCCACGCGGACGCTGTCTGCAAGCGCGGCTGTCCTGAGCTACGTGAATCCTGTTCGCGTGCCAAATCTCCACGCGGACGCTGTCTGCAAGCGCGGCTGTCCTGAGCTACGTGTATCCTGTTCGCGTGCTAAATATCTACACGTGGACGCTGTTTGCAAGCACGGCTGGCCTGGCAGCGTGTATTCTATCGCGTGCAATCCTGCACGTGGTTTTCTGAACTACTTTGAACCTTTGGTACCTGTAAACAGGTGAAATTCTAATTTTGTTCTTCGTGGGAAAGGAAGTATTTCATGAACTATTGGAAGGTGATTGTGCACAGTACTTTGGACGCTATCCTGTGGTGCACCAACCCGGTATCTAGCGAGAGCCTCGTGCCGTTCGGGATAAGTCTCCCTTACTAATCTTCCCTTCCTTTGTCGTTTGTTCAACTCCTGGTTTTCTTTAAGAAACTTTCGTGGATTACTTCAGTTTTGCCATAAGGTCAGTGTCTGAATTAATGCTAATACTGTGTTATCTTAGTAATTCGATTGGGACAGTTTCTTATGATACTTTATCTATCCTAGGCATACTTCCTACACAATTCCCACGCCCTTTCATGTGATCCATCTCTCTGCCTGTTTCATTCAGTCAGAGAGTTGTATCATTTGGAAGGTCTAATTTGACCTACCTACAATCAAGTCGTGTGAAAATAGGATCTGGAAGAGCCCTACCAAATTGTATCCTTTTTTGGTTACCGTTTCCTTTTCAGTTGATACATTGGTGATTTATGACACTCAAACGGAGCACCCATCAGAAACTTCAAAACCAAATTCCAGTCCCAAACCGGCACCAGGAAAGGGGACGATGGAAACACATTAGTCAGCCCTTTTAGAAACTGCGAAATCAAAGGTATCTTAAGTAAGAACACTCTTCAGACGAGCGCTTAAATATGGACAGCGCTGCCAGGTAACCCTTAATAGTACCCACTTGAAGGCCTTGTGGGCCAACGAAAGCAGAAAAGACAAAACCATAGGAATAGAACATTGGAAAGGATCAACATTCTGCCTCCTGCACCAGTCGCAGAATTACCGCCAAAGGCAACGGTACAAGGAGTTTGATGCTGGCCGCCTGGCTGAAAGCAACACCTGCATCACGTCATCCGGGAGGTCCCAATCCTTGTATCTCAACCTTTCAGATACCAAGCGTGAAGGTTGTGAGTCCTGACCTCTGGATGGAGAACCTGACCCCCCCTCCCTTGAGAGCAGATCCTCTCGGTAAGGAAGACGTCGTAGAGGGCAGATGGACAATTCTAGAAGGTCCGGATACCACGCTCTCCTGGCCCAATCCGGAGCCACAAAGATCATGCGGGTCCCGAACCGCCGCAACACTTGAGGAATGACGGGGACTGGAGGAAACGCGTACAGCAGCAGAAATGGCCAATCCACCACAAACGTGTCTCCTAAGGATCCTCTCGGAGGAAATTCCCTTGAGCAGAATCTCTCGCAATTCCGGTTGACACTGGTGGCGAAGAGATCCACTTGCAGGGTTCCCCAAAGGGCGAAGATCTCCAGAAGGACTTCCTGAGCCAACTCCCACTCGTGAGAGACTGCGCTCTGCCTGCTCAGAGCGTCCGCTGCCGCGTTTTCGTCTCCGGTAGACTAGTTCTATGGCGCCTTTCTCCAGCAGGGATAGGATTTCCTGCGCCATGAGCGGATCCGGACGCTACAAAGAGAGCTTCCCCGGTGGATTGTCGTGAGGACGCTGAAAGAAGGGACGGTAGTAGCCGTGGGCTATGGTATCCAAAACTCACGCATCTGAAGTAATGGCGCGCCATTCTCCGAGATGCTGTGCTAGCCTGCCCCCCAACCGGCGAACCATGGGACATTGCCTCATGACTGAGATGTAGTGGCTGCGGCAGTGCCTGATGGCAAAGAGGCAACTGCCCAAGCGGCTTTGGCACCACGATTTCCCCGACCACCACAAGTACTTTTCCACTGACCCCTTTGACTGGCAGCCCCTCTCGATCTACCAAACGAGGAGTAGTACCGAAAGGAACTACCTCTCCATTGCTGTCCCCTAGGATGAAAAGGTGGAGGTTGTGGTACTGCAGCGCTCAAAGACTTTGCTGCAGCTTTGGAGGTCTGCAACCTCAAGCTTCTCGTCAGCCTTGCTGCCAAACAAATGAATGGCGTCAAAGGGCATGTTCAAAAGACGGGATTGCACATCCAGGGCAAAACCCGACTTCCGCAACCACGCAAACCTGCGTATTACGGTGCTCGCAGCAATGGACCGGCTGACACCATCTGCCGTGTCCAAACCCGACTGAAGGGATTCGCACATAGCATCCTTGCCGTCTTGCACGAGGGCCAGAAAGCCATCCCTTTCCTCCCCCTCGGGAATTTGCTCTGCCGCCACAGACTCACAGTTCCACAGAGTGTGTCAACTTCGCCAAGGCACAAGTGGAGTTAGCAGCCTCAACGCCATACTCCCAGCAGAAAATACCTTTTTCGCCCAACCATCAAAGCGCTTGTCGTCCCAATCAGGAGGGATGGTAGGGTATGCAGCCTGCTTCGAGGTGGCCGTAGCCGCATGCACCACCAAACTCTACAGAATAGGGTGCGATGATAAGTAGCAGGGGTCACTACTGGATGGGTGGTATTTTTTCGTGAATGACCTGTTAACTGCCGACAGACTTTCCGGAGCGGTCCAAGCCGCCGCCACCCTCTTTTGCAAAGCCATGTGAAACGGCAACTCTGGGTCAGTGGACGGACCCTGATCCAGGATATCCGTCAAATCATCCTGATCGAACTCCACTGGGAGGGCAGACCACCCCAAGTACTCCGTCACCCTCGACATAAGGCGCTGATAAGAAGATTCAGCATGCACCCCAGGTTCCGGCCGGCCAAACTCCACCTCCGGGGAGGTGCCAAGGCCACTGGCATATGTAATGACTGACGGAGTTCCGCCATCTGACTATGCCCAGACAAAAGATCATCAGGGACCTCAGGATGCACAGGCAAGCCCATCTCCTGATCAGACAGTTCATCAACCTCTGAAATTTCTTGCAAAGGCTGGAAAAACTCCAATCTAGGAGGAACAGAAAAGGGCTGAAAAGCAGGCCTCACAGGCTTACTGAGAGCCTTCCTCGGGAGATTCTAAGGCCCTTAGGGGAACCTCTGGCAAATCCTCCCCAAATGGCGTCGAGGACGCCGAGGGAATCGGCGTCGACAACTTCTTTGAGGGCGGAGCCCCGAGAGAGAGAGTCCTTTGACGGACACTGCACAGATGACGCTGACGCCTTCTTCGAAGGCTTCACAGGTTTCAAAGGTCTCAATGGTGTTGAGGACCGGGACATGGCACGGTTAAGGCGATCTCCCTTGTCCGATCATGACCGCGACGGCTCCCAATGATTGCGCCGACCTCCCGAGCCCGAAGGCATGCGAGTGGTGGACCTAGCCTGTTCCTTGCCGGCTTCTTTTGAAGGCGCGGACGGAACTGTGCCTTGCGACTGTAAAATCGCTAACATCCTCTGGCAGAATGAATCCCATTCGGCCGGCGACAAAGACTTGGTGGGACAAGTCAACTGTTTGGCGGAGTCCTCCTACGACGAGGACGGGGAAGGTGACCGGCGATGGCGCTTCCTAGAATGCCTCGACGAGGCAGAGGAATGGGGGGGAACCACTCCTAGACCGAGCCCTGGATTTTCGCCGATGCATAGAGTCGCCCCTCGAGTCATCGGTCAAAAGCACAGCGGACTTCGATTTACGGGGCTTGGACCCCCTACCTACCTTTAATTTCCCCTTATGCTCCCGCAAGGCCTTAGACGTCAGGGAGTGGCAGTCCTCACAGTCGGTGGCATGGCTTTTGCCGAGGCACCAGAGGCAGATGCTGCAGGGGTCCGTGATGGACATTTTCCACCTGCAGTCTTGACACTTCTTAGAGCCCGGCTTCGGGGTAGTAGAGGAAGATGAAGACATCGCTTTCGAAGAGAAGAATCGAGCCCGCTGAGATTCTGAAGCAAACAGGTTTGCAGAAAAAACAGAACTGAGGCTACGGGCATTGTGTGTCCTATATATAACATCCGGCTACGTCGACCCTTGACGGAGGCCCTTGAGGGACATGGGATCGACGACATTGACGCAGGACGCCCGCTGCCGAAAATGTTCCCAAGCAGCACAGCTGTGGACATTACTGTCATAGATTTGGAATACATGGGAGGACACAATCCCCTCAAAACACTTGTGGACAGGCAAGTTATAAATGCCACATATCATATCATAGCGGCTCATAGGTGACCATCATGTATGAGCTGTTCTACAGGAAAACACCTGGTGCATATTTCATTGGAAACCTGGGCTAGACTGAACCATCTTGGAGTGGGAGACAACCACTGCAAACATCAAAGGTACATCTGGGTCAGACTGCAGTTTCCACGCAAGGTAGCTGGAGTCAGCACCCCACTGACACCCTTGCTCTAGTCTGCAGCAGTCAGCACGAAGAAGCCCCAACACTTCTGGTGAAGGGAACCAATTCCTAGATGTTCAATACACTGGAGATGGCTTGACCACAATATACCAACACGTGGTCCATGCACTCCATGTGCCAGCAGGTGTACCTGCAGAAAGAAATCTAGTCCAGTGCTCCACCTGTTGGAGAAGTTTGCAACACCCTGATCGGGAGGATCACTATGCCAGCAAACACAACTGTGATGGTTCCGGGCAGAGTGCGACTCAGCAGGGAGCAACGCCCAAGTTGTCTGTTGACAGAGGTACCAGGGTCTGGGGAGCTTTGGGGCGATTTATTGGTTGATCAGACCCTGGTAACGACAGATGGCATGGAGCTGAAGACCATCAACGTACCAGACATAAATGTTACCAATCGCATCATCCGCTTACCAGGATGCATCATCGCACCAGTTCCACCCGACCGCTTCTGTATCCCCAGCAAATGCTGCCGGCAGCCCATCCGAGGCTGTGCTGGCCCCCGAAGAACATGGACTTTGGAGGCTCACCGATCTCGGAATGGGACGAGAACCATCAGAGGGACCAGCTTTCCCTGTGTGTCAAGGCATTTGCCATCAGCAAGACCCATGGAGTGGAACACAGGATCTGTGAGAGCGATGAGACGCCCTTCAGGGATCAATCGCAACAGGATTGCCTGGACAGAGGAGATGTGGAAGATGTATGCCGCCACCAGGATGATCTTCTGCAATCGGGGATCATCAAATTGTCCAAGAGCCCCTACTCTTCTCCCAATTGTCGCCACCCAGAAGAAGAATGGGGATGTCCAGAAGAAGAATGGGGATGCACGGATGTGCATTAACTTTTGTCTATGTAACACCTGCACTATTCCGGACCAAAACACCATGCTACAGTTGAACGAGGCATTGGACTGCCTTACGGGGAGTATGTGGTTTTCGGTCCTGAACTTGAAGAGTGGCTATTACCAAATCCTGGTGTATTCTGCGATTTGTGAGAAGGGGGATTTCATCTGCTGCTCAGAATCTACGAGTTTGTCTGGATGCCAGAGGGGATTTCTAGGGCGACAACGAAATTCCAACACCATATGAAGAAGATGTTCAGTGACATGGAGGTGCTGGTTTACATCAGTGACATCATTGTGTTCGGCAGGGCCCTGGAAAGATAGGAGGCTCATGAAGGTGCTATATCGCTTATGGGAAAAAGGGTTAAAGGTCAGTGTGGATATGTGCCAGTTTTGACACATCAGCAGCAAGTACATCTGACACATTGGGCCTCATTACGAGTCCGGCGGTAACCGAGGCGGTAAAACCGCCTGGGTACTGCCAGACTCGTATTACCATTCCGCCTCCGTGATTCCCGGAATTACCGGGGCATTACAACCACGGTTTTCCGGGAATCACGGAGGCGGAATGGTGTTAATCCCCATTCCCATCACGTCCTATGGGACTCGATAGGAATGGGGATCATGGAAACACCGGCAGCATCTCGTAATGCTGCCGGTGTTTCCTCGTCCGCCTGCAGGCGGGCGGTGTTAAACCCGCCAGGTCAAACCTGGCAGGAACATTACCTCCCGCCTGCAGGGGTCGGACTCAGGCGGTCCGGAAACAACGGTGGCGGCGGGTTTACCGCCACCGTTATTTCCGGACCGCCTGGGTCGTAATGAGGCCCATTGTCTCTGTGGATGACATTGCCATGGATCCTGCACAAGACCTCAGACCCTGAAAGAGTTCCCAAATTTCCTGGGATTCTGAAACTACTCCCGGACGTTTGCCGCCAGGATAGTCCAATATCTAACAACCACTTGAGGAACTCACCAAAGCATGCCCGCCTACCCAGAGGAGCCAGAGGTACACCCCTACCTCTGTGGATCATTTGTACCATCCAGAGAAGCCCTTTGTTAAGAGTTGACCGGCCGATTCCAGCAGGCCTTCGAAGGGCTCACGTGAACCCTCACCACAGCACCAGGCATCACCTACGTGGATCCTCAGTTGTCATACATCTTGCACGTAGACATGAATTTGGAGGGATTGGGAGCCACCCTTTACCAGGAGAACAACTGTGTGATGAAACCGGTTACTTTCGCCAGGGCAAGTCTACACGCTGCAGCAAAGAACTAACCAGTCCACAAGTTGGAATTCCTGGCAGTGAAGTGGGCCAATCCAGTGAAGTTCTAGAATTACCACTATGGTGCCACTTTCACAGTGAGGATAGACAATAACCCCCTGACGTATATGTTGAAGTCAGCGAAGCTGGACACTGATGGCTCCCTGCATTGCTCAAATATAACTTCAATCTACAATACCGACCTGGCTCCACTAACATCAATGCAGATGCCCGCTCAGAGTTCTCATGCTGCGCCGGACGATACAGCTGGATCCACCTCAAGGAAGAAGTTTTTCTTAAATAGACATCAGTGGTATCTGCCAGGTTGCAAGTCAGCAGGACACACACAGAGCCCTGGGCACAGACTGCTTAGGATCCGCAGCTGAGGCTGTACCAGTTATTTACTGAAATATCACCAGTCTGGAGGTATCTGAGCTACCGCGTTTGGCCTGAGATTAAATCTGTTTGCAGCAAGTACCAGATCCTGGCACCGGTCTGTTCCTGAAAAGCCAAGACCATAGGAGTGAACGTGCCCAAACAAGTCTCACGAGACCCAGAACAGGCTGCAATCCTGTGGGAGTGGAAGAGGTTTGTGCAGAAGGGTGTAATCCTGTATAAGGAAAGGAAAGTTGGATAACGACCATTACATTGCCTGGTGCTAGTGCAGTGATTCCTCCGAGCTTTATAGTATGCACTCTATGACCAGCATGGACATCTTGGCAGCAACAGAGCCTTTGAGTTTGCCCAATCAATGTTTCTCTTGTCTAGACTATCAGGCGACACAGTATTATTGCCATCACCTGACCAGGTGACACCAGGAAGACCATGGCTCCTTCTGCAGCATATCTTCATCGACTGCAGAGTACCAGGCTGATGGAGCTAGTCTGCATCGAGTTACTCAGTTTGGAGATGGACAGACGAGGGGTGCAGAACATCCTGGGGTGGCAGACCACTTCACTTGGTAATCCTAGGTGTTTCCCACCAAAGATCCACGTGCAACCACAGTTATCCTCATGCTGTGGGAGGAGTACTTTGTGCACAATTGGCCGGCCAGGTTTTACACAGACCAGGGTCTGGATTTCAAAACTCATTAAACAGATGCTGGAGCGGATAAGACCACCTGTGGAGCCCTGTACTACTTTCAGAGGGGTGTTCAATTGGAGAGATTCAATCCCACTCTCTTAGCGATGCTGGGCACCTCGAGGCCATATGCGAAAATGGGGTTGAGTCAGCATGTGGCTACCCTGACCCATGCTTACAACTGCACGTAGAAAAATGTTACCAGGCTTACACTGTATTACCTGATGTTCTGAAGGGACACCCGGATGCCTGTAGATGTTTGTTTTGGAGTGACTGCAGATGGAGCAGGCAGCAAATGCTACACCAGTCATAGAAGCAGCACAAAAGTCAGCTAGAGAAAACCCATCAGCTCGCCCAGGTTGTTGGTCAAAAGACTGATATGACGCCAAGGTCATGTTCCACGCTCTTCAGCCTGATGATCGGGTATTGATCTACAGCCTGGTAGAGAGCGAGAGAGAGGACGGAACAAGCTAGGCGCTAAGTGGGAGTTCATCATCGAGAATCAGTTAGTAGAGCTCCCTTTCTACTGACTGTGAGAGGAAGGATGGCCAGGCTACATGAAAACAATGCACCAGAACCACCTGCTCCCAGTCTGCGATGAAACTGAGTTAGAACCAGAAGAGGCATCGCCCAAAGGGCTGATAGCAAGACAGCAGTGACTTTGCACTGACAGGCCAGAAGAGGAAGACCCTTCGTTGGCCCAATCCTCAGAAGCTTCTCAAGCAGCCAAGACACTGAAACCATCGGAAGGCCACCCAGAACCCAGTGATGGTGCTGAAGCCAAGGGAGATCTTTTTGGAGTCTACTAGAGACTTTTATATATCAGAACTAGTGTGGGTTTCTCCACCCATGGGTCCAGATCCCACCCCTTGGGAACCTAAGCCCAACCTAAACCTAAACCCAAGGTGTTTCTCCTGAGTTACATCCTGATCCAGCTCCAGTAACCCCTACACCACAGGACGTGACAGAGGAACCCTTACCCATTCCTTCACTAGTAGTTAGGACTCTGGCTCGGTACAATGTACAATGCTGGGTCAGGGGGGGAACCCTAGATGACACCCTTACTGCTCTTTCAGGGAGAGCAGGCCCGTTATGAAATCAACATAATTCACCAGGGGTCCAGTGTGAGGTTTGCACTGCCTGTTGCTCACATTTTTCCCTTCCTCCTTCCTTAGAGCAGATTCCTGGAAGTGCAGGGGTACTGTGGGAGTTAATGTTATGTTAAAAGACTTCTAAAGTGATACTTTGACCCACAGGTACCATGGCGCTGAAGATTCCGTATCAAAAAGGAAAACAGTTTGGAAAGAGCAAGTGGACTAGACAAAAGGAAACATTAACAAGTACATTATTAGCACCTTATGAAAGGCAAGATGGTCCACAATGGCACGCAGGTTCAGAGGAATAGAGTTCCAAAGCCCCGGAGCCGAGACGGAGAAGGCTCACCCACCAATTGTGGATCTGGAAAAGCAGGGAACACAATGCAAAAGCTGGTTTGCAGATCAGAGATTCCTTGAGGGGGCAGTTAATAGAGGGCTCTGGAGCATTAAAAGGCCTGATGGAACCAACAGAGAATCTTGAATTTAATGCTGGCTTCACCGGGAAGACAGTGGAGATTCTGTGATACGTGGGCACATTTAGGTGCACCTACCGCCAGGTGAGCAGCAGAATTCTGTAACACTTGAAGATGCTGTATCAAAAACATAGGTTGGGAAAGTAGCGTTGTGTTACAGTAATCAAGACTCCCTGAGATGGAAGCAAAGACTACCAGGCTCCAAAGGTTTGTAGGCATTTAAGGACACATTTTCTTCAGCATTCGAAGCTTAGCATGGCCTAAACTACATCTAGCATTGACCTGAGGGGAAGCAGAAAGAGATGAGGCTAAGAGGTGCCTGAGATTCAGGGTAGTGGGTGGCAACTGGTGGCCTGCAGATCGCCTAGGCTGCTCCTGACATACACAGCTCTTCTTGTGAGAGGGAGTGGAGCGCCCCATGATTTGTGCTTAGCCCACCCCCTGCCAAGGCAGTACCACTGACAATTTAAGTTGACTGCCGGGCGTGGGACATCCCATGATGCTGTAAATGAGCCGAGCTGCCCCTGGCATACGCAGCCTGGCTGAAAGGAATGCTGGAGCCACCTACATACTGCTGCCCCTACCCGCAACACCCAGGAGCAACAGAACCCAAGATCTGCAGCAGAAAGGACCTTGAGGAAGTCCTGGCTAGTCGCTCTCACAATTAAGGCTTTTTTGTATATAGTTTATAAAGTGTCCTTCATATATTTTTGAAGGACTCTTTTCTTTTAGTTCTGTACAGTTACTTAGGGATAGATACAGTGTTATATTGACTGTGATTCCCCCATTTTATACAAAAACTAAAAGACTGCTGGTGCACTGAAGCAAGTGCCTGCCTTTCATTGTGTGTAGTTCATATTATAATCGTGTGTTTCTTCTTAGGGGATGTGGAGAATTCTGGTACCAACTTCCTTTCCTGACTACTTCCCTTTCTTACAGAGTTATGCCTAGGGTGAGCCACACACTCGGGTAAGGGGGGGGGGGCAGGATCTGCCAGACACAGGTAAGTGGTGTGTTAAGTATTTAAAAGTAAGAACAAGTGTATTGCTGTGCACGCCTACATCAGCCTAACCGAGTAGTCTGCTTGTGCTGGCACCGTTCACCGGCTGTCTCTTCACCTTCTCCTCATTTGCCTGCCTTGTCTCTTATCTCCCTCCCCCTCCTTGTTTGTCTCTTTCCAGGCTCTGTCCCTGCTCTTACTTCATGTTCGTTTTCGTTCTCTCTTTCACTTTTGTTTATCCTCTCTCTTGTTCATTCTCTCTCCCCATCAACTCTCTTCTCCCCTCCTCCAAAACTAACAGTTTTGGAGGAGGGGAGAAGATGTGGAATACGTCGGAGGAACCAATCCCTTCGAAGAACAAGTTACTTTCTTACCTGGTAACGTTCTTTCGATTGGATGTTCCGACTACGTATTCCACATCTATGACAGGTAATCACCACAGCTGTGCTGCTTCGGAAAATGTTTGGTGTCTGCGTCCTGCGTCAATACGCTGTCCTCGATGGCCTACGTCGAGCCAACGTCTCCGGATGTTATAAATATTACGCACAATGCCCATAGCCTCAGTTGTAGTTTTTTCCCAGAATGTGTGGCACCAATCTTCTGCCAGAATGACTACAGAAAGCCCTGCGGAAACGAAAGCTGCAATCGCATAAGACATTCTGTAGAGGGGCAGGTCGGGAGGGAGCGATGTGGAATACGTCGTCGGAACATCCCATCGAAAGAACGTTATCAGGTAAGAAAGTAACTTGTTCTTCGAAGGGATTGGTTCCTCCGACGTATTCCATATCTATGACAGACTCCCAAAGCAGTACCAATTTAAGGAGGTGGGAAAAGAATTTGGAATTTTAGAATGCCCCATTAAATTGCAGAATAGAGGACCACCTTGCCAAAGGCCAAATCTTGCCCATAGATAGAATCCAGGGAGTAGTGTTTGACAAAAGTTTGGACAGAGGCCCATGTGGCTGCTTCACAAATGTTACAAATGGGAACACCCCTCTGCAGAGCAGTGGAGGAAGCCACACCCCGAGTAGAATGGGCCCTCAAGCCTACCGGAGGGTCCTTACCGGCCAGACGGTAGAATTCCGAGATGGTCAAGATAATCCATCTGGACAGGGTCTGCTTAGTAACGGCTTGACCTAACCACCTTCTAGCGTATCCTACAAAGAGCTGATCGTTCACTATGACCCGGGACATGCGTGAGATGTAGAAACTTTTTCCAGATGCAACCTGTGGAGCCTCTCCTCTTCCTTACCAGGATGCAGAGGAGGATAGAACGCCGGAAGAAAAACATTCTGGCTTAAATGAAATTCCGACACAACTTTCGGAAGAAAAGAAGGTCGAACCCTAAGGACAACCCTGTCCTTATGGAACACCGTGAAGGGTGGTTTAACGGAAAGTGCCTGCAACTCACTCACTCTGCGAGCAGAAGTGACCGCAACTAAAAATACAGTTTTCAAGGTCAACAGTCTCAAAGGGCAAGAATGTAAAGGCTCAAACGGAGCTCCCATGAGGAACTATAGAACCAGGTTCAAATCCCAACCGGGCATCTGGAAAGGTGACGGTGGAATCACATAAGTGAGACCTTTGAGAAACTGGGAAATCAAAGGAATCTTAAAATAAGAACACTCCTCAGACGAGCACTTAAATATGGACAGCGCGGCTAGGTAACCTTTAATGGTACCCACTTGCAGGACCTGGTGGGCTAAAGAAAGCAAAAAAGACAGAACCACAGGAATGGCACATGAAAAAGGATCCACATTCTTAACCCTGCACCAGTCGCAGAACTTTCTCCAACGGCAACAGCACAGGGACTTTGTTGCAGGCCTTCTGGCCGAAAGCAACACCTCCATCACCTCTTCAGGAAGGTCCGAATCCTTATACCTTAACCTTTCAGAAGCCAAGCATGAAGGTTGAGGGACTTGACCTCTGGATGGAGAACCTGACCCCCCCCCCTCCTTCGAGAGCAGATTGTCTCGGTAGGGAAGACTGCGTGGAGGGCAGATGGACATGTCGAGAAGGTCCGGGTACCACGTTCTCCGGGCCCATGCCGGAGCAATGAGGGTCATCCGGGAACCGAACCTCCGTAACCTCTGCAGCACTTGCAGAATGACGGGGACTGGAGGAAACGTGTACAGCAGTGGGAAGGACCACTCCACTACGAACACGTCCCCTAAGGCTCCTCTTGGAGGAAATTCACGCGAGCAGAATGTTTCGCACTTCCGGTTGGCACTGATGGCAAAGAGATCCACCTCTGGGGTCCCCCAAAGGGCGAAGATCTCCAGGAGAATCTCCTCAGCCAGCTCCCACTCGTGAGAGACCGTGCTCTGCCTGCTCAGAGCGTCCGCCGCCACGTTTTCGTCTCCAGTCAGATGAACTGCTGAGATCGAAATTTCCTGCTGGATGGCCCAGAACCAGAGCTGCATCGCCTCTCTGCACAGAGGGAGAGACTGCATCGCCACTGTATTGTCCGTCAGAATCAGGACATTCTTCCCTCGCACAGACGGCAGAAAAGCCTTCAGTGCTAGCCTGATGGCCCTTAGCTCTAACAGATTGATATGGAGTCTGGACTCCAACGACCGCTGACTGTCAACTCGTTGGCATGAGCTCCCCATCCCGTGAGGGATGCGTCCGTCACGATCGTCACCTCTGGCCAGGGTAGCCAAAACGGAGCCCCCTTCATCAGAGTACCTTCGACTGGCCACCACAGAAGATCCTGGGCGACCGAGGGTGGCACCTGAACGGGGTCCGACATCCTGCCGGAGGACTGCGACCGCTGGAGCTTGAGAGCCCATTGCAGAGATCTCATCCGCAACCTTGCCTCTGGCACCAGAAGAATGCAGGATGCCATGAGGCCGAGCAACCTCAAGAACTCTAACGCCGGGAGACTCTGGGCATGTTGAAACTTGTTCACCATCTGCAGAATGTGATGAGCCCTCACCTGGGGAGTAAAACACAGCCCCAGGGATGTGTCGAGCACTGCTCCCATGTACTGGAGCCACTGGGTAGGTGTCAAGTGGACTTCTTTAAGTTGATGGAGAAGCCCAGCCTGTGGAGGGAGCGACAGGTGACTGACAGATGATCCAGGACTTGCTCGGGAGAGCGCGCACTGATCAACCAATCATCCAGGTAGGGGTAGACGTGAATCCACCCTTTCCTGAGATACGCTGCCACCACCACCATGAGCTTGGTGAAGACCCTCGGGCGGAGGTCAATCCGAACGGCAGGACCCGAAACTGAAAGTGCAAGTCGCCAACCGCGAACCCCAGGTACTTCTTGTGCTTGGGATGAATCGGCACTTGAAAGTAAGCGTCCTTGAGGTCTAGAGACACCAACCAGTCCTGAAGATGAAGGGCCTGGAGGACTTGAGAAAGAGTAACCATCTTGAACTTGTCCCTCCTGAGGAGCTTGTTCAAACCACGCAAGTCCATGATGGGTCTCAATCCCCCGGCTTACTTCGGGATCAAAAAATAAGGGGAATACCATCCCTTGTTCCTCTCCGCTACGGGCACCAGTTCTATAGCGCCTTTCTCCAGCAGGGATTTGATTTCCTGCGCAAGGAGCAGATCCGGACTCTTCAAAGAGAGATTCCCTGGTGGATTGTCGTGAGGCCTCTGCCAGAAAGAAAGACAGTAACCGTGGGCTATGATCTCCAGAACCCACACATCTGAAGTAATGGCACGCCATTCTACAAGATGCTGCGACAGCCTTCCCCCAACCGGCGAAGCATGAAACATGGCCTCATGACTGAGCTGAAGCGGCTGCAGCAGTGCCTGAGGGAAAAGAGGCAACTGCCCGAGCGGCCCCGGCACCTCAAGTACCTTGTTTTCCACCTCTGGTACTCCTACGGTATCCCCTTTGACTTGCAGCTCCCCTCGATCTACTAAAGGAAGACTAGTATCAAAAGGAACCTCCCCTCCATTGCCGTCCCCTAGGACGAAAAGGCGGAGTTTGGCGAACTGCAGTGCTCAACGACTTCGCTGCAGCTTTAGAGGTCTGCAACCTTTCAAGGCTTTAGTCAGCCTTGCTGCCAAAAAGATGTTCACCATCAAAGGGCATGTTGAGAAGCCGGGCTTGTACGTCAGGAGCAAACCCCGACTTCCGCAACCACGCAAATCTGTGCATTACGGTGCTCGCCGCCATGGACGGGCTGACACAGTCTGCCACATCCAGACCCAACGGAACGGACTCACACATGGCATCCTTGCCATCCTGAAGGACATACAATTCCACAGAGTGTGAGTGAAACGTGCTAAGGCACACACGGAGTTGGCTGCCTGTAAAGCCATAACCCCCGAAGAAAACACTTTCTTTGCCCAGCCATCAAAACGCTTGTCGTCCCTATCAGGAGGGATGGTAGGGTACGACGCCTGTTTTGCTGGGGCCGTAGCCGCCTGCACCACCAAACTCTCCGGAGTGGGGTGCATAGTCAAGTAACTGGGGTCGCTACTGGCCGGACGGTATTTCTTTGGCAAGCACTTGCTCACTGCCGGGAGACTCTCCGGAGCAGTCCAAGCCGCCACCATCCTTCTTTGTAAAGCCATATGAAATGGTAGCACCGGGTCAGTGGGTGGACCTTGGTCAAGGATATCCCTCAGGTCATCCTGCAGAAAATCCACTGGTGGCGCAGACCACCCTAAGTACTTAGTCACCCTCAACATGAGTCGCCTGTATGAGGATTCCGCATACGTACCAGGCTCATGCCTGCCAACCTCAACCTCCGGGGAGGTATCAAGACCACTGGCGTCGTGCAAAGACTGACGCATGTCTTCCAACTAGCTATGACTAGATAACAATTGGTCAGGAACCTCATCAGGAACCAAACCCCTTCAGACTCCTCATCCACCTCTGAGGTGTAATCCAGGGGCTGGAATAACTCCCTGGAAGAGGGCACAGAAAAAGGGTCAAAGACAGGCCTCCCTGACTTCTTCAGGGCCTTCCTCAGAGTCTCCTCCAGTACAGCCTCCACAAAAGGCGTCGAGGGCGTCGACGGAATCGTCGTCGACGTTGAGCGTGGCGCCGATGGGCCCGACACAGGCCTCGAGGGTGGAGTCCCAAGCGTGTCCTTCGACGGCCTCAGTGTCACTGACTTCCTCGGAGGCGGAGCCTCGAGAGAGTCCCTCGACGAACATGGCACCGATGGCGTCGACGTCTTCTTAGAAGACCTCACAGGTTCAACCGGTCTCGAGGGCGTCGAGGACCGAGACCTGGAGCAGGCATGGCTAGAGCGATCCACCTTGTCCGACCGGGACCTCGAAGGCTCCCGGTGATCGCGCCAACCGCCGGAGCCCGAAAGCGTGTGAACAGTGGCCCTAGCACTTTCCCTGCTGGCTTATTTCGAAGGCGCAGACGGAATGGAGCCCTGCAATTGGAAAATCACCATCATCTCCGTACGAAATGCCTCCCATTCCGCAGGAGAAGAATGCTTGTTGGGACAAGCAACCCGCCGACGGGCGGAGTCCTCGGACAAGGACGGGGAAGGCGACCGGTGACGGCGCTTCCGCGAGTGCCTCGAAGAGGCAGAGGAATGGCGGGACCCACTCCGGGACCGAGACCCCCCTGGACTTACGCCGACGATGCGGAAAGTCGCCTCTCGAATCGTCGGTCGAAAGCCCAGCGGATCTCGACTTTCAGGGCTTGGACACCCTACCGACAGAAAGCTTCTTCTTCCGCTCCTGCAAGGCCTTCGATGTTAACGACAGGCAATCGTCACAATCATCGGTAGCGTGGTCCTCACGGAGGCACCAGAGGCAGACGTCGTGCGGGTCCGTCAGCGACATCTTGCAACCGCAGTCCTGACACTTCTTGAAACCTGACCGCAGGGCAGAAGAAAACAAAGACATGATTTCTTCACAAACAAACAGGTTCGAAGAACCGATAGAAGTACTCAGAAGAACCGAGGCGCGCAGAGATTCGCGGAACAAACGGAACTGACGCTACGGGCGTCGTGCGTCCTATTTATAACATCCGGTGACGTCGGCTCGACGGAGGCCATCGGGGACAGCGTATCGACGTCATCGACGCAGATGCCAAAATTTTTCCAAAGGAGCACAGCTGTGGTGATTACCTGTCATAGATGTGGAATACGTCGGAGGAACCAATCGCTTCGAAACTGGTGATCTTTTTGACTCAAGATTGTCTCAGCAGTCCAACAAAAGGTTGGGAAATGTCTGCCTTCCCCAGGCATTTCTCAGGCTTCTCTCAGCATTTCACAATGTCAGACTTCTTAACATAGTTCACAATACCAGGGGAATGACTCCCTTCCCCTGGGCTTTTCTTCCCAATTGCAAAGTCTCTCATAGGTCTCTGACCACTGCTTCTCTTTCATTCTGCTTGGGCCAACTTGGTTCAGTTCCCTGCCAAGTATGTGCCTTAGTAAATTGCTCTGTAGTTTTCCTTCTTCTCATGGGAGTAGGATCCGGACCACTCTTCTTTGTGTCTGGGTACGTGGGGCCCTTTTCTCCTAAATACCACCACGAGGAAGATGATTCGTGTTACTCTCGTGTGATGGGTCCCAGACCCTTCTTTGGGTTCAGGTACTTGGGGCACTTTTCTCCCAAGCACCAGCACAAGGAAGATGACTTGTGTGGTTTTCGTGTAATGGGTCCCAGACCCATCTTCTTTGCATGCAGGTACTTGGTGCCCTTTCCTCCCAAGTACCGTCATGAGGAAGATAACTTGTGTTACTCTTATGTGGTGGGTGCCAGACCCTTCTTTATGTTTGGGTACTTGGGGCCCTTTTCTCCCAAGTACCACCACGAGGAACACGACTCGTGTTACTCTCACGTAGTGGTCAGTCCCAGACCAGTCTTCTTTGCATTGTGTTATTTGGGGCCCTTTTCTCCCAAGTACCACCACGAGGAACATGACTCGTGTCACTCTCACCTAGTGGTGGGTCCCAGACCCCTCTCTTCTTTGCGTTCGGATACTTGGGGAACTTTCCTCCCAAGAAAAACCACGAGAAAGGTGACTTGTGCTGCTTTCATTTGGTGCATCCCAGACCCTTAAGCTCCTCTTGTTGCGGCACAGAGCTGGTTCACTATCCTGTCAGGTACTTTGACTATGAAGACGCACATTGAACCTTCTTAGTTTCCCACCAGCCAGCCCAAGTGCTCCCCCTACCTGTAGGGAGCCTTGCCATGGACTCTGGTCCACCCGGGAACCCTGCAGTTTCAGTCTTCCTCTGGGCAGCGCAGCCTTTCCTTCACATGCTTCCCAGGCTTCAGGAACACCAGGAGCTTGCCTCCGCCAGCTCACCGTCTGGTCCTTCCACTCTGGATTGGCCCGGGTCCTTCCAGCTCCCCTCTTGGCGTCCTGGTCTGCTTCCTCCCACCTCCCTGCACAGTGCTAGCTCTTCCAGGGAGGACTAGACAAATGAGTCCTGAGTCTTTACTCCTATTCTACTATGCTTGAACCAATGAGTAGCCTGCAACCACTAGACCACTTATGATGATTCTTAAGAGTAATCTACATGATTCCATTCCTCCTCCTCCTTGTCCCAGTATCTATCCTAGATATCTCCCTTGGGTCCAATAGGATCTTCTTCGACTCAATACTTGGGAATGAGGTAGTTCCTGTAGTTCCTTGTCCCAGTACTTCACCCCAAACGACAAAAATAGGGCATATGGTTCAGCAGTGAAGTGGACAGGGGAGGAGAGTGTGCGGGATGGTGAGGGGTTATCAGAATATTCAATTCCCCCAGGATGGTAGTCCTCGTTCTCATGCAAAGGGGCTCCACCTAGCGAAAAGGGAAAAAAATCCACAGAATGATCACACCAGATTCCCCTTTTTGTCAACTCCATGCCAAAAGTATGGTACATGTGTGCCCTGCTGCATCAGTAGCCTGATCCTCAGCGCCTGCTCTACTCGTAGCGTACAGACAGAAAATGGTCACAATATGCCCACTCGAGAGCTGCATCGACAGCCAAGTCTCTGCAGCGCAGGGGCAGCATTTAAAATATGCCCCCGTACCAAAACTACAAGATCATAAGTAAGCCATGCTGGTAACAGGGTAAATGCTAAATAAACAAACATATGCCTAAATTGAGGCCTGGTGTTTGGTACTACTTAGGATCATGGCCTCCACGTCCCTATTGATATCGAAACATGCATAAGCTCCTATGAGTCAGCTCTGCTGTGGAAGGTGATGCATTATGGTCAGCCGGGTGTAGACTACAAAATGGCTGGATAAGAACCTGGAGGACCGGGCAGCTTCTTTGATATCTTTGTGAGTTCAGGTAAAACCCTCTGTCAGAGACAGTCACACAGCAGGTAGCTTTACTGGACCTGCTCATCAAAAGAGCACACCCATTTAAAAGAAGTAGCATCACACCAGGGTGCTGCATCTCTAAAGGCCTTTGCTCTTAGTGAGAATGGAGGGAGGCAGGATTGGAGTAGGAAGGAGTGCTCTGGTTAATAGAAGGAGACTTCCAGACAGGAAAGAGAGACGGAGGGAAACAAGATGGTGGATCTGCCCCTACCCTCTCTCAGGGCACATTGAGTGACCTTTGATGTGGACCAGGACACTACCACTCTGCACCAGAATCTTCTCAAAGAGGGAGAACAGACCCTAAAATGGAACCATCATGTCCTTGTGTCCCCCTGAGTGGGCCTCACAGCAGCAAGGGGGCCAGACCAGCCAAAGCTCCCACTTCTGCCACACCAAATTGGTCGCTCCATTTTCAGCGCACCTTGGACGAAAAGGAAGCCACAGATGCTGGCTTTTGCACTCCTCCACCAATCATTACTATTGCTTGCACTTCAAACCAGCTCAACACTGCATCATGCCCTAGTTGGATCCAGCTAGCCCTTAAACATCAACACCCCCAAGATCACCACTTTGATGACCGTTGCTTGCTGACTCGAACTGCTGGAGCGTCAGGCATCAACCCCTCCCAGCGGCCAAAGCCCAAATCCACCTGGCCCAACATGCAAAAAGATCCTGCTTCACTGAGAGCCTCTTTCCGACCGTACAAAGCGACCACATTCCCCCCCTACTCAGTGCCTGTTTGCTGCTTGGGCCTAAACAAACCAACATGCCCGACTGAGCTTTATCCGATCACATCACCGTTCCACACCGGGTCCAACTCTATCAACCCATCAAGAACTGAATCCAGGAACTGTTGGCCCTTGAACTGCCCCCTCAGTCCACTTGGGCCCTAGAGACTGGTTAGGTCACGATCGTACCCGTTTTAAAAAACAGCATATCTTGTTTGTGACTAGTAACTTACATACCACCAATGGAACCAGGTTCAGAGTGCTACTTTCCTCAGTCTGCCGCATCTTCTTTGTTATACCTCCGGGGTGGGCTCTTGTACAGTATTTTATATTCATTTTATTGGAGATGGTGTTTTTAATTATCAAAGTATATGCGTTTTTATAGAACCTTGATTGGACATTCCCTTTATTTTGAACTGTGTTACTGTGTTGTTTAGGTCACCACTGGTTCACCTTCACACCTATCTGAAGAGCATTGCCGTCCTTCGGCCAACTTTACCAGAAAATACTAAGAAGGTATATCTCATAACTGTCCCTGTTTTACCTTTATGATTGCATTGGGTTTTGGTTTGTAGAAGAGTGAGTGCTTAGTGGGCCATTATATCCCTATTCATCCTTGTACGCCTGCCGAACAGAATCCAATTCATTACTTTCTTTATTTGGGGATTCTACTGCCACGTTTTGGGGCCCCACAACCTTTTGCATTCTTTGGTATCTTAATTTCTTTTTGGTGGCCAGTGGGATTTCTCCTGAAATTCACCTGCCATTAAGTCCCCTTTTACCTTATATAAGTTATTTCGTATTTGGTCGCCCTAAGATGTCCACTCCCAGGGGTGCCTCTCATTGTCCCAATCATCCCCCTACAAAGGTTTTAGGGAGCAGTTTGATGGCAGTTATGCTTTAATTTTGGCTTCACCAAAGGTCCAAGCAAATCCTGCTCCCGGTCCTTTTGTGTTTCAGGGCTTTCCTTTGTCAATGCCTCAAAATTGCTTTCTGACCATGTGGGCGCATTGTGAGCCCCTTATGGAAGCCTCCATATTGGCCCTAACTGGTTTAGACCACTAAAGTCCCTTGACTATCCCCCTCTGAGTTCATGTGGGGGTGGCTATGGCTAAGTGGCAGTTCCACTAACCAACCAGTAGGATTGGTCATCTGCCCTTTGCCCCTCTTAGTGATTGGCTGGCAGGCCTTTTGGTTCAGCCCCTTTGTGCAGGGGTATTTAGGTGTTATCCTGCCCCTGTTGCTCTCTCCTTTTTTCTTTTTCCTGTAACTTGGAGGTGGCAGGTCTGCTGAAGGAGTTTTCCTGCCACTTCCCACAATTCCTGACATTTTTAAAGCCCTCACTTGGAAAGTGCAATGGTTTGGGTGTTTTTATTGTTGCTACTAGACATCCAGCCTAGGCTTTTAGGAGACATTCGGTGACTCTCCAAATCTGCTGAGTCAAGATCTCCACTTGAACAGTTTTTTTGGGCTGTTCACAGCCACATTCCGCTGTTTATTGCTAGGATCATACGCTTGGCTGTGGGTCGTTGCTGGTGTCCAGAGGGGGGGTTGAAACGTTATTATTCCCCCAGAACATCAGTTTAAGAAGTCTGAGGCTGCCTCTAGCCCTTGTCCCTGTCCTAGGACAGTTTGTTGCTGCGTTCTTTTTCTTTTTGTGCTGCTGGGAGCCGTTTTCCGGGTTCCCTCATCTTCCTTCGGTCCTCTTCACAGAAATCTGCAATGCATGCTTGAGGGTCCATGCTCTGGGAAGATCCTTTGGTACTTTTCTAGGTCACTGGAACTGTCTTTGGCCCAAGGTTTAAGTCCTGGCAACCAAATCCAGAAAACCTCACCTGTGCAAAAGAGACGTTTACTCACTGGGTTGTTTTGGGTGGCTGGAGCCATTTCTGCCAAGGCTATTGATGTACCTATATGAATGCTCACCTTTGAGTCCAGGGGTGGGCATTTGCTCGAGTTGCTCACTCTCAGGGGATCCCCTGGTCTGTGGTAGAGATTCCTTGGAGGCCAGTCTTCACTGCATTTCCCGTAGAGTAATATTTCGGAGCGGGAGATGGGGATTGGGGGAGAGGGGGTGCTACTGTTCTGCTACTACTACTTCTGTAGCTTGGTTTCATTTTTTGACTTCTGGAACACTTCTCTGAGGGACTTCCCTTGTGTTGCTCAGTGTAGAATCCACACCTGTGGGTTTACACAGACCTACCCCCATTAAAGCAGGTGCCCTTTTAACTCTCTCACATGTGGAACTCTCCTAAAATTCCCCTGGGGTACTTACCTGACCCTGGACATTTTTCCTAAATCTGCCAGGGGCTCATTGTGCTCTGGACCAAGATTGATAATGTTTACACTTACCTGTGATTTAATAATCATTTTCAAAGTCATATCCTGCTTTTCTAATCATAGTGAATGTACGTTCAACACTAACTAATTCTAGGAACAATATGTATATTTTTCCCAAAACTTTCTGAAGGAGGTAACTGTGGTTAAACTGTTTTATTGAGTCTTGGAAAGTTGTGGCTGTGGTTAACAACTGTTTCAAAATCTTTACAACTATGATGTATTACTACTGTACTTATGAATCTGGATTATGATTATAGGCCTTAGGAATATTTAAAGTTTTTCCTGTTGGTAAAATTGTATATTTCCCTTTTTATCCCATACCCTGCCATATGTTTTTGGTGCCAGTGGCGTCACTACGGTTTGTGACACACGGTGTGGTAAATCATGTTGTCACCCCCTCCCAGGGGGGGTGGTGACACCATGAGTTACCGCACCGGGTGTCACCAACGGTGACCGTGCTTTTAGTTTAAGACATCATGCACAGTGAAACCTATTATATCTTGTAGGTGCAGCCACACATTTTTATTTATTAGGTCTATACAAGGAGTACCTTAGAACCACAAGCCGTGGTGAGGAGGTCCAATGCTCTGTGTGCAGTGCAAGTGCTATTTTTCTTTTGACTGCGTTTTATTACAGTTTTCGCCCGGCTTTTTCTCCTTTTCAGGGAGCACCGAGAATGTGCTCTGTAGGCATGCGTAGTGTCACATGATCTGCAGTTAGCGCCATGCTAGGGGGCTGCCCGTCCACAGGGTCTTCAGAAAGCAGCGGAAATGAGGGGGAGGGGGTAATTCCTGTTTTGTGAGCTCTCATCTTAAAGAAGCACGATTTGGGGTTTACTGCAATGCGAAATATACCATGATAAGCACAGATGGTTTTCTCAAGCTGGAATATACAACCTTCCAATGTCAAGGCACATTTAAAAGTGCGCGAAGGAAGACGAGAAGGACTTCACTGTTCGCATTAGTCTCCCATAAGGACAGCTTGCAACTGTGAAGTGCCAGTGAATTCAGGCTGCACCTTTGAGCAATACAAACACGGTTTGTATTGCTCAAAGTTTCAGCCTATAAAGTGGCTTCACTAGGTGGGTGGAGAGGAGTACTCAGCAGCCCTGGTGTCACCCCCTGTGAGGGGTGCCACCCGGTGCGGTCCACACACCCCCCCCCCCCCCCGCATCTCCCTAGTTACGTCACTGTTTGGGGCTGGCCATCTGGTGGCCTTCGACATACACTGGGGCTGGGCTTTTTGTTTGGGACACAGTACATTATCGTGAAGGCCCATAGGGGACTTCCCTGCTTGGTCAATTTTATAGTCCCCTCGTTCTTCCCAGCCTCCTGTTATTTTATGTTGGGTGCTCAGCTCTGGTTGGGGGCCCACATATAGAGGTTGGGGTTAGGAGAGTTCTTGTAGAGGCATGACTGTTTAATACATTTGCTAGGTATATTTTAATACTGTGTGTTATTACTAGAGTCATTATTTAAACTGATAGTTTTATGTGTGAGACTTCATTGAAGTTTAACCTTTTAATTATATTAGTGTGTTCTTTTAAACGGATAAGTGTGTGGGTTAACTGTCACATTGAGTCAGCCTACTTCCCCTACCTGAGAGTTAAGCATTGTCAATTTGTCCATGTCACCCACCTTAAAAGAGGTTTGGCTTCCCTTACTTGTCAGATGTGTTGGCCTTCCACCTACAGTTAGTGGTTGTAGCATCATCAGCAGAGAGAAGTACAACAACTCTCTTAAGACCTTCCGTTTCTATTCTCCCTCCAAAATTCTCTTCAGTCTCCAACTCACTCAATCACATACAACCCAGATAGCACCACCTTCTCATATCAAACACCTTGCCTTCACCTACTCAAAGTACCCCAAAAGTCTCCACCAACCTCTTCACCACCCTCCTTCCTGGTCTACCCTCCAACTCCAACCTCACCCATACACCTTTCACTCTCTACTAGAACTGATGGCTTTTTATATATCGTCCGTTCCTGCTTAAGAGTTCTGCTTGGCTCCTACTGGTTCCCAGAGTCAGCTGCTCCCCTGGGCCAATCTTCATGTGAGCTATAACCTTGTGTGCTGGGACTTCCCCTGAAAGTCTTCAAAAAGCCTTATATCCCTGCCATCTTTACAGTCTCTATTTTCTTGAAGCCAGTTATGTGGCCAGAAGGGCTGCTTGCTCGTAGGTTGTCTTCTATCCTGGGTGATTCTGTACATTGTAACACAACAGAACGGTTTAGGAGTGTTTTCACACTATATACTGTTCTTCATCCAACATCAATCAGGCTGTCCCTGCAAGAAGCACACCCTGACCCTATCAGGGAAAGCTCTCCCTAGGCGACCGGTTTTGCACCGCCTAGGGATAGTGGGAGAAAACTGTCCCTAAACACAGATTTTACATTCTATGAAACATCCTGTCTTAAAAATCCAAAAGAGCGGGAACAGGAGGAGATAAATCTTTCTATTCGATCGTATTGTGTTGTGTTTTTCAAAGATATTCTGCCACAGGGAGTTTCCTTAATCTTTTATTCACCAGCTGGACAGAAGCCTCCAAAAGCGTCAGTTTCCACCAGGAGGTTGGTTAGAGTACTATACACATACATCGTTCCAAGACGTCCGTCCTGTTTGGCCAACACATACAACCACGCCTGCGGCCCAGGCCAAAAACACTCTCACTGAGCCGGCAGAGTATCTGCCAGCTACGAGCGGTCACGCCAGCAACACGGCGCAAGAGTTTGACAGGTAAGTCCTGCACTCTGAGGAGTCCACGGCCACGCAAAATGCAGAACCTGATCACAATAAGTGCTTGGGATAAGCAGAACAGTTATAATATATCAGATTAATACAGGATCCTCTCACTACAAAGACCGAGGAACACCCAGACATGGCCATAACCAAATGGACCTTGCCTCAGTACTCCACCACCCACATGCATTTTAACACCAACAATTAACAGGTAGAGGTAGGTGCTTCATGCAAATTACATCTGGCATTGGCATGATCTATTGGCATATAATGATGCACACCCACCACAGTGTGAAATGCGAGTAAACTAGTGTGCATGTTCCAGAAGGGGATCCACACACTTCTCCCTTCCCATCCCCCGCCCCCATCTCCCCCTCCTTTTGCCTTCAAAAATAAATGGCAAACTTATTATAAAATGTTTTAGTCTTCATGTGGTAGACACCCATAATTAGCTTGTTACAAATATCATGGCTGCACTGCATAAAAGATGGCCTCACTTGTAGAGCCACACAGTTGGGGGTGACCAATGTATTTTCCCTTGTGTCTACCTACAGGGGACAGAGGTAACCGCCAGATCCGCCCTGCGGATAGATGTTGCAGCCATGCCATCTACACAAATAAGTTGGTCCTGAAAAAGATGACATTCAAAACTGTAGTCATGGAAACCGGTCGACCTGATAAGTGACGATGTCTGTAGAATGAAGTTAAGACATATCTAAAATCACATTTCCTTACCGTGTGTGAGCACTCTTTTTAGACTATCCCTATATATAGGGATATTTTATTATCCAAGAGTGACGACTGATGCTTTTTGAGGCTTCTGTCGAGCTGGTGAATAAAAGATTAAGGAAAGTTCCTGTGGCAGAATATCTCTGAAAAACGCTGACGAGATACGATCGAAGAGAAAGATCGATCTCCTCCTGTTCCCGCTCAGTTGGATTTTTAAGAGAGGATGTTTCATAGAATGTAAAATCTGTGTTTAGGGACAGTGTTCTCCCACTATCCCCATTATATAGGTGGCGCACCACCGGTCGCCTAGGGAGAGCTTTCCCTGACAGTGTCAGGGTGTGCTTCTTGCAGGGACAGTCTGATTGATGATGGATGAATGAGAAAAGTATATAGTGTGAAAACACTTACTCCTAGACCATTCTGTTGTGTTACAAATTCGAGTCTTTTAAAGGTAGGAAAGTATATAATGTTCCTATACTCCAAGTAATTCCCCTGGCGTTTTCGTATTTGACTCTCTGTTAAAACAGGGGTTGGGAAGTGTTCCGTTGTCTCCCTTGTTCTGCTGCAGTCCCTTACCAGTTTCACTTCTGCTGCTGCCCCAGCGATCCCCTGTAGTCAGTCTTGGGTTTGTGGGGTGGGTGTTTAGTGTTTAATTCAGTTTCAGAAAGTGAAATATCAGTCCATTCCAATTTGGGTATTGAATCGATTCTTCCTGCTCCAGGACGGGTTTTATTATTTGGTCCCAGGTGCTCTGTGGTAGTTGTAGTTCGAGTTTTCCTTTACTCTGTACAGATTATTTGGATCCATGATCCATTGCAAGTTTTGGGGGTGGTCAGTGCATGCTCAACTTCATATTCTCTACAAAAACAGAGCAAGACACCTGGCAAGGACAGAGGCTGATAGCAATTGGTTCAGAGAGAGCGGCACCAATGTGCATGCACGGCTCCAGACACACCGGGGAGCCGGAGACCAGGGTCCTCTTCATCTCCCCCCCTCACTTGACATGGTCATATCCATAACCCTGTAGCAATATGCGTGGGAGAAAGACAGCTACCAGGTCTGGGAAGCACAAACACAAGTAATAAACAATATGGCCAGCCATTTTGAGCACCATATTACACAAAAAGGCTGCCATGCGGTTAAAAAAATAGCATTGCACATCAGTGCACCCGCACCCAAAACCTAACACCAGGTGTCAAAAAATGTCAAAAAGTTAAAAGAAATGTTACCCCCACAACAATATCCTTATGGGAAGTAACAGCGATTGAACACAGATTTAAATGGGGGACAGGAGCTCCCATGCGCTAGTAGCCTTAAGGACTGATCAGTGTGCCAAAAACAAATGAGTTAAGCCAGGGAGTGAGTTTGAAAAAAACCTCACACCCCAAAATCAGTCCCAGATCACACAAACCTGCAGATATGATGAGGATTCCAATACAAGAGATGGCAAAGCAGCAAAAAGAAGACGTTTTTACTAACAGATACCTTAGACTTAAAATGCATCAAACATATTCTAATCCTGGTGGAAATATGATGTATTTCCCTAGTCTGCTGCTGGCATCGATGCAAATAAAGGAGATTCTGTGCAACCCCCTACGCTCACCTGTCGAAGCCGGTTCATTGTCTCCACCTGTTCGTCCTTCTCTCTCTGAGCTTCTGAAAGCTGTGCTTTCACACCGTCAACATCTTGGTCCTTCATCTGCAGAAAAGAAAAGGGGGAAGCAATGTTTTCATCACTCATCTCTATTTTGCAGAGCCCTTTATTTTAACTCTCCAACTGCGATCAATGCTTCTCATGTCAACATTCTCGGATATGTTCTGGCCCATGAAAAACACAAGTAGACACTAGCATTAAATCCCCTACCAGTGTGCTTGGAGCCTACAGTGTACTAAAAAATGTGAGCAGTCATTTCCTTCAAGAGTTATTTTGTTGTGCATAGCAGCACTTGGCTGGAATTCCTATCTTCTTGCAGTCCTGCAGTTTCTTGTGCTATAGACTAGCAATGTGGTAGTTCGTCGAACTTGTATTAGACTATAGGTCTACATCCAGTCGGTAGCTTCCTAAACTGCAGGCTTGAGCTGAAATAGTGATGTTTTTTTAGTGCTGCTGTTTCGTATACACTTTTTGGTGTGCCAACTACTTGCAGCTCCTTCTAGAATCCCTACTCAAATGATACTCTCAACCTCATCAGTCCACTCTACCTTCAGGTCAGATGCATGCAGGTCCTTTATACGTTGGACATTCTCCAGATGCTCACCATGGTTCTTTTCAATGGTTTCCTACAGAGAAAAAAATGAAGGTTACCAAATTACCCAAACTGAAGACTTCTTATCACTGTTGTGGAAATCGAGCGGTATCAATTTAAATAAAGAAGAAAAACACATTTAAAAAGAAACATACAAATCACATTTCAAAGTGCCATAATTCAGGGAGAAAAATTACCAGATATACTTCAGCAAATGAAAAGGGTATGAATACCTCCTCAACTAACTCCCCCAAAATCAATAAATGCGTTGCAGACAAATGTTGACTGTGGTCAAATCATTAGGTTAGCTGTATGTGTTAATGGTTCACCTCCGGTATTTGCATTTAAGCCTGCAGCCAGAGACGTGAATCTTGGCAGGGCTGACTCAACCCGTTACAGGTTTCAAACAGAGCAAATATAAAGTGGGTAGTCCCAACATCTACTAACAGAATGCTTAAAATTGGGAGGAATCAGTCATAAAGCACTATATAAAATGTGCCCTTATCGTCATAATCACTGAAACCTAATGGAAGGTGGTGTATTGCTCAGCGGTGCACAGGGTGAGAATTTCACAAATTCACCTGGTAGAAGTAACGACTGATGTCAAGAAAGAGGCTAAATTCAAGAGAAGCAACAGACTGGAAGGGTTGAAAATGAGAAATGATGGGACTACATTAGGGTCCCACTGGGCAGAGGGCCGCTTGGTAAGAGGAAAAGATTTAAAGAGCAGGTAAGGTGATGGTTTACGGCATCACTCGAGTAGCAGTGGGTCACCTGGACCATTCCTGATTTGATAAGATCCTTAGAGAAAGACATGACTTGATCGATTGGGCAATTTACATGGTTGTACCTTTTCACAAAGGTTAGTTCTTAAGAAACAAACTCTCAAGTTAAACAATTGTAGGGGCAGATGAACATTATCCCTTTGTCTCTTAAAAGAAAGTGTCTATGAGACTGAAAATCCCATCTGCCACTGTGGCATTAGGCTGTGAGCATTTTTTACCATCCATTTTGGTTTATATGACTTTTTCCCCAGTGCGTCCTGAACTGAGTCATCAATGGAGAAGCACATACCAACACAGCCTCTTGGTAACAACACATGGGTCAGGGTACCCCAACATACTGGTTCAATGGATTGTCTTTCTCCCGCAGATTCTTCATCAGATAGATATCCTCCTCCAGCTTCAGCTGCTCGGAAAAAACTTCGACATAGGGCGCAGTGGACCTCGACTCGGCCGTCTATCATCGATCGCTCTTGACTTGATGCTCGATCGTCGGCTCTGGACATCACGTCAGAGTCATATATATGCTATGTCACTACTCACGTACCCCGGTAGCACTTGTTACATTGCAGACTATCGATGTTTTCTTAAAATAATGTTTTTCTATCCTATTTGGGATAAGAAAGAAAAGTTACGTGCTGTGAGAGGATGTGTGTGTTTATCTTCCTGGTTCTGCTTTAAGTAACGTTATGGTGTGGGTGATGACGGGGCACGTTTGGCTACGCTGGCTACGAATTTCATGAAAATAGGTGGAGCATATAATTTGAACTAGTGATGTCAGCTTCAGGGGAGAGTGATATGATTTAGTGCTGCGAGGGCACTTGAATTTAGGGCGATGCATCAACGGATAAGATTAGCACAAGATGGCCCCGCCCACCCCGTTGTTTTCGTATGTGTAAAAGTGCAGAAAACTAAGGTAAGATGCATAGGAAACATTTTTAAGATCGATTACAGTATGCTTAAAAATACATGCCCGAACGATCGGGACAATAACACTTAAGCAAACTGCCCCTTTAAGAGAAGGCGGAACCGACATACTCTTCACAATAGAAACCTGACTGTCAGATGACTAGAAGGTAATAGCGCACACATTCATCCCCAATAACTCATGCAAGTCAACCGCACTGGCACAAGAGGAGGTATTGCCATGGCACACAAGGAACACCTCAAACTCTAGACTTCACAACACATGACTTTCAGGTTTGTGAAGGATTTAACCGTGACTCAACCATCAAACAAACCTCTCCTTCCTACTCATCTACAGACCACCATCCACTTTGGAGATGTAATTGCTAACCGAGGGATACAACAAAAACATCTAACAGAGAATTCAACATTTGGTGCGAGGATAAAACATAATTGTTTTATCAGGTAAATGTGTATATATGTAAATACATTGTTTTCTCCATCACAAAATATACGTTAATATGTTGGGTTTACATCATTTTTTTTCATTTCTTTTTAACACTTTATTAATTTCAGGTTTGCACATGTATACAGCACTGAAGTAACGGAGAAAAAAGAAAAAAAGGATGTTAGGACCGTCTTTGCTTCGTATACTCTTCCAATTGCAGCGTTAAAAATTCGTACTAAACACATTTAACCCCCAACGTGCCCTCCCCCCACTCAAAATGCCCCCAACCCGTTTTGCCTGTAGTGCCAATGTTTAACACGCTATTCCATGTCCTGCTAGGGTTACTCTCTTAGTGTGGTGAGGTCACTCGGGACTCCCGTTCTCTTCTGTTTCCAGTGTCAGTGGTGAGAACAGCGATTGGGTAATTGAGTTCCACACCGCTATGTCAGTGCTGGTGTCCAAGACACCAACGTGTGCCGAATGCCGCCAGGCCGTTGACTCGGCTAGTGCCCATTTTCTGAGATCCCGCCACCAGTCTTCTATATGGAGACCTTGCAGGGACAACCATGTCTTTGCTATCTGGCGTTTAGCAAGTACAAACGCCAAGTCTTTCATCCCGGAGGCAGACCGCAAGTGCACAGTGCGTGTAAACCGGCCAAGCATGCAGGCTGTGGGCAATAGCGGGCATATATTAATGTTGCCCTTTTTCATTCTGTCGCTATGTTCTCCCAGTACTGTCTACTCGTGGGACAAGACCATAACATATGCAGCATGCCTGCGTCAGAGGCAGCGCACCTCGGACAGTGTTGTGCCGCTGCCCTGGGGAATTTGGATATCAATAAAAGGTGTCAAGTATGCCCGGTGAATTACATACAATTGGATCAATTGCAGTCTCGCGTTCCGAGATACCTTCTTGTGGTATTGCAGTATATGTGCCCAGTGCGTGTCAAGGATTGGGGCTCCCGGGTCTTCCTCCCATCTAGCTCTAGTGGTGGTCTCAGATAAAGGTCTGCTCGTTAGGAAAAAGGCGTATAGCCTAGAGATTGCCTGTGTGCCTTCAGCATTATCGTACAAGGTATCTACCCCTGTGTGTGCTTTCACCAATCCCCCGTACGTAGACCACAGACATATAATCATGCTTTGATAGTTCTGTGTAACAGGAATTGGCCCCGATGTAGGCCTGTATGGTTGACTAGCTTCTGGAAGGGTGTGAAAGCGGTGCCCGTAAGCAGGTCCCCTATTGTGACTATACCCTTTGGTTCCCAGTGTGTCCATATGCCCAGGCGCACCTGGGTTGCATCCGGAGCTAGCAAAGCCAAGGAGATCTGTAATGAGAATGGGTCTTTCATTCTGAGTAATGCCAGCGCCCTGTCCCACAACTGTGTGCCTAGTGTTACTAAATAAGGGTGGCTACCTTCTCCTGGCCGTTTGATCCACGGCACCTCTTTCAGAAGAATGCATGGTTCTGCGGGTTGGAGTAACCCAGTATCTAAGGTGGGATCGTCTGCCAGCCATCCCACCATGAACTGCAATTTCCCAGCTATGTAATACATCTCGGAGTGAGGCACTCTGATGCCGCCTCCTTCGTAAGGTCTCTTTATTGTGGCAAGTGCTATCCTACATCTACCATTATGCCACAAGAATCCCCTGCACAATGAATCCAAAGTTTTAAAGAAGGACTTGGGTATGTTGTATGGGATATTTGCAAATAATGCAGTAATCTCAGGAGGGAGATCATTTTTAGCAGTGCCACGCTGCCAATCAACGAAAGGGGCAGTCTGGTCCAGAATGCCATCGAATTCTTAACCCCTAACAAAGCTCTTTGCGTGTTGTCGTCGGGTTCTCTGACCGGGTCGTGGTATAATATCAACCCCTAAATACCGAAACATGGTGTTGCTCCATTTTAGGACCAACTCTGGGAGTTTGTTAGTTTGTGTCCTGGCAAGTCCCACCAGTGGGAACAGGGACAACTTGTCCATACTAACTGTGATGCCAGATATTCGGGAGAAGCATGCTAGCGCCTCTATTAGGAGTTCCAGATTGTCTTCTGGGCGTATGTGAGGGTGTCATCGGCGTACATGGAAATCAAGTGGTACGTCCCGAGGACCTGTATGCCCGCTGTCAGGTATTCCTTCCGCAAATATGTGGCCACCGATTCCATCGCCAGAAAGTACAACATTGGGGATAATGGGCAGCCTTGTCTGGTGCCCTTTTCCAACAACCAGGGTTTCGAGAAGTGCCTGCCTGTCCCGACTCTCGCCACTGTATCTTTATGTATTATTTCTACCCACCGTAGACAATGCAGGCCAAAGCCCAGCCTGCACCAGAGTCCCACCTGATGGAGTCAAAGGCTTTCACGGCATCTAGAGCCGCTATGGCGCCCAGGAGGCCATGCTATACATAATGTGATGTAATTGTCTCAATTCCAGGATATATGTCTGCCCGGCACATAACCTGTTTGGTCAGGGTGCACTATCGTGTGTATTAACTTTTTTAGTCTATTTGCTAACGTTGCCGTTAGAATTTTGCTATCCTGGTTAAGCATTGACAATGGTCTGTATGAGCTGCAGTCCTGTGGCGGCATGTTGGGTTTCAGCAGGAGTACTATTATTGATTCACTGAGGGCTAGGCGGAAGGATGCCGGAATCAAATGCCTCTGTTAGAGCATTCAACAGCTGCGTGGCCAATTCTGTGGCAAATTCCTTATAGAATTCGCCCGGTAGGCCATCCGAACCTGGAGTTTTCCCAATGGGTAGTAACCTTATTGTGTTTATCAATTCCTCTGTCATGAGCAGTGCGTCTAGTTCGATTACTGCTTCCTCGCTCAGTCGAGGAAGGTCTACCTCACTTAAGACCTCTTTCGCAGTTGTAGAAGTGTGTTTGCATGTGTCCTGATATAGGCTGTGGTAGAAGTCATAGAAGGCTGTATTAATACCATCCTGGGTGTTGCATGTGGTGCCATGTTGCGTAGATGGGTGTGCGCTGTTCTTCTTATTTGGAGAGCCATGCCAGAAGTCTACCCGGCTTGTCCCCCTTCATGTGTTGTCTCTCGAAGTATTTGGTGTAGCTATGCTTGCCAAAGCGTTCCCAACAGTTCAGACATTGTTGCTGCATAGCCGTCTCCTTTGCTTCCCTATCCCTCTGATCTGTATGGGAGTGCATCAGCACTTGCAGTGTGTCTTCAACAGAGGACAGTTCCCTACAGAGCCGTCTTGGCAATTGTGGGGCCTCTAATTACCACCTTAAAAGCCTCCCACAGAGTGCCCTCACCTTTCACGCTGCCTTTATTATGCTGGAAGTATTCCCCAATACCCTCTCTAATGCAGTCTCAGAAAGCAATGTCCTGTAGGGCCCACCTCTCAGTTTCCATGTTCTGGCAGGTGGCCTTGGGGCATGTACTGCCACTGCAGTAGCAGAGAGACATGGTCGGACAGGACTGTACTCTTATAGTCTGCAGTCATTGATCCGTCCATCAAGTTACTCCCCACAAAGAAATAGTGGAGTCTGGTCTGGACAGCGTGTGAGGAGGAGGTGTGGGAATAATGTCTCGTGTTAGGGTGGAGCACCCTCCAAACATCTACCAACTCAAATGACAACAGCAAAGTCTGTAGGGATCTAACTGGCGGGGCTGGTCTCAGGCTTTTAGAGTCTGACCTATCCATACAAGGGTTCATAACACAATTGAAATCCCCACCCACCATATAACATTACTGCTTCTGTACGGGCTCAGCCTTTGATATAAAGTCTAGAAGAAAGCCGCTGTGCTATGATTGGGTGTGGATTGTATTTATCAGGCAGATGTCCACGTTCTCTAACAGCCCCTGTATAAACACTAATCTGCCCTCATTATCCATCTTGCTTTGTGTTACTTTGAGGGATATCATGAGGGCGAGCCAGGTCAGTACCCCGCGGGCATATGCTGAGTACGTGGAGCCTATGATCCGCCCACCCCATTTTCTGTCCAACAATGCCTGCTTAACTGCTGTGAGGCGAGATTCCCACAGCAAGGTAATACCTAGATGGTGTCTGCGAAGGTAAGAGTGTACTCTATTCCTTTTTAGGCCCCTAACGTTCCAGGTAAACAGATTTATCCCTTTAGCCACCATCGAGCTTCCACATCAAATGTAACATGTCCCGAGCTCCTCCTGCCACCCTCCCCTATTGATGCATAAAGAGACCTCTATCTCCATGGAAACATTGAGCGCTAAAATGTACTAAAATGTACGGTACATGCAACCTCAATTCCCTTCTAACTACCCCAGCTTTACTAACGAACAACAAGCGCCTAGCGTAGTCGCACATGCTCGGGCGTATCCACTCTTCGCTACTGCTTCCAGGAGTGTGTTCCAAAAGTCGTGCGTGGCATTCTGGCACAGAAACAAGTGCCCCAGAAAAGGACTAGGAGGAATAAAACTTTGTGGGTGGGTTTTCGGCCGCCATAGGCGAGGTCTTCTTGTTTAAGATTACAGAATAGAATTAGGGTGTAGATACTACAGCCATGGCATTCTGGGCAAAAACCACAAGTTCAAAGAATGATTGGCCCGTACAAGTCCCATTCTTGGTCCAGGGGACACCGGGCGGCCCTTCCCAGAATATGCCTGTGATCAATGTGTGTTCATCCGTGATGCAGTCATTCTGCCTTACTTGCGCCCGCATTCGAGGACTCTTTGTGCTTGGTAGTGGCAGAGGGGGCACTATCCTCCGTCTGTGGATTAATCCTCTCTCTATCCATCCATCCATTCTTGGGCGTCTTCGGGGTAATCAAAAAATAGGGCACGGTTTTGTAGAGGACCTTGAGTCGGGAAGGGTACATTAGCATGTAGTTCAAGCCTGCGGAGCGGAGTCTTGTTTTGGCCGCTGCAAATTGTGCCCTGTTTTTCTGGACCTGAAAGGTATAGTCAGGTACACTGCTATGTTCGCAGACGCTCTTCGTATCATGCCTCCTTGCCTTGAGAAGGGTGGAATCATCTGCCTATCCCTATAATTCAGGACGTTTGCAATTATAGGTTGCAGATGCACTCCAGGCATTGGTTTCCTGGTGAAGGCCCTGTGTGCCCTTTCTATCGTAAAGCCTTGTGAGAGGTTCCCTGGCCCAATGTCTTACAAAAACAACAGTATGTCAAAGGGTTGGTCCCTTTCTCCCCCTCCGGTAGGCCGACAATGCGGACATTGTTTCGTGGAGCTTTCCCTTCGGCATCCTCCGCTCTGTTCTGTAGTAGGTTAACCTTTGCTGTACGATGTCGATCTGGGTGCAATCCTCCTGTGTCACAGTAGTATTTTCCTTCAGTAGCGTTTCGACCGTAGTAGTCCTCTCGGATAGTTTCGTGACATCGTGCCACAACAGCCCAACATCAACAAGAACAGAGTCTAACTTGGCACCTAGAGAGGCTTTCAGCTCTGCGATGGCCGATAAGATCCGGCTGTTAGCGTCTCCCACCTCCTTGGGCTTGTCCTGTGCTGTTGCAATGCTGTCCATAGGCAATTGTGGCTGTATAGTGGAAATTGAATGGGGAAAGGTATTGCCAACGTTAGATCTGAAGGCGGTTTACCACCAGGTGAAGCTACATGACTCTTCTATGGACCTTACAGCATTTATAATGCCTTTTGGTTTCTATAGGTGCAGGAGGATGCCATTTGGTCTGATCTTTGCATCCAGTGTATTTCAAAGATAGAAGGGGTACGATATATCAAGATAATATTCTAGTGGGGGGAAGGGACGTAAAGGGACCTAATGAACGATTGAAAAGTGTGTTGGAGAGAATGAACTAAGCTAATTTGACTATATCAATGGAAAAATACAAGTTCAGAGTGAAGAATGTGCAATATTGGGTCACAAGTTATCCGCTGAAGGAATACTGCCTAAGGTGTCTGGGGTAGAGGCAATCAGAATGATGAGGCATCCGAGAGACAGGAAGGAGTTATCATCATATTTAGGTCTTGTGGGGTATTATGGTACATTTGTTAAATACCTGGCAGAAAAGACAAAAAATTGTGAAGAAATTAGTAATATATGCTTGGTGTGAAGAATGTGAAAGGGAGTTTGAAGATTCAGAAGTTGCTTGATGCAGGCACCCATCTTAAAAGGATTTAAAGAAGATTGGGGTGTGAAATTGTTTACAGATGCCAGTGAGAATGTTTTGGGGGTATGCTGATGCAGCAAAAGGGGAAAGAATTGGAGACAGTAGCATTTGCGTCAAGATTGTAGAAGGACGCAGAGCAGAGATATTCTGTTATAGAATGGGAGGCATTAGCTTGTGTGTGGGGAGTGGAAACATTCAAACAATTTTTATGGGGGAGAAAATGTGCACTGGTGACGGATCATAAACCTCCCGTGGGTGTTTTCAATAAGAAAGGATTTGATGGCTTATATCTAGGAGAATTGCCTGATGGATCACTGGGATGGAGGGTTTGGATATGGAAGTGAGACATCTAAAGGGTGAACTCAACGTGATAGCAGATGCACTGTCCCAAAACGCAGTTGAAGATGAAGAATGGAAGGAGTGTGAGAAGGATGGAGAAGTGTTTACCAATTTCAGAGTGGTGAACGAAAAGGAATGGAGAGAACAGTGTGAATGGGACAAAGTGTATTCTGCGGTTGTAAGGTGTGTACAGGAGGGCTAGCCGAAGGAAGACGTTGAGGAAGAGTTGACAGTATATAGGAGAGTAAAAAAAAGGAGTTCAGTGTCGAGAAAGGAATTTTGACAAGAGGAGACAGAATAGTGGTACCGGAAAGAGATGAGGGGAGTGGTACTGGGCATATCCCACAAAGAGCATCTGCGTGTGTGTTAGACAAAGGGATTGATTCAGCAAGACTTTTGGTGGCATGGATTGGATATGGAGGTGGAGAATTTTTTTAAAGAATGCGAGGGTTGTACAAATAGTGACAAGATTTCGGTGGCCAGGACACCACCAATGACCGTGATTGAACCACCTAATTCCATATGGAATGTGGTTGCTGTAGATATTTTGGGTCCGATATGGGCAAGAGGACAACAAAGTGCTTATGTTATAGTGGTTGTGGATTTATTATCAAAATGGCGGGTTGTGTTCGTGGTGAAGGATATAAGTGTGCGCAAGGTTGTGAACATTTTGGAAGGAGTTTTTTGGAGGAAGGGTTTTCCCAGGAAGTTGGTGCCAGATAATTGGCCACCATTTGTGTGTAGAGAAATGGAAGATTTTAAAAGAGAATGGAGTGTTATATAATCCTAAGGGAAATGCGACTGTGGAGAGATTCAACAGGACATTGATGGAGGTGATACAAATCGCTGTAGCGCCAGGTGGGGATTGGTCACGGGCCGTGATGGAAAGGGTCATGCAATACAGGATTGCACCCCATCAGGTAACAGGAGTTTCACTATTGAGGCTTTGAGAACGAGATTGCCAAACACTAGTTCGAAACAATGATGAATGGGAAAATTCGGTTGTGATCGCAACATAGTGGCTCAAGAGGTTATACGAAAGAGGCCGATGCATGATCAAATAAAATCTAAAAGGAGGTATGATGAAAGAAACAAATGGAGAGTTTGATGCGAGAGGATGATGTGGTGAAGTTGAAAAGTGGGAGAGGAGTGCAGAAGGGATATATGAAGTATTCCAGGCCCTTGAAGGTGCTAAGAGCCCTTGGAAATAACAGTGCTTTTGACCAATGGTGAGAAGTGGAATAAGGAGAGGGTGGCGACATATTGACATGTGGAATGAGGGAAACATTAAGGGAAGGTTCTTCTGCATGCCATTCCATAAAGGAAAGGAGGTGTGTTGTATCAGGCAAATGTGCATATGGGATACATTACTCACCGTAATCGTACTTCTGATGCTTGTATCTGCTTAGATTCACGTGCATAGGCCGACATCTACTGGTAGCTGCAGATTATTACATTTTTTGTTTTCGAAAATCGAAAAGAGACGTCAACAGGGCGTGCCAGTAATACTATCCCTAGTGTGACATCTACTGTACCCATGGTCCTTCACGCATCGAGGTCCCTGATTGTTTTGTTTCTGACATGAGGTAGCATGAAGTGTAGCGCGGGTACAGATGTAATAAAAGAGATGAAGCAGATAAAGACAGAAAAACATCTATGCGCCTTCTACTCCACAGCGGAGGAAGGGTGGGCACATTTGAATTTAAGCAGATACAAGCATCAGAAATATGATTACGGTGAGTAATGCATCTCTTCTGAGGCTTGTGCAATCTGCTTACATCACATGCTATACATAGATTAGCTAGCATTGACTGGAGAAGGTGGTGGGATGTGAGAAAGTACAGCAGCAAATAGATGTTTTAGCACTGCTTGTCCCACCAGTCAATCTGCTTTAGAATGTGTGTCAATGCAGTAGTGCTGAGTAAAGGTATGAATAGATCTCCATGTAGCTGCTCTGCAAATGGCGTCCAGCGGGACGTTTGCAATAAAGGCCAAGGTAGCTCCTGTACCCCTGGTAGAGTGGGCGCTTGGTGTGAAAGGCAGAGTTTTATTTGACAGAGTAGCAGAGCTGTATGCATTTCACTATCCATTTGGAAATGATGTTTTTTGAAACGTGATCACCTTCTCAGCCAGGCACCATGGAGACAAACAATTGGTCTGTTTTTCTTAGCGTTCTTGTCTTGTTTACATAGTAAAGGACAACCCTCCTTATATCTAGTGTAGAGAGTTTTTTCTCAGCTGAACTTGGAAGGGCTTTGAAAGAAAGCTGGTAGTTCAATGGACTGGTTAACATGAAACTTAGATATGAACTTAGGTGAAAACCTAGCGTGTGTTCGTAGTACCAATCTGTCTTCGTGGATAACAAAGAAAGAGTCTTGCACTGACAAAGCTTGTAGTTTGCTGATTCTTCTCATGGAGGTGATAGCCACCAGAAAAGCTGTCTTATATCTAATGTGTTTAAGCCTCGATTTATGCATAGGCTCAAAGGGGGGCGGGGGGTCCCATGAGTTTAGAAAGTACCACGTTTAGGTCCCACCCTGGAGGCGGGTTTGAAATGAGAGGGTAGAGTCTTTTTAGTCCTTCCATGAATGCCTTAATGAGCGGTACCTTCCACCAGGACACCTTGCTTTGAGAAGTGGTATACGCGGATAGAGCCCCTAGGTGAACCTTGATGGAGTTAAATACTAGCCCCGAGTCTATTAAGTGGAGCATGTAGTGTAGAATGTGTGATGGAGTACATTCCATCGGGTTTATACTCTTTGACTGGCACCATATTACAAATCTTTTCCATTTGTTAAAATAAAAGTAACTGGTGTTCGGTTTGTGTGCATCCTTGAGGATGCCCATACACCTTTAAGGTAGTTTTAAATGGCCAAAAGAGCTAAGCTGCCAAGTTCATAGATTGAGGTTGTGGGTAAAATGTTGTGTCCCCCCCGTGCTGTGTGAGCATGTTGTAGGGACACAGTAGTTTGATTGTATCGCACATCGCCAGTTTACGCAGATGTAGAAACCAAGGTTGTCTCGCCCACATAGGAGCAATTAGGATTAGTGTCACTTGTTCCTGGTTCATCTGGTTCACCAACCTGGTCAGTTGCAGGTTCGGGGGGGGGGGGGGAAGCGTAGGCAAATTTCCCTGACCAGTTCATCCACCGGGCGTTCCCCTTGCACCCGTGTTGAGGAAATCTGGATGCAAAGTCTGAGCATTTTTGCTTGTGGCAAACAAGTCTAAAAGGGGGTAACCCCATAGGGAGAAGATATCGTTTAGGATATTTTTGTTGAGTTCTCACTCGTGTTCTTCGGGTAGAGGATCTCTGCTTAATGAGTCTGCCAGAGAATAGAGTTCCCCTGGAACATGTTGCGATGTTAGGAACATGCCCTGCTTGAGTGCCCACTTCCAAATTGTTTGTGCTAGCCTGGACAGACTTGGAGAGTGTGTGCTTCCTTGCTTGTTCATGTAAAACATTGCAGTTGGATGTCCGTGAGGACTTGTACTGCCTGAACCTGACGGGTGCACTTGGAAACCTTGCAGAGCTTTGGACACTGCTAGCAGTTCCAAAAGGTTTATGTGATTTTGGGCTGTGATCTGTGTCCACAGACCATGTGCTGTGTGGTCAAGGTAATGGGCTCCACACCCTGTAAGTGATGCGTCTGTTGTGACAACTGCTTGTACTCTCGGGCTGTGAAAAGGTTTTCCCTTTAACAGGTTGTCCTTTGTCCACCAGTGTAGCGCTTGAACTAGGGTTAGCGAAACCACCACTAGATTGTCCCACTCACCGCTTGCCTGAGACCACTGTTTCGCTAACCACTCTTGCATTGGACGCATGGGCAGCCGTGCATGCGATACCAGGTTAATGCATGATGCCATTATCCCGAGCAAACGCATTGCTTTGCTATGGTTATTTGGCGACCAGCTAGACACTGGGGTATTTGCAGCGGTATGTTTTGCACTCTCTATCGTTTGACGGAAAGACAAAGCCCTCTTCTGTTTTTATGACAGCCCCTAAGAACTGTTTCGGTCTTGCTTGGATTTTTTCTCGTTGATTGAGAATCCCAATTGGAACAGGAGACTGATTGTTCTCTGGTTGTTTTGCTTGCAAATATGGGGGGATTCCCCTGCTATCAGCCAGTCGTCCAGATAAGGGTACACTGGGATTGATTCCCTGCGTAGATGCGCTGCCACTACTGCTAGTATCTTGGTGAATACCCTTGGAGCAGAGGCTATGCCGAAGGGTAGCACCTTCAATTGGCAGTGCTGATTCGATATTTTGAAATGCAAGATCCTTCTGTGCGCTGGGAACATTGAAATATGGAAGTATGCATCTGTCATATCCAAGGTTGCCATGTAGTCCCCCTGTTTTAGCAGTGGGATCACCTCCAATAGCGTTGTCATGCAGAAGTTTTGTGGCTTGACATAGGTGTCTAGGACACGGCGCATTGTTAAGTCTTTTTTCGGCACAAGGAAGTACATTGAATAAATACCCTTGTTTACCTAGTTTGCCGGGACGATTTCTATGGCGTTGTCCTCCTCTTCCAGCAAGATACTTTGTTCTTCCTGTGAAGACTGCCTTCGTCTTGGCGTGTGGTTGGCTGATATTTGGATCAGCTCTAAGCAATATACCCCTGCCACGGTGGAAATTACCCACTTGTCCTAAGTGATCCCCCTCCCATGTGTAGGTAAAGTGTGAAATACAACCTCCTATTGGTGTGGCATGGGAGGGAACCTGTAGCGGGTAGTCGTTGCTTAGAGGGGTTGAGCCCCCTCTTGATGAGGAGGATCTGCCCCTACTTCTAGACCTTCTTTGGCCTGCTGTGAGGTCTTCCCTTGTGACGAACCCCAAGACGAACGCTGGCCACCTTGATTGTAATTAGAGGCCTGTTGGGAGTTTGGTCCTCTAAAACAGTGAGAGTTAGAGCCTGCTCTTTGCCTAAAGGGTTTGTTGGTGAGCTGCACTAGGGATTTGAGGGTGTCGTATTCCTCTTTTGCGCTCGAGAGCATCCTCCACTGCTTTGCCAAACAAAGTGTTGGGTTCAATGGGCATGTTTAGGAGAGTTTGCTGGGTTTATAGTTTGAAGCTTGATAGCCATATGTGGCGTTTAATCAATGTGCCTTCTGCCACGGTTCTTCCGCATTGTCCGCTGCGGTCAAGATGTTTTTGAGGATGCAGTTGGCTACTTGCTACTTGTTACCCATCTGAGATGGGGAGGGAGAGCTTTGAGGGACTCTGGGACTGACTACCTGCGATTTCATCCCACTTGTGACAATTATAACTGGCTAATAGCGTTGTGTTAGGGAATAGTTTCTTACCTGTAACTCCATTTCTCCAGCGTTGGTATCTTTCATGGATTCACATGCTTAGAATATTCCCCGTCGACAGACTAGGAACCCTCGGTAAGCTTATAAAGCCGTTCCCCATAGGAAAACGTTTGACACTTTTGTGTCCTATCTACGTCGTTTTGGGCCGCGCACGCACGCCCCACTAGGACGTAGTGGTATAAATGCCCCTCCCCGCGGCTCCCTTCAGATTTCGACCCCTCCAAAGTGGAATGGGGTGAAACAAGAACTACAAGAGGATTGCATTTTGGGGAGGCCGGAGGGCACATGTCAATCCATGAAAGATACCAATGCTGGAGAAATGGAGTTACAGGTAAGAAACTATTCCCTTCTCCAGCATTGGATCTTTCATGGATTCACATGCTTAGAATAGAATGCACAGCAGTGAACCTGAAAGAATGGAGGAGGTGGGAATGCAATCCAGCACCCACCCTACACTGCAAAAGGCGAATCATGATCATATAAGATTCGAAATTAACAACATGCCACAGTACTGCACAGAGTAATATTCATATAAGCCATAAAAGCATACATAAAACACACGCATTTACCTCTATGCGTATATTCGTACATATATATATATATATATATGCATATCCAAACCAGCATAGACTCTCGAAGAAAAGGGCTTACCTTACTGAAAAAGATGGCGCAACAC
Organism: Ambystoma mexicanum; assembly: GCF_040938575.1. Classification (NCBI taxonomy): domain Eukaryota; kingdom Metazoa; phylum Chordata; class Amphibia; order Caudata; family Ambystomatidae; genus Ambystoma; species Ambystoma mexicanum. The sequence continues at coordinate 1,220,952,295 of NC_090923.1, forward strand.
TGCTCGTCCCATTTGTATCTCGTCCGCATGCTGTCGTTCGAGGCAGTAGTGGCGGGTGAATGTATGGGGCATTGACCATGCTGCCGCCCTGCAAATGTCTGTCAGTGGAACCCCCGCCCACAACGCCATCGACGACGAAGTCGCCCTGGTCGAGTGAGCTCTTGGACGTCCTTCCTTGTAGCGGTTTTCCCGCTTTTGAGTGGCAGAAGGCAATCGACGACGAGACCCATCGGGCCAGTCCTTGTTTTGAAATTGCCTTCCCCTTTGCCGAAGGCCCATATGCAACGAAGAGTTGCTGCGTAGATGCGTAGATCGAAGTTGTTGAGTTCGGTGAAGGTAACATTTTAGAGCTCTCTTGACATCCAGGGTATGCAAGACCTTTTCCGCAGCTGATGAGGGAGGCGCGAAGAAGGTGGGCAGGACAATGGATGAATGTTTATGATAAGTTGTAGGAACTTTCGGGATGAAACGAGGACTTGTTGACAAGATCACTTTTTCTTTGAAAAACCTGAGATATGGAGGGTCTATGACCAATGCTTGCAACTCTGAGATCCGTCTAGCCGATGTTATGGCTATTAGAAAGGCCACTTTCCATGATAAAAACTTCATCGACGGCGTGGCTCAAAGGGCGGTTTCATTAACCCTGCAAGTACGTTATGTACCTTAACCCTGTATGTTAAGGCTCCACGTCGGTGGAAAATGCTTAACCGGGGGAAACGTCCGGAATAAACCTCTCATGAAGTGTTTCACTAACCTGTCGCTAAACAAGGGCGTTGATTTCCTCCCTCTTGTGAACCTAGAGATGGCCGCCAGTTGACCCTTTAGTGATGAAAAAGAAACCACTCTTCGCCAAATGTAGTAGATACGGAAGAAGTTTTTCCGGAGTAACCCTCAGAGGTTCCACTCCTGCCTGTCCTTGACACCACGTACAGAATCTCCTCCACTTACACCTGTAGAACTTGTTGGTGGACGGGGCCCGCGCAGCCTGTAATATCTTCTGACAGTCCGAGGGAATGTTCAAGGCACCAAATTCTGAAAGGTCAGGAGCCACGCTGTGAAGTTGAGACTGCTCGGGTTGTGATGCCACACCGTTCCTTTGTCCCGGGACAAGAGGTTGGGCACCTTCGGAACGTTATCGGGTGATCCGCTGACAGGTGAAGCAGGACGGAAAACCATGGTTGCATCGGCCAACACAGTGTTATCAGGATGACTCGGCACCTGTACCTGCGTATCCACTGCAGAGTCCTCCGTATCAGAGGAAATGGAGGGAAGGCGTAGAGGAACTTGCCCGTCCACGGGAAGGAAAACACTTCTCCCACCGAATCTTCCTGTGGCCACCTGCTGGCGTACATCGCGCACTTCTTGTTCACCTTCGTGGCGAAGAGATCCAGCGGAGGCCGCCCCCATTTCTCGAAGACCTTCGACAATTGCTCAGTGTCTATTTCCCACTCGTGAATCTGGTCCATATGTCTGCTGAGCGAGTCCGCCTGCTCGTTCCTTACTCCTGGAAGCTGATGAGCTACGATGGATATATCGTGTTTTAGAGCCCAGTGCCGCCTTGCTTCCTTAAGTAAAACATTGCCGTGGTGTTGTCCGTCAAAACTCTCACTGTGGATCCCCTGATGTGAGGCAGGAACGCCCTCCGGGCCCAGCAGGCCGCTCTCAATTCCAGAAAGTTGATGTGCAGGAGAGATTCCTTCTGAGACCAACGGCCTTGCGTCTGCAGAGTGTCCATGTGCGCTCCCCAGCCAGTTAGGGACGCGTCCGTCACCACAGTGAACCGGAACTCCGGCTCCTGTAGGGGTACTCCTTTGGAAATATTGTGAACTCTCTTCCACCACCGAAGAGTTAATAGGAGCTCGTCATCGTCGACGGTCAGCCTGTCTGACCAGAGGCCCTGAGCTTGCGTCCAACGGTCCGCCAAAAACTGTTGCACTGGCCTCATGAAAAGGTGGCAGTTGAGCACCAGAGGAATGCAGGACGCCATAGCTCCCAGGATTGATGTATATTTTCTCACCGACAGTCTGGAATTGATTTTCAACTGACATGCCAATCGGCTGAGCCTGGTGATCCTGTCGAGGGAGGGTCTGACTAACCCCAACTGGGTCTCGAACTGTGCACCCAGAAAGACCAAGCTTCTTGATGGCGTTAACGAGGATTTTTTGAAGTTTATCGCAAACCCCAACCGTTGCAAGAGGCTCATGCTGTCCTGTAGACTCCTGTGCATCGACACCGGGGAGGACCCCCTCACCAACCAGTCGTCGAGATACGGGTATGCATGGTGGCCTTGCCTTCTCAGCCAGGATGCCACCGGAGCCAAGCGTTTCGTGAACGTTCTGGGGGAAGATTTCAGTCCAAAGGGAAGAACTGTGAACTGGTAGGGAGTCCGCCCTACCACAAACCTTAGGTACTTCATGTGTCGCCGACACATCGGTATGTGGAAGTACGCATCCTTCCACATAATGCAGGTCCAGAGACGCCAGAAAATCCCCTTCTTGAACTGACCTGATCACCTCCTGGAGCGGGAGCATCTTGAACTTTATGTTCTTCAACGACTTGTTTAGCTCGCGCAGGTCTAGGATGGGACGCCACTTTCCATTTGGCTTTTTCACCACAAAGTATCGGGAATAAACCCCTTGACCCCTTTGTGGCGACGGGACCAGTGCTATAGCCCCTTTTTGTAGCATAAGTGCTACTTCCTGCAGCAACACGCTCAGATGGGATTGAGCTACACACGCCGGTGGAATATGCGGAGGGTTGCTCTTGAATTGCAGGGAATGTCCGTATTTTACTGTGTCCAACACCCATTGATCTGTCATTAGCTCCCATTCGTTGATGTAACATGATACTCTGTCCCCCAGAACGTTCCGATGCCAGTCATTGCTGGTCCTTGTTCTGTTTATCCCTCGTCGACGAGTAACCTGCTCTCTTCTTGGGGGCCTGGTAGTCCCGGCGACGTTTAGCCACTTGCAAAGCTCGCCTGTATCCCTGAGAGGAATATGCTGGCCAACCGAAGGGTCGGTCCCTCGATGATGAAAATCTGGAATTCCCCGATGCTCCTCTGAAGGGACGAAAAGACCGGAAACTCCGACCACTCTGGAGGGCCCCCAAGGAACGCGCCGTGTCCGAGTCCTCCTTTATGTCCTTCAGGGCTTCGTCGACCTTCTCGCCGAAGAGGAGGTCTCCTTCAAAAGGCATATCCAGTACCTTGTACTGCACCTCCGGTCGGAAGTTGGTGCATTTCAGCCATGCTTGTCGTCGGAGAACTACGCCGTTGTTCACCTGCTTAAACCCCGACTCCGCAAGGTCTACTGCGATATTTATGGCATGATTTGAAGCTTCCTCACCTTCCCTGACCAGCAACATAGCTGCTTTTCGATGTTCATCCAGAAGGTGTTCCAGTATAGGCGCCAACCGATGCCACATCTCTCTGTCGTATCGTACACTTGTGTTGAGCCCTTGTCTTTCTCGCCGCCGCCGATACCACAGAGTCAGGTGTTGGTTGTGAGGAAAGGCACTTGGAAGTAGAGTCCGGGGCTTTGAATTTTTTCTCTAGGAGACCCTTCATCGCTGGCTCTGAGAAAGGGTGACGCATGGTTTGAAGACCTTCCTTCCACACATGATACAGGATGGGCACTGAAAACACGGACCTTCTCCTTTTTCCCATGGGGTCGAAAAGAAAACAGTCCTTCTTTTCTTCTTCTTGGGCCAGCCCGAATTCCGTGCAAGCCCTGGCCATCATGTTGTGAAATGACCGATATCGTCTAGGGGAGACTGCTTAGCCGGGCTCCTTGGGGTTTCCAATTCTGCATCGGACTCCCAGGTCGGATCCCTGGAGGGGGAAAGGGAGACCACCGACGACACTCTGCTGCCTGATCCCGAATCCAACAGTTCCCCTTCCTCGTGGCGTGGGGCCGAGAGATTTGCTTCCGGAGGCCCTGCCGCGGGGGTTGAAGGTGGTGGGCGGCGAGACGGGCCCGGGTCGTCGACGAGAGACCTGGCCGGAGTTGTTCGAGGCACTCTGTCATCCAGTGTCCTCAACAGCGTTTGCAGCGTGGACAGGACCTCCAATGATAAAATTGATTGCGGATTGAGCAGGGGGGGCAGAACCCGGAATGCTCCCGGAGAGAGGTGTGGTAACTTGTAACCCCAGGTCTGCAGGGGCAGCTATCCTCTCACCCTCGTCTCCCGAGGACACCGACAAGGCCTCTTGCTGTAGAAGTGTGTCCGGCAAAACTGGGTCGTAGACTTCTGGACGCCAGGCCTCTTGCGGGATATCCATCGACGAAGCAATAGCTGGCCCCGTCGTCGACGCCGTTGTCGCCTGCGATCCAGGAACGGTTGAAGTCAACTGCGTCAGCGGCAGAGAAGTAGTTGACGACTGCCCAACCATCGACGCCGGTGGTGGTCGTGCAGGCTTATGCGTTGCTCCCACCTTTTCTGAACTCTACCTGCGTTTCTCTGTCTCTCGACTCAAGGTCGATCTAGACGATCGCCCGAGGAGGATTTAGATTTTTCTTTGTCTTTCCTCACTGAAGATGAGGACGAAGAGGCCTTCTTCGAAGAAGAGTCCCTGGAATGGCCTAACGACGATGCCTTGTCCACCGGTTGCGGTTTCTTTACCGGGGGTTCCGACGACGATGAGCGGCGCGGGCCCCTGAAGATTTTGACACCGAGGCTGCGCTGCGTGTGGAGCCCACCTCCGAAGGCGGGTATGCCCCCGCTCCGTCGTTCAACCATGCGACAAGTCTGCGACGCCGATCCTTAAGAGTCTTCTGTGAGAAGCCCTTACATATGTCGCACTTGTCAGCCGAGTGATGAGGGTGCAGACAGTAAATGCAGTCCATATGTCTGTCCCCCTCGTACACCTTAAGTCTGCACGCAGCGCACGGGCGGAACAGTGCTTTTCCCGACATTAGGAGAAAAACCGCAACAGCACAACCTAACCAAGTAGAAAATACACGAGGTGTTACCACTTTGGAGATGGTTGAAATCTGAAGGGAGCCGCGAGGGTGGGGCATTTATACCACTACGTCCTAGTGGGGCGTGCGTGCTCGGCCCAAAACGATGTAGATAGGACACAAAAGTGTCAAACGTTTTCCTATGGGAAACGGCTTTATAAGCTTACCGAGGCTTCCAAGTCTGTCGACGGGGAATATTCTAAGTATGTGAATCCATGAAAGATCCAATGCTGGAGAATTAGCTATCCTTGTCTGGTAGGCTGTCGAGGAAGCTACCTTCCTGCCCAGGGTGTACATTTTCTTACTCTCTTTGTCAGGAGGGGCTTCGGCAGAGGCCAGTTGGGTTCCCGCCCTCTTTCTTGTAGTAGTAACTACTAAAGAGTCAGGCTTTAACTGCCCTCTAATGTATAAGGAGGTTGAGGGGGCTGGTCTGAACATCTTCTTGATGCGCTGGTTGACCACCCGTGTTAAATTGGGTCTGTACCGATTGTAACAGGGGGATACATTGAGTTGCCGATCTTTTATACCCAAGAATGTCCTCAACAAAGTCCCTTGTCTATTTGAGTTTCTTGTGTGTCTATTTTGAAGTGCTCTACCGCCTTTAGGAGAAGGTCATGATATTGCAACTCGTCTACTGGGGAGTCAGCCAACGGTGGCCCGGTGTGATCTGGGGACTGGATGACGTATAAGTCATCATCGTCAAAATATTGGTCCAGGTCCATCGTCCTCTGGGTCTGTGTATATGCCAGGGTCTTGGGAGCCTTGCGTGTTAAAGTGTCTTGCCCTAGGTCCAGATGTGAGCAGGTGGTAGCCTACATGGTGTACAGGCATGCTTTCTTGGCAACAGGCTGAGTGGCTGCTGCCCCGCTCTGTGGGGTTCCCTGAAGATTTTGCAGGACCCCGGGATGGTCGTCAAAGAAATATATAAAACAGTACATTCTCCTCATAACCTTATTGAATTGTTCTGTGGTCCACTGTAAAGGAGCTTGGCTATACAGAGGGAGCAGGAGTAGGAGGAGCATGCGTAGGTGGGGGCTCTGGAACAGGGGTTTTCTTATGGTGGATAGCCCCTGAAAGAGTGCCCTCTGGGGTAGTGAAATCCCCGCTTTTAGTAGCTTGAACTTTGTCCACCTGGGGCGTCGAAGACTTATGATTTTTCAACATTCTGGCCTTTAATAAGGTATCAGAAACGTGCTTTTTAATTAACTCACTAATTTTTTTGGCTCTTTGCGCTTTTTCTCAAGGCTGTCGGCCTGTCTTTCGGCACCTGGTTGTCTGCGCCAGAGGACTTTGTAGGTTTAGGCGCAGTGTCAGAAACAGACTTTACTGTCTGATTTGGGGGCCTGTTGTGTGGTGATCGTGACCGCGATGGCCCAGAGGATAGGGAAAGTTCAGACATCCCCCCTCAACGCCACGTGCGGCCCATCGGTCGGCAGAGTGGTCATCTTGCAGCCATGGGGGGGTGTGCTTGGTGTGATGTAACTTGGTAGTGCCTGAGCCGCCGGGTGTTTTCACTGTAGCAAAACCGCTGGCCTGCCTGCTGTGGTTGGGGGCCCGCACACGGGAATTGATGGATCCCAATCGCCCTCAACCATCACTGGTAGCTCCCTCGACATGCATAGTGGCCTCAGCCTGCACAGCATGGTGGGCCCAGCGTTTGATCTTGCGGTTCTTTAGGGTTCTAGGCCTGAACAGTTTGCAAGACTTGCACTGTGCCTCGGCGTGGTCCCTGGGCAGACAAAGGTTGCACACCCGGTGGAAGTCTTTTATGGGAAACTTCCTATTACATTCTGTTAATGAGACTAGAATGTGTACTTCCCCCTGCTCTCCCTACTGTGCAGGGCCAAGGCCCCATGTGGCCCTGATTGGCCGTAGATAAAGGATCATTGAGATGCAGTTGATGTTGTCGACGAATGAAACTTGTCCTTGAAGCCGTTGCTGCAGATTTTGCGGTAGACAGTTATCAAAAGGACAGAAAGAAATACTAGAATTAAACGTTTCTAAATAATGGCATCAGCCAATAAGGAGCTCTGCGATAGGCGTCCGATTACGATGGTGGATACAACCTAAGGGACCGACATATGAAGGACCATGCATACAGTAGACATCACACTAGGGATAGTGTTACTGGCACGACCCGTCGACGTCCCTTTTCGAGGTTTGAAAAGAAAAAAATGTAATACTCCGCAGCTACCACTAGCCGGCCTATTCATAGCATGTGATCTAAGCAGATTCCACAAGCCTCGGAAATGTAAATACATTGTTTTCTCCATCACAAAATATTTGTAAATATGTTGGTCTTACATCATAACACTGAATGCATCATAACACTGTATGTATTGAGGCCATAGATTGCACAGCGAAATTGATTCTATTCTGGAATAGGAACAATGTAGAACTGCGGTTTAGGAGAGATGTAATGATTTGAAAGGATACAAAGGGGCTGATGAAATGGTAGGTTGAGGCTGTTTACATTGTTACCTGATGAAAGTGCTATAGAAGTAATAAACCCTTGCCGTTCCTTCTGTGTGTGTGAAGCGTGCTCCTTATTAATAATCAACACCCAGAATGATGAACTCCTACATGGACCGCTTGCAACTCAAACAAATGGTCAATGGAGCTGCACATACTGCAGGCGCACCCTCAATGAAACCTTCTGTGACTAAGGCCCAATTCCTACCCACACCCCATACAGGTGCTATAGAGTGACCATCTATTGTTTCTTTTTACTATCAACATGCCAATGCATAAACTCCTGACTTACAAAAGACAACTGCCATGAGAAGCTGATGATATACAGATATGGAAGAACTCTGAAATCTTCTGCAAGATACCAAGCCAAGCCCCAACAAACCAGACTAACGGGAAATCATTTTTGCAACACTAGACAACAGGTTAATAAAGGCAGTCGACAACCTCAACCCGCTGAAGTGCATCATCCCCCCCATAAAAAAAACTCAGCAAGAGTCCCAGGAGGATTGCTCAGCTGCAACGTGTTCGCCTTGGAAGCAAGACGACATGAAGCAACATAGGTTTGATCCCCGGGTACGCACTTAAAAACCTCTGGGTATTTAAGCGCATTATAAATACGCAACTAAGACAAAAAAAAAACAATTTGCGCTTTAAAAATGCAAAAATAAATAAATAAATAAATAAAGATGGTTCACACCCACCTACGAACCCTGAAAAACAGAAATTGGTTCTATAAAGAAATTGGAGGAAATGCTACGAACCACTGAACAGGTTTGCTTACAAAAGACAGACCCTGCTACTACCAGGCAGAAATCCTTAAAAATGAACAAATTACTTATCTTTCGCTAATGTTTGTGATGGATGTTCCTCCCACGGACACCTCATCCAGCTGTCTTTGGACATTTCCACCGGGGATGCAGCGAAGATCCACTTTGGCTCGGCATGGCGCCTCTTCAAGCCCAGGAATAGACATTAGGCCTCATTGCGAGTTTGGAGGTAGCCATGCCATTGGTAAGGGCATGGCTGCCTCCAAACTCGGTCCAGGTTCCCTGAATGGGGAAATAACGGGCCATTCCGACCTTGGAGGGCCCGGTATTTCCCCTTTCAGGGAACCCGGACCTTCCCCATTCCCATTAGAGCCCCCATAGGGCTCAATGGGAATGGGGAGGGAGATAACAATGGGCCCGTTGTTAGCTCCCTGGTCCCCTTGCGGGACCCGCTCTGGACTTCTGGTAAAACCAGACGTCCAGAGCGGGTCCCGCAAGGGAACCTCCTAATAGGACGGAACGGGTTTAACGGCACTGTCACCATTACCAGCGCCGTTAAACCCATTCCACCCGCCTCATATTGAGGCCCATTGGAGCCAGTAGTAATGGAGCCGCAGCATCCCTTAATCTAAGTTGCACACTTTTTCTAGCAGCATTCAGCCACTCAGGGACAGAAGGACCGATGAGATGTACACGCTATCCATCAAAAGGGGCAGGATGGGAGGGGGATTAGGAATCCATGGGAGGAACATTCAGGTGGAGTCTACTACTGAGAATTAGTGGTTTGACGGGTATCAGTGACACTGGATAGATATGTTAGCCCCACTCTACTGTCAGTGCTTCCCAGCTCCATGCAGAGGAAATCCCTGCAGAACAACTCGCATTTCCCTTTGACAATGGATACAAAGAGGTCTACCTAAGGAGTCACCCACAAAGAAAATATCTCCTCCAGAGCTTCTTGGCAGAGCTCCCACTCGTTAAAGCCCAAGGTCTGCCTGCTCAAGAAATCCACTATGACGTTCTCTGCAAACAGCTAGATAAGCCACTGCTAGAGACACGCCATTCTCCAGAGGCAAGAACCACAGTCACATTGCTCCTGTGCACAGAGGTAAGGAACCCCACACCACATCCTTTAGTGAGGTAATGAATGGTCATTGTGGTGTTCCCTCACTGAGGGCAGGGAGGCAATCGGGACCAACCTGGTAGCTCGCAGCTCCAGGCAGTGATGGGCTCTCAGGCTTTCATCTGAGATCAAAGTGTGCTTACCGTAAGGTTTAACAGGCAAGCACTTCAACTCCGAGGATGCATCCATGACCACTGTCAGGTGAGGGCAAGGTTGCTGGAACAATGACCCTCTCGGGGACCACCATACGAGATCCCACAGACAGGCAGTCAGACTCATACAAGGTCAGACATGTCGTCCTGGAACGGATACCACTGACAATGGAGCAGCCCCTGAAGCCACGTCATGCGCAGTTGGGTCTCTGGCACCACCACACTGCAAGAAGCCATGAGACTCAGTAGGAGCAGACAGGCTGAGGCCAGAACCCTATTTTGGGATCGGAAGACATTAAAGGGATGGTCTAGTAAACATTTTTATTTAAAAAATAGATAGGCCACATAAAAAAAAAAAATACTAGCATCCTCCGTTTTAAAACTTCCTATGTAAAATGTTGAGCTATTCAAGCTCAAAATTCGAAAAAGCAAGCACAGGGACGCCGCCATTTTGTGAAATGGAGGCCCTCCTGTGCTGGCTTTTGCTTTTGTGGCACTAATGAAGGAAAAGCCAGCCAGCTGTAGTAAACAAAGTCTAACCCTGGGTGGCTTTCCCTTCATTAGTGCCGGGACTCGGAGGACGCGGACCGGAGACCAGAGCAGGAAAGCTGCAGCTGCAGCTGAATCTCGGTAAGTGCTATTTATTTTTTTTTTACACAAAATAAGCACTAGCTGCGTTTTTTTTTCTAAGTTTTCCAGGCTCGAGGAGCCCGGAAAACTTAGAAATAAAACCGCAGCTTTAAAAACGTTGTATTTATGTTTGCGGTCGCTTTTGAAGCGACCGCAAACATAAATACAACGTTATTGTGTTGGAAAACGCTGCGGTTTTTCGTTCCAAGTTTCTCAGGCTCCTCCGGCTCGGAGGAGCCTGAGAAACTTGGGAAGAAAAACCACAGCGTTTTCCAACACAACCGCGTGTGTTTCTGCCTGCTGTGGCTATCACCTTGGGTCTCCGGTGCTCCCAGGGGAGCACCGGAGACCCAAAGTGAAAGCCACAGCAGGCAGAAACACACGCGGTTATGTTTACATGCCGCGTAGTGTTTCTACCTGCAGCTGATTTCCCATTTGGGGCTCTCGGGCTCCCCGTGGGGAGCCCGAGACCCCCAAATGGGAAAGCAGATTCAGGCAGACACAACGCGGTTGTTTTCCGCAATGCCGCGTTGTATTTATGTTTCAAAAGCGACCGCAAACATAAATACAACGTTTTTAAAGCTGCGGTTTTATTTCTAAGTTTTCCGGGCTCCTCCAGCCCGGAAAACTTAGAAAAAAAACCACAGCTAGTGCTTATTTTTTGTAAAAAAAATAAATAGCTCTTACCGAGATTCAGCTGCAGCTTTCCTGCTCTGGTCTCCGGTCCGCGTCCTCCGAGTCCTGGCACTAATGAAGGGAAAGCCACCCAGCGGTAGACTTTGTTTACTACAGCTGGCTGGCTTTTCCTTCATTAGTGCCGCAAAAGCCAGCACAGGAGGGCCTCCATTTCACAAAATGGCGGCGCCCTTGTGCTTGCTTTTTCGAATTTTGAGCTTGAATAGCTCAAAATTTTACATAGGAAGTTTTAAAACGGAGGATGCTAGTATTTTTTTTTTATGTGGCCTATCTATTTTTTAAATAAAAATTTTTACTAGATCATCCCTTTAACTTAATAGAAGATGTTTGCCACTCAATCCTCGGGAGGGAAGGGCCCTGCTCATGCAAGCGTCCACAACCATATAGATAAATCAAAGGAAATGACACAGCAAAACATTGGACTTCAAGTTAAGGGAGAAGCCCAAACTGTGCAACAGTCTGCATGTGCAGTACAGATGTGCCAACGGTTTGACTGGGGAGTGAGGTCGGATGCCAGTCACCAATGTAATCAAAGATATGTATGCTTTCCCTCTTGAGTTGATCAGTAAACACTACCAGCAGTTTGGTGAAGACCCTGGGTGCCAAAGAAAGGCAGAGTGCTGCAAGTTGACTTTGAATAGATAGTGGGAGGATCCCCACCACACACCTACTTCCTGTGCTTCAGATGGACTAGCAAGTGGAAGTAGGTGCCCTCAAAGTCCATGGACATAAACCAGTCCTTCAGACCAAGGGCTCTGGGCCAGAGTGCCATCTTGAACTTGACCATGCGCTGGTACAAGCTCAAAAGCCTGAAATCCAGAATGGGGTGCAAGCCACCGTACTTCTTCAGAATCAGAAATGAAAGAGAATAGCAAGCCCCGCCTCGTTCTGAACGGTAATTCCACTGAGTCTCTTGTCTAGGCTGGTTTCTTAATTTTTTAATGTTTTATGCATGATTATTTTTGGGCAATTGTCTTTTCTTATGTATTATGTTTATATATTTTATTTGTGCTGCACCTTGATACTGTTCAACTGGTGATGAGTGGAACATTATAAATACATTACACTACCGCTACTACTACACTACTACAGAGAACCAGCTCTATGGTGCCCTTCCTTAAAAGCTGGCGGACCTCCCCCAACAGGAGAGGGTCCAGAGGCATAAAGGGCATAGCTTGAGGGTGTTAAACAAAGGGGAGGAAATAAATGAGCGTGATGATCTGCAAAGTTCAAGGGTCGGATGTGGCATGATACCATTTCTTGAGCAACATGGAGAACCCCCTGCCCATTAGGTTACGTTCATTGAAGTCTTCTACACAAGGGCTTTATCCATGGGGCTACAGAAGGCACTGCCGAGGCATTGATGCCCCCTCTCTAAGCTCTCCAACTTCTTCCCTGGTTAGGGGAACTGTGGCATGGTTTATGTTTGCCTGAAGGTGCCTGACCCCTGGGACTTGACCGTGGTTTTTAAAGACCAACTTTTCTGAAGACAGTCATCAGCCTTGGCTCCAAAGAGATAGTGCCCATCAAAAGACATGCCCAGTAGCTTTGCCTTTGCCTAAAAGTATGGAGCAAACCCTGAGGTTTTCATTCAGGAATGCCTTCTGATGGCCGTTTCCATGGCCAAAGCATGTGCAACAGACAGCTGAGTCAAGACCCAAGTTTAGAATCTGGAGTGTCAGCTGTCTGAAACCTTCACCAGGGCATTTAAGCCTGCTCTCATGCCTCTCACCTGGAGATTTTCAGCCAACGTGGACACCACAGCCAAGAGGCAAAAACAAATGTGGCCAAGGCACAAGACAAGTTGCCTGCCCTCAAGGAAAGACTGCCCGAGGTGAACACTTTGCACCCCCAACCGTGCAATTTCTTACCATCCCTATCAAGGGGCAAGGAGGGGAAGGACGCAATTTTTAGGTTGCGGCTTGAACCACCAAACTCTTCTGGGGAGGGGGGCATGGGTGGAAACAAAAGATGGATCAGAGGCCAACTTCTCCGAGGCTTGCAAAATGGGTGCTTCCATTGCTGAGTTTCAGGGCAGTAAGGTCTCTCTCTGATGGCCTTTGTCCAAGATGTCAGTCAGCTCAAACTGTACCTTAGGCCAAGTCAGAGTCGACAAACCCAGTATTTCCACTACATTGGCCAACATCTTATGAAAAGAAGCAAAAAGCCCCACTGTAGTCAGCGCCAGGATGATGTCGAGCTGGGGGGAGATTTTGAGGCAGCTGGCGTCCTTAAGCGGCGAGGCAAGAACCACGAGACCCTCCCACTTGCTAGAGAATCCCTCTGGGATGTCTCTTACCTCTCTGGGGCAAAATGTGTCTAGCCCAAAAGGGGTAGGATTCACCTTCCTAGTCAGAGACCTCTGACATCTTTGACATGGGAACTAGCACATAGGAAGTGAGGGATGCTCCAGAGCAGCTTCAGCACCAAAGAATGGGAGGCCAGTGTCAGCAGCTCCATGCCCGAGGCTGGGCATCACAGCACCGATCTGGCTCGTAGACATTCAGAGCGCGGGCAGGGTCTGGAAGGGTGCAGTCGTGGTCTCGGGGGTCCCTGCCATCTCCTTCAAGCGCGGTGTGCCCGATTGATGCAGCAGTTGCTTTGGCAAAGTTGCTGAGCATCTTTAGGTAGATATTCTCCCAATTATCCGGAATGTAGGAATGTCGGAAACAGTACATGCAGGGCCAATTTCTCTGAGGAGTCTGAGGTGTCCCTGGAATGATACCTAATTTTTGTCCTCCTGAGTCGGGGATCAGTCTACGGTTGGGTGCATGGATATTGGCCCAACCCGCAATAAAGCTAATTGTACCCTTACCCCAGGCAGTAAAACCAAATCCTGTGGGGGTCTGAGACTGACATTCGCCTACCATAATCCACGCAGGGCTTCAAACCTGAGGCCTTACCAGTAGGAATGATGCAGTCAATGCTTCAAAAAGCAGCTTTCCGAAGCATAAAGTGGGTGCAGAAAAAACTGAACTGAAGTCATGCAGTACCAAGGCACCATATGTAATGGCACACATCTTGTCCAGCAGGGGGCACGTAGCGGTGATGAGCAGAGCCGGTGCGGAGCGACACTGTGCCCAATAGGGGTGAAAATATTTCTAAAGGCTGCTGCTGCTGGAGCTAGAATATCATAGATCAGGAATCCGTGGAAGGAATCCATTAGAAAAGAAGTGTTAGTATTCCAAATGAATCAATAATGCACCTAATCCAGAGAAAGAACAATATCAAATCAATGAGATGAGAAAACCGGCCTCCTGCCGCTAAGTAGTTTATCTAATGAAAAATGATGTGATGATACAACCAACCTTTTCAGAAGCAAACTGTTAAGCATATAGCAAGCCATTATTGCTGGTATAAGGAACGGAACTGGTAGCTACAATCAAACACTGGGTTTTGTCATCCAGTCGACAACCACACCAGTGAACAGTTTCAAACCAATGTCCGAACCAGACTTAAAAAGAACGGGTGAAACTTAGCAACAAAGCTAGCTCTGCGATGCACGCCTGCACCTGAACATCTGCAATGAGATCCTGAGCATGGAAACACCAGCAATGTATTTTCGCAAAATAATTCACTGCTCAATTCAAAAAAGGAAGCTTTCAAGATTGCCTACATCATCCCTTTTCTAAAACCAAACACAGCTGGAGACTAATAACTTACTAGATCAATCACAGGTTAGTTTTTGACCTATCGGAGACACCAAACTGGCACTATTTTTGGCCTGGGTCGACCCTACAATCCCAGCAGAAAACAGCATCTCAGCACTTACACTGCTAGATATCTCAGCAGCCTTCGACGCAGTTAACCACAGTACACTAATTAGGTTTGAAGAAACTGGCCTCCATAACACTACTCTACAAAGGAGGATGAAATCACTCTTAATGGATAGAACACAACTTCGCTCCCTCATTTAAGTCAGACCCACGACACATTACTTGTGAAGTTCTTCAAAGATCAAGTCTTTCGCTGCTCCTCTTCAACAATGGCTCCATTGATGAAAATCATAAAATCGTTTTGGTGTACCTGGTACAACTATGCTGATGACACAAGGACCAAATACAAAAAGACCAACAATGAAACATCCAGCACCTCCCTGAGCAAGTACTTCACGCGAATAAGCAAATGGATGGCAGCCAACCACTTAAAACTAAACCCAGACAAAACAGAAATAACGGCAGTCGCTCCTCACGCTGCACCGAAACACCTCTACCATGGCCTTTAGAAGTTGGTAACTGCCCCAAACCACCTAAAGTGATACAAAACTTAGGCATTGTTTCTGAATCTCTGCTCCACCCAACTGATTAAGCCCTACCTCTCTTCCTCACACAGAGCGTTGGCTGTCATCTCTCCAATTCTTTGAAGAATTGACTACGCAAATCGCATTTACCCAAGTATGCTGGACTACCTCACAAAAACCCTTCAACAAATCCAAAACACAGCATCTAGGATATTAATCCGACTCAATAGAAGGGACTACAATGCTGTCTCTCAGAGCTCTCACTGCCTAACAATCAAACAGAATCCATCTCAAGGCCCTCTGCATCAGCCACAGAGCCCTTGAAGATCAAGGAGCATTTTTTCCCAAAACAAAATCTCACTCTATCAACCAACAAACCAGACATCCAAGATCGAGAAACAACGTACTTTTAGAAACCAGTAGAAAGAGGTTCTGTCTTTTCCACCACTACTGTGGCCAAACACTAGAACACACTGCTGAGGAAAGTACACATCCGACAAGACTACCTGAAATTCAGAAAACATCTAAAAAACCGGGCTCTTCAATGCATAATGGTTAGAAAGTTAAATCTACACCAATCAAGCAGCGGAAACAACATCTCAATAGATCGAATTTCACAAGCAGATACAACCGTCTGCCTGGAACATAACGCACAGCATTTAGAGAGCCAAAAAAGAGAGTAAAAGAGAACACATCAGGACAACACTGCGAAAACCCTAAGAGAATGCCTTTCTAAAATATAATGACAACATAGGACATCTCCATGCATCAACCACAAAACAAACACCTCACATAACAACGAAACTGACAGCAAGACCAATACCTTTTTGAGCAACCCTTGATTTGTTTCCACTTGATTCACCACACACAAACCCAAGCCAGCCAGTCGCGTACAGCTTTTAAAAGACCTCTTCACAAACTGCAAACACAAAGGGTTTACACTGCTAACTCCAAGTGGCACATGAAGCTCCTGCCCAATGCACAGACACACTACAAGCACAAGGACACCTCTTGACACAAAGCCCTGGATGCCTCCTGGGTGGCAGTACCTGACTGATTTGCAGATGGCTGGACCCCTTTTGCAATGGCGCAGACAGGCTAACAAATCAAATAGTGGTGTGGGAGGTTGCCCAGAGCAATGCCAGTGGTTCAGATTAACATGAAACCTTCCACCCATCACTATTTTGGTTTTAGTTTGTCTCCCTATGTGAGAGAGGGTATGCCCAGACGTGGGTCTTTTGCTTGCTGCGCCATAGGGAACCAAGCTGCACCTCACTGAGGAGGCCCAACAAGGCCGAAACATATCTGTATCCGTGCAGAGGTGACCTGGCGTAGCAGTTCGGGCAGGGCTGCTCCCACTGGTGGCAGTACATGACTGATTTGCATATGGGTGAACCCCTTTTGCAATGGCGCAGACAGGCTAACAAATCAAATAGTGGTGTGGAAGGTTGCCCAGAGCAATGCCAGTGGTTCAGATTAATTCAAAACCTTCCACCCATCACTATTTTAGTTTTAGTCTGGATGCCTCCTACACATCCCAACTTGAAAGTAGACACAAGAACTGTTGGTACTTCTGATCTGCAACTTCAAATCAAAACAAACACTGCAATCTTACCTACCCCCTCGCCTCCTAAATACCCAAACCTACCATCTTTATTTCAGATCCATCAGAGCGCCTAGAGGCCATGAAAATGGCAGCAGTGTGCAGTACATATATTTTTTTACATATGTTGTCACATAGCACAAAGGTACATGTAAAAAATGCATATTTTCACATTCCAACAACATGCCCTTTTCATTTTCTCTTCCTCCAACAAAAACAAACACACCCAACCTCCCTTCCACCCGCACATTCCCCTCCCTCTCCAAAGCAGCATACAAGGCGGATTAAAATTATCCTGAATTTAACACCGTCATCTTGTCCTTCGCAATGAGGTCTGCACCACTCCCGCAAGTCTCACATCCGGCCCTAGGGCCACAATTACCTCTCCATGGATGCCGATGCAGCTCTCCTCCTACCTTCACCAAATTCCCCCTGGGGGTCCTTGATCAGGACCATACCTCTCGAGAAAGGATGCCCACTCCAGGGCACATGTTGGCCTCTGGTCATGTAAATTGCCAATCAGCAGCTCCATCTCATAGATGTCGTGGGCTTTCAAGGCCCATTGTCGCTCCATAGAGAGTAAAGCCCTCTTCCACCCTCCCCCCCCGTCAGGCACTCCCGCGCAGCTGGCAGACAAAAATGAACCATATGCAGAAGTCTCCTCCACTTCCCCTCCAGCCCCTCAACCCCAAACACCAACACAGGGACAAGAGGTCTCTCTATGCCGTCCAGGGGCTTTATCCACCCCAGGACCTCCTTCCAGTACTTCTATACCACCTCGCACCCCCACCACATATGTCAATACTCCACCCTCTAGCACTTGGGGTCTATTCCAACATACATCTTAGACAACCTCACTGGGTCCCACTGCTATCTGTATAATAATTTAATGCTGTGCAGTTTGTATTGACAGGAAATCAATGTTCAACACCTAATTCAACCCCTATGTCCTCCTCCCATCTTCTTTTATACATTGCTATGTCACCCCCCAAACCCTCTGGGCCTCCAGCAATGCTTGATACAGTTTGGAGAATAAACCCTGAAGTGACCTCCATTCCCAATATCTTTTTGGTGGCCGCCAAGCCCCTGTGCAGGGCTCCCTTACTTTCTGGCTTCATTAATGCCCCTTTTAATTCACGTATTTAAACCCTGACAACAACCCTATACCCAAACCCTCTTCCAACTGGGGCAGGCGTAAAAACTCCTCACACTTCACTACCCGCCCCATCCTTTCCAACCCTGCATCATACCACTTCTGAAGCCAAGCGGGAAACAGAATACCATCCCGTATCATGGGCGACCATATGTGGCTCATCAGTGAAGACCACGTTGTAACTCCTGTTATTTCCCTCTTAGTTCACTATCGAGCACACAGTGCGTTGCTCATGCACTGTATGCGGGATCGCCGTTAAGGGTGCCCACAGCCACTCCTAACGTTACTGGCTTCAGCAGGTAGTTCTCAATTTGCACCCACTGTTTCTGCTCATCTGTTCTCAGGTGTGGTATCGGCGCACACACCTGTGCTGCTCTATAATATAAACACATGTCTGGCAAACCCAACACACTCCCTTCTCTTTTGTTTGAATCAAAACCCTATAGGGGACACGCTGTTACTGCCCCTGCCATATAAACTTCTCCAGTCGACGCTTCATTTCAGGAAAGTAGGCCTCTGGCATTGCAATGGGCAGCGCATGATATAAATATAATACCTTCGGAAAAAAAATGCCATTTTTACAGCGTTCAACCTACCCAACCACGACAGGGTAAGCCTAGGATCTCTCCAAATCCTCAAAGAGCCTAAACAACAGCAGAGGATAATGAAATCATATAAAGATCGTTGCGATCTTTGGGAATCTTTATCCCCAGATATTTTATACTATCTGTAGCAATTGGAATGTCAAAGTCAGTCAGGTCTTCACCAGCCCCCCGCATCCCTCGACCCAGTGGAAAGAGAACCGCTTTACCCATATTAACGTTGAACCCCGACAAACATCCATACTCAGCCACCAGCCGTAATAGTCCTCGGACCGAGGAAGTCCCCCCCAAAAGATGGAGAAGAACAACATCTGCATAGGGACTAATCTTATATTCTATGGGCCTGATCACGACTTTGGCGGTAACCCTTAAATCCGGCGGTCGCGCTATTACCGCCGGATTTAAGGGTCTGCCAAATCAGGACTTCGGCGGAGTTCGCCCCAGCTCTGAGGAAATCCGCCGGTGGTAAGAGCGCAAATTTTCCCCATTGAGCCCAATGGGGAATGGGGCATTCCCAAATGGGCTCAATGGGGAATGGGGAATTAAATTACCGCCGAACTCGTGATCCGGAGCTATTAGCGCCGGGTAGTTTGGCGGTAGGGCTAATACCAAAGTCGTGATCAGGCCCTGTGTCTCCTACTCTGATGCCCGCCACCTGCTCATCGTATTTTATCTTGATGCTCAGCGGTTCTATGGATAATGCAAACAGGGGGGAGAAAGGACATCCCTGTCTAGTACCTCTGGTAAGATAGAAGGCCCGGAACGCGCAACCATTAACCACCACCCTTGCATTCCACGCTGCATATATCACCCTGATTCCATGCTACTTTCTCTCCCCAAACCCCATCTTGCAGAGTACTACAAACAAAAATCCCCACTCTACCCTTTTTGGCATCCAGGCTCAATAATGCAAATCCCTCCGACTCTGCAGATTCATGCTCCATAAGGTGCAGGGTTTTCCTAATCACGTCCGTCCCCTGCCTTCCCACTATAAAAACCCACCTGATCCGAATATATCAGCCGGCGCATCATTCCTTTTAAATGGGTGGTCAGTATGCGCGTAAATATTTCTTAATCGACTTTAAGCGATATTGGACGGTAGGAGGAGCACCTTTTCGGATCCCTCCCCTCCTTATGTATCACTGTGATCTGCGCATTACTAAAGGATGCTGGGACAGCCCCGGTTTCAAGTATATTATACACCTTTGTCATTTGCTTCACAAGTATCCACAAGAACCGTTTATAAAAACTTGTTGTGTAGCCATCCTCGCCGGGGGCCTTGCCATGGGGGAGCTGCTTGATCGCCTCCAGCACCTCCTCTGCAGCTATGGGGCCCTGCAGGAATTCAACCTCTTTGCTAGCGAGTGCCTCCATGCTCACGCCCCGGAGACATTCCTCACAACCCCATCTGCGCTTCTGCACACTCTGTGTCATACAGGCCCTCATAATAACAGGCAAGGCTTTCGGCTATCCCCTCGGGAGTATCCTCCACTGAACCCTCCTCATCCTCCAGCTCCGCAACCCACCTCTCAGCCCTCTGCGAACTGAGCCTCACGGCTAACAGTGCATCCGCCTTATCTCTCTTCTCATAGAAGTTTTGCTTAAGATACTTAAGTTTACATAGAGTAACCCCCAGTTGAATCCCCTTAGCTACGCCCTCCATTTCAGTATTGAGTCCATCACCTCCTCATAATGCCACACACTGTGCATCCGCAACTCCCCCTCCAAAATTTCTGCCCTAAGCAACTCCACCCGTAGTTCCAGTTCCCTCTTCCTGCACGCCCCTTCCAGAATCAGGAGCCCCCTCCAAGTGGTCTTCCCCGCATCCGAGACCACATTAACATCAACTTCCCCCATATCATTAATCTCAAAATATGCCAAAATATCCTCCTCAAACTTCTCAGCAAAAAGCGGGTCCTGCCACATGGCCTAATTACACCGCCATCTGCTATCCGCTCTGCTAAGCACCCCTACATCCAGTTTCATTCCAACCATGCCATGGTCTGACCACCCCACCAGTCGAAAGCACCCCCGCCCCCTGCTGGTACCTATTCAAAAGCCGGTAATCAGTTCTAGTATATGTGTTGTGGGGTGCAGAATAAAGGTATATCCCTCCATCCCTGGGTGCATCATTCTTCTCACATCTACCAACCCTCCTGCCGTAATGGCGTGACCCAGATGCCTGTCACGTCGCTCCGCACCCCAGAGAGATGAGGGTCCCATGCCGACCTTCTGTCCCACACTTGACCCATGATTAAAAGTCCCCCACCATGATATACAGGTCTCCCCTGGTGGCCAGTATTGCGCCCAGGGCCTGCTGAATAAACACTGCTTGTCCATGGTTAGGAGCAAAAAGTGCTGCAAGTACCACCCTCAGGCCCACCATAACACCCTCCATTATAAGCAAGCACCCCTCCATCAATTTCACCATTATACTATTCTCTATCCGTCGCTGCTTATGCAATGATACCCACTCCTCCTCACTTCACTGATGCCCAGTACACCTGTCCAATTGCAGCGCCTCGCAGCCTACTCTCACCCCCATCTACCAGTTGGGTTTCTTGCAAAAACAGCTTGCAAAAATAGCACATCTAAAGCTTTTTTCCAGAACTCAAGCGCTGCCAGTGACCTCTTTGTGGGCGAGTTCAGCATGTTAACATTCAGGGTCTCCACAGCCAGACTCCGCCCTCCAACGTTAGTCCCATCAACTTGTCTTGCAACCTGCACCATCCAACCCATGTACTTGACTAGTGCTCCCCCATTGCTTTGCCTCAGAAACGTGGTGCCTCCTTTGAGAAAATACACTGCTTACCCTTGCTGCCCTAAAAACTAGCCCACACACGCAAAACCTTAACTGTAAAAGCTGCATAAACTTCCAACTGCAAACGGCAGTGAATGCTTCCTGAGATGCCCTCCTTCCACTGAGGGCCACCTATCAACCAGCCTCCTTGCAGCATCCTAAGAAAAACAAAGAACCCACACAGTCTGTCGTCTACGTAGCTTCTTGTTAGTGGCGGCTCTTACTCCTCGCCGCCTGCCCTTCATAACAACCATCAGGAAGTCTTTCGAGGAGAGAAGCCATTTAAACGCATATATTTATGCCCACTCTGCCCTTTCCTGCATCGAAGGAGGTTTGTCTGTGCATCCTGCTTCTCTCTCTTCTTAGCTGGGCTCGCCTGTTGACCTTGCTCAGTGTCCGATGTCAGGTGGCTCAGCGCCTGCTACGCTTCCTCTGCCTATGTAATCCGGGAGTCTATTCCATCTATCTCAAACTGCAGGGCAAACGGGAAGGCCCACATGTACCTAATCCCTTTTTCATTAAGCCAGTGTCAGCGGCCGGCAGTCCCTTCTGCGAGATAACGTTAGATTGGACAGGTCCTGGTAGATTGTAATGAAAGAGCCCTCATACTCCAAATCTGGACTCATATGCATTCTTACCAGCGCGTCTGCCTTGTCCTTATACCTCGAAAACCTGGCAAAGATGAATCGCAGCCCAATTCTACATGGTTTACCGCCTCTGTGTGCCCTTTCGAATTGCACCTCTCTGCCCCCTTCCGCCTCGAATAACTGATTGACTGTACCTTGCAACTTGCGCTCCACTTGGGCAGGGGTTTCCCTGTCTGTTTTCCTCAATCACAGTATGCATATGTTGTTCCTCCTCTCTCTCTTCTCCAAGTTGTCCATCTTCAGAGCATCTTCTTCCTCACGTAGCTCCAGAGCTGTCATTCGGGCATCCAGGCGCATTTCCACCATATGAGCATTGAGTTGATTATTTACCAGGCCCTCGATCTTGTTTTCCACCATGCTCACTAGTCGCGTAAGGTCTGCAAGTGACACCTGCAGGTCTCCCTGAAGTGCTTTAATTTCCACCAATTTGCTTCCAATGTCATCTTTCGTGGAAAAATGTGACACATCCACCTCCGCCAGCAGCCTCCCTGCTGGGTGATCCTTCCGGCAGACATCATCCTCAGTTTCAATGACCTCCGTCTCCTGCCGGTCCAGGCACTTGCAGAACAGTCCTCTCAGAATCTCCTCTTTGGATCACTCTTTCTGCCTTCACTTCAGTGTTCACATTCACTGCCCCCGGGGTATTCCTACCCTGTCTGCTGCGGGGGGTTAGAACCTGCTGGCGGCCAATGCAGGTTCTAACCCCCGCAGCAGACTCTCAGCACCCGGTGTCTGTTATCCTCAGACTGCGTGCAGCACCCAGAGAAGGCCAGAGAGCCTACCTCTCTTCAGTTCCTATTCGTCCCCTGTGTCCGTCTGCACTTGGGGCTGTGATTTCAGTGGCAGATGCAGAGATATTCCTCTCCACAGGGTAAAGTCCCCCATGCAGGCAGGTAAACCTCCTCTGCTGGTCACCGGCACCAAAGTCCTGCGCCATCTTCCATGTTTGGGGCGGCCCCAGCACAGCTGGCAAGGGATGGTCCCACCTCTGCCTCCTCACTCAGGCCTCCTTTCTACCAGGTCTGACCACTCTGCTTTTGGACACAGGGCAGTCGGCCAGGGGGGCCTCTTATTAAGACACTTCTCCCTGACCCCAGTGTGCAAGGCTCCCTCACTAAAGTCTGCGCCGGTAGTGGTACTATAATATTCCCCAGCAAACATTACCTCTCCTTACACACATGGATGCCGTCTGTTGCCCCTTGCCACACACTTCCATGACCAATCCAATGCGCTGGAGCGGCTGCTGCTTCAATTGCCTCCTTTCCCCCCCTCTTGCGCAGCAGTCAGGGTGCCCTAGGGAGGCCTGTATGTGAGGGCGGGCCTCCCTGGCCCTTCTCCGATATAGGATCATCGCCACAGGCCCCGGGCTGCAGTCCGCTCTGATCCCCTGAGGGTTCACCACCACCAGCCGGACTCGACAATATGTGAACGGGAGGTCCCCCATACCTCTGTGCCACTCCAACTGGGCCCGGGCATTGGCAGCCATTAGGACGAGGTTCCGTTTCGCACCCCCCTCTCCTTGTTCCTTCCGGGGGTCCGCTCACCTATTGCCAACCAAATCCGCCTGCAAAGGGGATCCGCTCCACCGGGTGCCACCCACCCGGCCACTCTTCCTCAAATGACCCGGCAGCCGCAGGCCTCTCCGTAAGCACTTTGGTCTTCGCCTCGCCGGAGGTGACTCGCTGCCTCTACCACCACTCTGCACCCCATGTCAGGTCCGGGCGGTCCCGTGCCCCAAGCACTGCGCCCGTTCGGGCCTGGCCTCTGTTGTTGCTCCTGGGGGTCTTGGACCCCTTCGGCCGCACCACTTTTTCGCACCAAGGTGGGCTGGGTCAGCTACAGCTCATCTTTTACTTGCTGGAGGGAGCGGGAGCCGAAACCTATGCAGCCACGTTTCCCCGCTACAAGAAACCTGAAGCTGTCTCACCCACTAGTTCCCAGGGATCTGTCATCCAGGTGGCCAGGACACGGCCACCGCTTTTGGATCCAGTAGCTTGGGGTGGACCAGTGTGGGAGGAACACCTGGATGCGGTATCTTTGGGGAGTGGAAGAGGGACACTGGACGTTGAGACGTGGTATCCCCTTCCCTGTAACACCTTTTCCTCATCCTACCAGGTAGGATACTTAGGAACTCAACCCCCACCGCCCATTTCCCGACACAAACACTTTCTCAGAGACAGCTCACTGTGAGAGAAAACGGACGAACACCCGAGCCATATACCTGACATGTTCCAATACAATGGTCTGGCGGGGTCAGGAAATTACTGATCATTACACACACCTGACTTCCATCACACTTCGCCACACGGATAAAAGGCGGAGCACAAAAGCAGACTCTGGGCAAGGCAAAACACACAATGAAGCATCAGTTCCAGGATGCCAGTTCAATACAAGGAGAAAGCGGCAAGACCTAAGACGGTTGCAAGGAGGGACGTGACCTTGACCTTTTCAGAGAAAGGCTGTTACTTTTATGATCCTTCGACAATAAGAAACATAAGACCCAATATCAAAAGCTGAAGAAACCTGCATTGTGTGTCGGAGGTACCTGAGGCTATCCCCTGTCGATAACCAAGGTGGAAAGGATTGTTTTCCGTCGTGGTACTGTCCTTTGCTCCTACAACAAAGCACAGCGTTGAGTTGGGGAGACTGATACCAGACCAGTCTGTGTTAAAGCCAAGATTGCAAGCGGCAACATTGTAGAGAGGAAACTGGAGAGAACAGTGTGTTAAGCATACGTGACAAGCAACGTGAATATAATTAAACAGCAGATGAGTGACTGGAATTTTGAAGCCAAGACAGATACCATAAACAGAGTGGTCCAGCGCCACATGGGTGCTCATTCCAAGGTCTCTGTTAGGTATCCAACTGAAAGGTGGCAAATGTAATAAGGGATTGTGAAATCGAAGTAGTCCTGCAACGGGTCAAGCACCCGTGCACATTCAAAAGTCTTCGATAGTGGATGCTAACTGAAATTTGTCCGAACCCAGCAGAGGGAGACTAATTGTATTAAGAAGGGGATCTGAGCCCGGCTGAGGGAGATGCGGGGTGAACTGAGTCACCCAAGAATGAATATCCTATGAACATTGTGAAAGAGGGGGATCCAAAGTGACAATCATTGTATTAAAGGGATATGAGCCTGGCTTAGGGGGATCCGGAGTGAATAGTGAATCAGCTGAATTGGGTCCTTGTAAGAGGAAAATAACATTTAGTTTGTTTTGTCGTATCAGGCCCTCTGAGACTTGGACATAGAAGGCCCTGATGCTAATGATTAAACCGTATCATTGTGCTAAAGAAACCAGAGATTGTGCTGCTCGAGTGAACCGCCTTGTCCCATGAAGAAAATGTGGGGAAGGGACGCCAACAGCCTGAACATCCCGACATACCATTTTTGTGAACATTTCTTTTCATAAACACTCCCCCCACACTATTTGTATTGAGGGGTAAGGATTGACAACAGTTATTTTTTTTAAGTATAGGCCCTTTTATTTTCACAAGACACCACTAGGACTGCGTTATTATTATTTGATGGTCGTAGCGCGCTCCCATCTGTAGATTTAGGATTAGTTTGGCGTTTATCATACCCTTGTTGTAGTTCAATAAACATCCTTGAACTGTGGTCCCTTGAGTCTGTCTTACTGTTGATACCAAGCCTTCCTTACACCACACCCCCTAGTGGTCCCACGGTACATATCTGAATGACAAACAGAAGGACCTCCTTTTAAAAAAAAAAAAAGAAACGTAGCTTTTTTGACCTGCCTTAAACTAGTGTTGAGGCAATCTCTTGCTCACAGGCATCATGGAAGGAGGATCTGATTAAGCACTGAAACCACCAGGCAGGGGCATTTTACCAGAACAAAAGGCGACATTGCTTCTTACTCCTATCAATGTTTTAACTAGTGTGGAATGGTTGTCAGGACTGACTAACGGCCACTGTTTTTCCCCACAAACCTCAATTGACCATGTAAAACCAAAGAAATCAAAGCTCAATCTTTAGACTACTGTGGGTCCGCTAAGGTGGGGAGGATCATTTGCCACTGCATCGTCCCCAGAAAACTGCAACACAAGAATTCAGAGTTACTACAGGAAATAGTCATAGGAAAAATGACCAACCAACCTAACTCCCTACGTTACCTGAATGACTTGTAGGTAAAGCAATGACGAGTGAAGGAAAATCCAAATCCAGGGGCAAAGATGCAGTGTGAAAAAATAATCCAATAATCCAGAAGGAAATAAACACACCAAGATTCAAGTACTGAAGTGCAGGCTGTAACAAATGCTGAAGTTACACTAGGTAATAAGTCCGCTAAGAGCAGAGATGAGGAATTCCAAAGAGCACGAAAAAACGAAATGAAGTAAAGGTCCCACGAAGAGGTGGGTCCTACAACAAATTAGCAAACAATGAAGCACTAAGGAGTGGTGAGCCGACGCTTTTCCAGCTAGATAAACTCACTGCTGGGGACGCATCAGAGATGGTGGAATAGGCGGCGTGTGTCAGACCTGATGTCATTGATGTGTGGTTCCAATCCTGATGAGAAATGTGGTTTTAGCAAGGGTTGCCATTGCATATACTTGACCACCTCGGATGTACAAGGACTGGCTGGGGGAAATGTGCCTGTTTAATCCCATAAGGAATGTCCAGATACAGGAGGAAGCACCAAGCAGGCCTGACCAACAGTATACTTTATGACATCTTCTAGCATGAGGTGACATCTACCACACCCTAAGACCTCACTCACTACTCATATTACCTTTTACCCACATTCAAACATTATTCAACCTGCATGTCTCATTATCCATGGTATAAAATGGAGTCACTACTTGACAGTCGTCAATTTCAGAACCTACTGATGTTAAAACTAGATCAGCGATATGGCTTGTGTCATCGGGAATGAGCTAGTGTAGAATTGATCACTAGCAAAAAACCCTCCAGATAAGGAGCGTAATGGGGCTTTTTACGCAGTAAAATAATGTAAAAACGCCACATTTTATTTTTATTTTCGTACCATTTACGCAGGCTGGCCACAGTACTTTTTTGAGAATTCCCTATTCTTTCTTTCCAGTAGATGGCGGTGGAACACATTTAGCAAATGCTAGCTTTGTGTGAACTGCTGTGCCATATTACTGTAATGGGAGTAGGACACACACTTTTGGGCATGGTGGAAAGGGCATGTGCTTAGCACAGGAATTGCTGCAAGAGGTTGCTTTTTTAAAATCACTTCTTCAAAACGCACAGGTTCTGTCTGGTGAGTTTGATTGGGGACGGGGACCGGCCTGAAACGGAAGTACCAACAATCTCATGCATGGCCCTTGATTTATTTGGCTGAATCTGAACAGGGTTAATTGCTATCACTCATGTTCAATCCATGTAGAAGGGAAATAACATGTTTTTATTTTAGATGTGGTATGTTAATTTTGCCTCGACAAAAGCCCAATCTTTCGGGTACTCTTTGATGCAGGGGTGCACAACTGATTTTGACAGAGGGCCGAAAGTACGTTACATGGTGGCTATAGTGGGCCGAAAAGTAAATGTGGGTGGGGCGGTAGGCGTGGTGGGGCGTGGCGTGGCAGGAGGCTTTTTCAACCCCCAATTTTTATTAAACACATGGAAAAAGAATACTTTTTTGAGGTGCAATGATTTTTATTTGCATTTCAAACTTACATTTTGTGCTACACATTTTCCATTGTTATAATTTATTTCTATTTAGTTATTGCATATCCCCCCAAGACACCCACCCCTCAAGCAAACACTATGCCCCAAGACACCCACCCCTCATGCAAACACTATGCCCCAAGACACCCACCCCTGAAGCAAACACTATGCCCCAAGATACCCACCCCTCATGCAAACACTATGCCCCAAGACACCCACCCCTGAAGCAAACACTATGCCCCAAGACACCCACCCCCTCAAGCAAACATTATGCCCCAAGACACCCACCCCTCATGCATGCCCCAAGACACCCACCCCTCATGATGCCCCATGGCCCCCACCCCCCCAAACAAACACTATGCCCCATGCCACCAAGCATGCACCATGCATACATACTCATACAGAACCCAACCCCCCCACCCCTGCATACAATCTAACAAGTATACACCATGCACCCATACAGACCCGAACCTCCCACCCCCAATTCAGCACACAAACTCACAAGCATACACCATGCACCCATACAGACCCGGACCCCCCCACCCCAGCTCAGCACACAAATTCACAAACATACACCATGCACCCATACAGACCCGAACCCCCACCCCAGCTCAGCACACAAATTCACAAGCATACACCATGCACCCATACAGACCCGGACCCCCCCACCCCAGCTCAGCACACAAATTCACAAACATACACCATGCACCCATACAGACCCGAACCCCCACCCCCAACTCAGCACACAAACTCACAAGCATACACCAATACACTATGCACCCATACAGACCCGTATCCCCCACCCCCAACTCAGCACACACACTCACAAGCATACACCAATACACTATGCACCCTTACAGACCCAAACCCCCAACTCAGCACCATACTCACAAGCATACACCATGCACCCATACAGGCCCCCACCCCCAACTCACCATACAAACTCACAGGCATACACCATGCATCCATACAGACCTGAACCCCCATCTCACCAAACAAACTCACAAGCATGCACCCATACAGACCTGGACCCCCCACCCCCGCATCTCAACATACACTGAACGTGCACACACTGAACATGCACACAACAACAAACATTTAGGCAGACCCGACCCCCGCACCCACCCCAGCATCTCAACATACACTGCACTTGCACACAAACACATTCAGGCAGACCCGACACTCACCCCACCCCCACATCTCAACATACACTGAACTTGCACACAAAAACAAACATTCAGGCAGACCCGACACTCACCCCACCCCCGCATCTCAACATACACTGAACTTGCACACAAACGCATTCAGGCAGACCCGACACACACAACCCCTCCGTATCTCAACATACACTGAACTTGCACACAAACACATTCAGGCAGACCCGAAACACACAGCCCCTCCACATCTCAACATACAAGCAGCACAAAGATCCGACACACACACACAAAAAAACATCCCCCTCCCAAATAAAATCTGTACTTACCGGACGACATGCTGGAAGGCAGGCTAGCTGGAATGCTGGCGAGGTCCGGTACTACGGCGGCGTGGCAAGGCTGAAATGCCTTCCGGCATCAAGCCTTACTGGCCATGCCAGCCGTAGTGCTGGCCCTCCATTGGTGCAGCACACACGAACTACGTGGCTCATAGGAGCTACGTGGTGCGTGTGCACTGAGCCGATGAGGGTCAGTGTTTTGTCCGGCCTGGAAGACAACAAAGACTTTTCCTAATGGAGGGCGGCCGATGCTGCTTGCGGGCCGCCCTCCATTAGGAAAGTGCTTGTTGCTGGCGGGCCGGACAAAACGGCATGGCAGGCCACAACTGGCCCGCGGCCCGTATGTTGTGCACCCATGCTTTAATGGGATCATCCTCCAAGCAGACATAACTCTCTAAAAAGTGTTCTTCATGGACTATCTTCTGTTTAAGGAGAACACTAAGCATGTTTAGAGCTATGGAATAAATGACAGGGCTCTGCAGCGGCTAATGTAGCCTGTGCAAATGTCCATATCCCTCACATATTAGTGCTGTCTCTAGCAGTCTGTGTAAATACAGCTTCTGGGTGGTGGGACCTGTGTGATGTCTTCACAGCAAGGCGAACGGTATTAAACGAACCGAAGCTCCCAACAGCACATCACAGCTCTCTTGCACTTTTCACACTCAAGACTACTAACCCATCCTACCCTTTTTCCATTCAGATCCGCCAGAGCGCCAGGGGAACACTCCAGTGGTGATAGTGCACAGTATAAATAGCCTTTAACATTAACATTGAGTTGAATATGATTTATCCATCTTCAGTGATAGAAGCAGGGCCTTTAACCAGACCACTAAGTGTGACCCTAGCAAACTCATTCATAGCTCTGCAACACTGCGCAGCACAATTAGTCACACAATCCTGTGCATTTACAGGTGACTTTAACAGTGCAGTAAATCTATTCAAAGGTCGGGCAATTACAAAAAGTCTGCCCTAGCAGCCTCACAAGTGGAATCTGCAAATCGTCTAGGTGATGCAGACGCTTGAACATCAATAACAGGTGGATTCAGCCACTGTGTGACAGGTTCTCCCTGAGCCCCTTCTTCCTATAGGAAGAGCCAATCTTCCAGTAAACGTGTGTGAGCAGTTAAAGGTTAAAAACAGGCACATCACAGTGCAGCAATAATGCAATTCTATATGGGGCGTATAGAACTGCATTATTGCTGCACTGGAGCTCCCCAAGTCTCATAAAACTGGATTTGACAGGCAGACAGTCTCACCAGCCAGTCAGTGCATCGGAGATTCTAGTATAGCGGACTGTGGTAGAACCAACATTACATTTTCTCCTCTGTTGCTCCCAGCCACTGAAGTTGCTTGGGCAGTCCAGAGAACTGCCCCACACTCTGCAATGTCCTGTTATACTAGGATATTGAATCTTTCATTGCACGCCATCTGCCATTTTCACACTTTCTAGGACCTTCAGGATCTGCAGGAAGTGGGTGTTTCAGACTTAAATTGAGAGAGTTAACTGATTGTAACGTTCAAGCTGCACTGGAATAGTCTCATTACACTGAGTAATGTAGTTAGATGCTCCTACACAAGTAAGTTTTCCACTCCTCCACCGTCTCTGAAGTTGGTGCCCCTCCCAACATTTGAAGGGTTAGCCCCCGCCTAAATTTTAGCCTAGGTGCACCCTGGATGTGCACACTTACATTTTGTTAGGCAGAGAGGTGAGGGAAGCCTTTCCCCGAAACTGGCCGTGTTAAAGTTTTACTGTATTTGTTCAGAAAAATGTACTTGGAACAAATGCAGTAAAACTTTAAAGCTGTTACTTTCTTTTTTTTTTTTTTTTAAATTTGGCTTTTATTGGTTTTTAGCAAGAAATATGAACATACAGGTGGGTATACATTATGCATTGTGAGGTACTTCGTTAGACTTTCCAATTCCACCTTAACAACAGTTATCAACATTAACGTTCCTTATTCCTGAAGAAAGCAAAAAGAAGAAAGAATAAAGAAATAAAGAAGAGAAAAGAAAAACCCCCCTCCCCTCCTCCCTCCTTCCTCCCTACCCCTATCTCTCATGTCCACTTCCTTCGGGGCATTGGCATTTTGAGTCGTAATGAGCTGCGTGACGCGCATCTTGGATCCTCTTACGATCATTGTTCTCCTGTGTGGTCTGTGACACGCAAGGGTTGTCAGCAAGGGGTCTTTCAGTTTTCAATGGTTGGTGGCCTGGATCAGGTGCAGTTTCCCTGCTGGGTCGAGCCTTCCATGGTCGAGTGTGAGATGTATTTTGTGGTGAAATCGAACCAGACTTCCTCCTGTCGCGCAGCTTTGTCATGTAATATGGCTGTTACTTTCTCCATATTGTAAATATTTGTAGCGATCTGTATCCAGTCCCTCTTGTTAGGCAGGCAAGGGGCTTTCCATTTTATCACAAGGGCAGCTCTTGCCGCAAGTAGGAGGGGAGATATCAGACCTTTCACTCTTGTCATTTCGTCCTCTTCTTCTTCGAGGCCAAAAAGGATCAGGAGGGGTGACAGTTCCCTATTTATGCCTTCCAGCTGTTCGATCCATCCCAGGACCTCTTGCCAGTAGATGCGGACTTTGGGGCAAGCCCACCACATGTGCCAGTAATCGGCGTTCATCCCACAATGTCGCCAGCATCTGGGGCTGGAGGTCTGGAACATTTTGGACAGTCTTTGTGGGTCGTATTGCCATCTATGTAGTAGTTTTATGGCATGCAATTTGTACTGGGCCGCGATTGATATTTTGGCTGGTGTTTCACATATTTTATTCCAGGCTTGCTGGTCGAACTCTCTCAAAGCTGACCGACCCTCTCGAGGCCGGCATCAAACCAGGATTGGTATCTGGCATGTTCCGGGATTTCCTCTCTGATTCCAGGGGACCAAAGATGGCTCAGTGGCGAAGGCCACGTGGTGACTCCTGACATTGCTCTTCCCTTCCTCCATATGTTCCACAACGTGCCTAGTATCGGGTGGTTGCGCAGTTTCTTCGATAGCTTCGATCTGGGGACCCATAACCACTCTGCCAGAGTCACATTGCGTAGAACGTTGTTGTCTAGGTGGACCCATTGGAGGTCTTTCCTTTCTCGCAGATGTGGGATTAAGATCCTGAGCTGTGTGGCCTGATAATAGCGCTCTATGTCCGGTAGGCCAACCCCTCCTAGCTCTTTTGGCAGTATTAAGACATCGTAGGGGATTCTGGGTTTCTTTCCGTTCCACAGACAGTGTAGGATGGCCTTTCTGGCTTGCTTGAAGAATTGATCCGGAATTGTGATAGGCAATACCTGAAAGGGGTAGAGAAACCGTGGGAGGGACACCATTTTGATCGCATTCAAGCGTCCCATCCAGGATATTGTTAGCGGTTTCCATTTCTTGAGATCGGTCTTGAGAGCCTCGAGGAGGTGGGGAAAGTTGGCTTCGTAGAGGCCGTCGAGGTGTCGCGTTAGGTTAATTCCCAGATATCTCAATGTCGGGCCTCCGACGATCAGCCCGAGATGCGCAAGGGTGCTCTGGTGTTCCGGCGATGGTTCATGGAGTGGAAAAAGGGTAGATTTGGATTTGTTGATTTTAAATCCCAACAGTACGCCGTATTCCTCTATTAGCTGGATCGCTCTCGGAACGGAAGACGTTGGGTTTGACAGGTGGAGCAGAATGTCGTCCGCATACAAGGCTAACTTATATTCTTTATCGTTCACCTGGATTCCCTCCACTGCAGGATCAGCTCGTAGCATCACAGCGAGAGGTTCTAAGGACAGTGCGAACAGTATCGCCGACAGGGGGCAACCTTGTCTTGTACCCCTGCTGAGGGGGAACCATCGGGAGAATTGGGCGTTCGCGGAGACCGATGCTTTTGGAGACTTATAGATTGCTTTGATCCCTCGTCGGAGTGTGGGGCCTAGGCCTATCCTTTGCAATGTGGCCTCGAGGAATTGCCAGTCGACTCTATCGAATGCCTTTTCTGCATCAATTGAGAGTAGCGCTGGGTTGCTCTGTGAAGTTTGGGCCTCGTGGATTAAGTGAAGGGTTTTCCGGGTGGAGTCTGCTCCTTGTCTGCCTAAAATGAAGCCTACTTGGTCGTTGTGGATTATTGCCGGCATGTGTGACTCCAGTCTTGCAGCCAGGGTTCTCGTATAGATTTTGGCGTCGATGTTTAATAGGGATATTGGGCGGTAGGAGGCGCACAACTTTGGGTCCCTACACTCCTTGGGGATGACTGTTATCAGCGCCTCGGAGAAGGAGTCGGGTGCCACGCCGGAAGATAGGATGTTGTTGAATAGGGCAACCATGAATGGGAGGAGGGCATCTTTAAAGGTTTTATAGAACCCTGCTGTGTATCCATCGTTTCCGGGGGCTTTCCCCGTTGGGAGTCTTTTGATAGCTTCTTCGATTTCCTCTCCTGTTATGGGGGCTTCTAATGTGAGTGCAATATCCGTTGGGAGGGTGGGCAAGGGTGCCCGCTCCAGGTATTCATTTATAGCTTCCGTGCGCAAGGGGGCGCGTGCTGAATATAATTTTTCGTAAAAGTCGGCAAAAGCTTCAGGGACGCTAGGAGAAAGTGGTTCGTCAGAGTTCTCCTCTGCTTGAATCGTAGGCACCCACCTCTCTTGGCGTTGGCCTCGTAGTCTTGCGGCCAGCAGGGCGCCTGCTTTGTCCCCATGTTCATAGTGCTTCTGCTTCAGATGCTGTAGCTTGCGCGCTATGCTTCCCGCCTCTAGTTGTCTTAATTCCTCTCTCTTGTCGTTGGCCTCTTTAATCTTTCGTGGTCTGTCCTGATCGGCCGTCTGTGCCATGTGGTCCAGTTGTGTGATTTCGTTCCGGATCCTGTTTTCTATTAGTTGTCTTTCTCTTTTTTTTGCTGCTCCTTCTCGGATAAGTAGTCCTCTCCAGGTCGCCTTGCCTGCCTCCCAAACTGTGTTCATAGAGGTTTCCCCTGTGTTATTGATCGCAAAGTATTGGGTAATGTCCTGCTCTAGTTGTTCTCGAAAGATGGGGTCCTTGAAAAGGGTTTCATTACATCGCCATTTGGAACTTCTTCGCGGCAGGGCCATTTGGTCGAGGGTGACCGTGACCATATCATGGTCCGACCAGGAGACAGGGTTTATGACGGCTTCAGTCATCGCCGCGATGAGGTCTGCGGTTAGGTATACATAGTCTATTCTGGAGAAGGTTGCATGCGGCGCTGAGAAGAAGGTAAAGCCAGTTCGGTTGGGGTTGGCATGTTTCCATGCGTCGGTGAGGTTGTAGGCGGTCATCATGTCTGCAGCTAATGGGCGTCTGGGACCAGCGAGCGGGGGCGTAGAGGGGCGGCCCGATTGTCTATCCTGTTCCGGGTCCATCCACGTGTTCAGATCACCTCCGATAATTACTTCGCCTTCTGCTTCGCACATGATTTTAGGTATTATCTTCTGCAGGAATCTGTCTTGGCCTGTATTGGGGGCGTATATTGCCACGAGGGTTACCACCGTGCCCTGTATGCTGCCCACCAGGGCTAGTGCTCTACCGCTGACGTCCGTCCACGACTTTAAGAGTTCAAATTGGATCTTTCTGTTGATTAATACGCCAACTCCTGCCTTCTTCAGCGGGCCGGAGCCCCAATATTCCGCTCCCAGCTTGGCATAGAGAACCTTCCTCTACTCTCCCCTGCTATAGCGAGTTTCTTGCAAGAAAAGGATGTCTAGTTCAGCTCTCCTGAATTCTCTTGTCACCAGTGATCTTTTGGTGGGGGAATTAAGACCCTTAACATTCAACGTGCCGATTTTAAGTTTACCCTGCGTGCCATTTGCTTTATCATGTCTGTATGACATCAGTGCGTCCGTGGAGTTTCTTCGCATCGTCGTGAAGCCCATTGTAAGAAATTGCCGTATTGGAAGTGGCATTATATGTGCCTCCATTTGTCATTCCCCATTTCCCTCCCCTTCCCCTTCCCCGTAGGGTATTGGACTTCATACCCATCACCCTCTGTTCCATCGCGTCGATCTTTAATCCTACGGTGAGGGTTTGTAACTGTCCGTGACGGCATCCGAGTTGGACCGGATGTGAACAACCGGTCTACTGTCGGACCACCAGTGAGGGTCGTAACCGTACGACCCCGTTAACTAATAGTATCAAGGTAACCTTATTGAGCCCCCACCCCCCTTCTCATGTAATTACATAACAAACAACAGTGTGTCAGACGACAGGGATTCCCACTTCGAGCTAACATATTCTATGATACATGCGGTTTCGGGAGTCAGCCTTCCTCGGAATCTTCTTCTTGCTGGACTGGCAGTTCATTCCTCGTGTGGCAGAACCGCGAGCTAAGGGGTGCCATGATCCGTTATGTAAGTGGATTCCCTGCCAGGGTCTTGAAAGCCTGATTCGTCAGGATTTAGAACTTGAAGCCAGTATGTCATTGGTTGTGTTCAGGTGTGTCGTTGGGCCGCCTGTACTTTCTGGAGCCCTTTACTCGTTTCCTTCTCGGGCCCTGAAGTTCCCAGCGTGGTCTGTCCTGCGTTAGTGTTCCCTGAGTCCCCTCCTCCGGGGCCTGTCCGAGGAGGTCGGCCATGCATTCTCGAATTTGTTCTTCAGAGCGTAGTAGGAACTTTCTGGTTCCATGTTCAAACGTGAGGGAGAAGGGGTATCCCCACCTGTATCTCGTGCCCTGCTCTTTTAGCCATCTCGTGAGGGGACCGCATAAGCGGCGCAATGCCAGCGTCAATGATGAAAGGTCCTGGAAAATAGTAATCTGGGCTCCCCCAAGGGTAAGAGTGCCTCCAGACCTGGCCTTAGCGAGTATCTTCGTTCTGTCCTGATATCTGTGGAATCTGGCAAGGACTGATCTCGGGCCTCCTGGGGGGCCGCCGGCTCTGTGGATTCTCTCGGTCTTGAGTTCATCAATGTCTCCATCCGCAGTCAGGATTTTGACAATGTCATGTATAGTTTGCTTGAGGTCTTCTTCTGTCTCCCCTTCCCTCTCCGG
The DNA here is from genome assembly GCF_040938575.1 of Ambystoma mexicanum. Lineage (NCBI taxonomy): Eukaryota > Metazoa > Chordata > Amphibia > Caudata > Ambystomatidae > Ambystoma > Ambystoma mexicanum. The sequence continues at coordinate 1,220,988,245 of NC_090923.1, forward strand.
GATTCCGAAAAACCGTAGGTTGTTTCTTCTTTCTCTGTTTTCTAAATCGTCTATCTTCAGGCGAATCTCATCCTCCTTCCTTTCTATGTTTCGTATTCTGAGCTCCATTTGGGTTTCTAGAGTGTCAATAGAGGCTTGGTTATTCTCGACCCCTTCGAGTCTCTCCTCGATGTTATCTATCCTTTGGGTCATCTTATCCATTTTGCCGCCAAGGTTTGCGCCCATGTTTCGGATTTCGGTTAAGAGGGCGGCGATATCCCCCTTTGCGGCAGCTGCACCCGTTTCGATGGCTTCTACCGACATTGTTGATCCAGGGTCGGGAGCCTGGGCTGGTGGTGTGTAGGCGTATTTGGCAAGCTTGCTTGGTATGTTCATGGAGGACTATCCAACGAGGAGGCACACGCCCCTGGATCGGGGGCCTTACCCTCGGAACCAATGTGTTGAGAGGCACTTGGTGGGTGTCAGAAAGTACCCGGGTGGTGGTCCTCGTGGCGTGGGTTCGTTTGGTGGGAGTGGGAGGAGGCACACACCCTATTTCCAGGGGCTCTACCCTCCGCACTGATCTATGTCCTTCGACTGGTTCAGCGTCTTTTTTGGGGGGTGTTGGGCGTCGGTATCGTCCTGTAGCAGGGCAGTGGCGGAGGTGTGTGGGTCCTAGTCTCAGGGCGAGGATTTGAGGTGCAGATGCTGGGGGGGGGGCAAGCGCCACCATGTAATGCACTGTCTTCCAATTGTCGGGCCTCTTGTCCTTATTCCGTTCTGCTTGTAATTTGGGGCCTTCCCAGAAGAGGGCACACGCCCCAGGAGTGGGGGCCCAACCTTCCGCCCCCCCTTTCGCGTGCTGGCAAATTCGCTGCGTGGGGGGAGACCCCCCGCGGCGGGGTCCTCCGTAGATGTGTAGTTATGTTCCACCAAGGGCAGTAGAGGTCGAGATGTTTCGTTCCACCCCTGCTGGTGCGCGGGTCCTCTGCAGCTAGACGGGGAGCGCGGCCTCGTGGGAGCCCGCGTTTCGGCCGGTGCGTGAGATGGTGGGGCGGTTCGTGGCAAGTCTCCCCTGGTTGTGGGGGGTTCGGGACTCCTGCTGGTGCGGGGGGGGGGTCCCGGCCGTGCGGCTATTCTAGCCTAAAAGGGCGGCGCGGGCCTCCGCCGGGGCGGTGCAGTCCGAGGCCCCCACGCTCGGGCAGGCACTCACCTCTGCGGGGCCGATCCCTAGTGGTGTGGGATCGGCCGTTCGAGGAGTCCGCTCCACAACGGCCCGGGGGGGGGCCGACCCTCCACGCGTTCCGGGGCGGGCGGCGGTCCGCTGCTTCCCCCTCCGGAGCCCCGGTGCCGCGCTGGTCTTCCTCGATGAGCGCCGGGGGCGGAGTCCAGTGCCGTGGGCCGCGGCCTTCTCCCGTGTCTGCGTCTCTGCCGGCGGGGGGAGGTCGATTCCTCTGGAGTTTTTCTCTAGAACCAAAGGTCCGATTTTGGCCGGGTTTTCGCTCAAGGGGTGGGGGGGCGCTTCCAATGGCTCAGGGTGTCGTTGTTGGGCACGGGGGGGGCCAAAGTGGGGGCTCAATTCACTTATGGGGGCCCGTGGGTCAGGAGCTCACACGGAGGCTGGCATCATCCGTGCGCCCCCTGGTGGCCAGTTAAAGCTGTTACTTTCAAGAAAGACTTCCATCACCTATCTGCATATTGCGCTTTAAAATATACTATTCGATAGTATGTGTTGGATATGTTTTACTCTCTTGCAGAGGAGAAAACTAATTTTTACTCTTGATATTGCGTTTACTCTCTAATTTGAAAAAGCATGCGTAAAATACTCCCAACTCAAAATCTTATCTGGAGCACTGCTTGCACACACATACCATAGTAGGAAGGCCCAGAAGTCATCCATTGATTCTCCTGTCCTCGCTCCAGACCCTAGCTACAAGTGTGCAACCATGACATTCAACTACTGCAGCTGAGGCAAGGAAGCATGCTACGGAAATGGGCCCATTCATTAGTAAGCCGCTTCACAACTAATGAAGCAGTTTCCTAGAAGGGTTACTTTGACTAGATGTGAGAGGTCATGCTTGCACTGGTACACAGTAAAGGAGCCAACATGTTTATCCGACAGAACGGCCCCATTTCCTATTTTGGTATTTGATGCAGCTAAGACCAGGCGCAAAAAAAAGTAGAGAGGTATGGAAGGAATATTTATAGGAGAATCTTGGAATTACTGTAGATAGAACTGTAAGGTTTGTGGAGACTTGTTGAATCAGATTACAGAAACCAAAATGTGATGGTGAGGGCAGTGGAAACATGCAACTGTCAGGAAACTGTAGTTGAATTGTACATGTTTGCATTACATTACATATATTTTTTAAACATTTCAAAGAAAGAAATCCACCTCTGCTTCCTGTAGTCTACGTTCAAACCACCCTTTGGCACCCTCAAGGGACTGGATCTGCAGACGCAGCTCTTCCACAGTCTGCTGTAGGCTCTCCAACTCTCTGCTCCGGGCCTGAAAAAACAGAGGCCAGTAGAAGTCAGTAAAAATTGTAGAGAGAGAACAGCTTGTGGCTCATAGCTGAGACAGCCGGTGGCGCTTGGCTTGCAAACTGGCATGAACCATGTCCAACTCCTATCCTTGAGGCCACCAACAATCAAGTAGGGCATTATTATAAATAGCTATCGGCAAAATATTTTAAACATATACATTAACGTGACCGGATTCACTGCATGCATTTAGAACAGGTCAAGAGCAAGCAGTGACAGGGGGTGTTTACCACCCACAAAAGCACACTCATGACTTGGCCCTGGTGGTTCAGACTCCTCCAATCATGAACCCAACTTGTAGAGGCCGGCCACAGGAGTACTCCACATGTCTCTAAAAGTGATGGCATTCCTTTTGTAAATTGGCTAACTGTGAACATTGAGCTGGACTGAGATTAGTAGTACAATTTCAACTAATCAAAAAGACACACATTTCTACTGATGCCCTTCATTGCCTACTGCCTTCCTGAGCAGCCCTCTCTCCCGTTTCCCAACAAACCATTGCCTCATGATTGAACTGGCCTTCCATATCTCTTCCTTGGATTTTTGAACATTCGGAATTCTGATCCGACCCATCAATCGTTTTTCCCCTGTATCTCGATTACTGAGCTGACCCCTCTGTCTTTCCTCCATATACTCCCCAATACAGCCTGGTCAGAATATCACTCAAACTCACCCCATTGTAAGTAGCTTGCTGCTGCCTGTCAAATCTGATATCTATTGTATGTCCGTGTGCGATCTAAGGAGCATTGTTCTTCCCAGTATATAACTAAATCCAAATTTAAATACATACTCCCTTCATTGTTTAACAAATTACTTGCCTCTCGATAATGTTCTTTTTGATGGATGTTCCGACCACAGGTTCCTCATCTATGATATCCCTAACCCACTGCAGCTGAGTTCCAGACACCTTTCTGCCACCAGGGTGCGCATCACTGCTGCTCATTGGATCTGTCCGACGCCTCTATGTGCCCCGCACCGGAAAGGATGCTGGGGCCAATATATATAGCAGTGTCACACTCAAAGACCTCAGTTCCACTCCTCTTCCCTGGAACTCAAGCTGAAGAACCACAGAACCAATGATATACTAGCTTTCTGCAATGAGAGGTAGGTAGGGAGGGTGATGAGGAATCCGTGGGAGGAACATCCATTAGGAAGAATTACCGAGAGGTAAGAAATGTGTTCTTACAATGGATTCCTTCCTCCCACGGATTCCTCATCTTTGATAAGACTACCAAAGCAGTATGTAAACCTCGAGGAGGGAAGAAGCAAGAACACCACCTAAACACAAAAACTCTGGAGGACTGATCTACTAAAATGGGCAAACTGGTACACAATGGAATCCAAGCAGTAATGCCTAGCACACGTATGGATGCCCACACGTTGCCACCTGGCAAATATCTAGGACATCCCCCCTGACCTCCTGGTAGAATGAGCTCCGAGACCCTCAGGCACATGCTTTCCAGCCAGATCGTAGTACTCTGAGATGCAGAGAAGGATCCACAAGGACAGAGTTGGTTTGGCGACAGCCCTGCCAGCACCAGCATAACCAATGAAAAGCTGGTCATCTCTAGTATGAGAGACGTAGAGCTTAAGGGCCCCTACCTTGTCCAGCCGATGGAATTATTCCTCGGCCTTGGAAGGGTGAGATGGAGGCAACAATATAGAAAAATGGATCTTCTGAGAGAGATGGAAATCCAAGACCGCCTTCGGCAGAAAGGAGTTTTCTGACTCTCAATGTCACCTTCTCTTTAAAAAAAAAACAAATAGGGAGGTAAAACAGACAACGCCTGGAACCCACTCACCCATCTCACAGAAGAGATGGCAACCAGGAAAATCTACATGTCAATCTACATGTCACACCTCACAATTTAACATGCACATACATGTTCTTTTTTGTAGACACAGAATACAAATTGTTGTATTTGAAAATTGGTCATGTCCTGATGAAGGCTGCGAATGCTGGGAACCACAGTTATGGTTCATGAGAGGACCGAAACACACTGTCGAATTTTTATGAAATAACGACACTGCAAACAAGGGGCAGGTCAAGCACAAATAAGGATTGAAATGACTCTGTAATAAGTCTGAGTTTTTGGTCACACATTACATAAAGGTGTGAGATCTATGCAAATATAGGCCTAAAATTCAAACAATCGGGTTTTTTGTGTCAGAAAATTAAATGAGATGGCAATATCCGTTATATAAATAAGTCTGAATGTCCAAATGTGGTTTGAAAAATGTGTATATATGAATTATTTTTGATAAATTGTTCTTGACATATGAATAAAAATATATTTTCATATGAATAAAAATATATTTTGTCTAAATAACCAAAAGTAGTTTATTAGAAATGGATTGAAACAAATAGTGTGTGACTTAAAAGTCTTGATCATTGCAAGAGAATATACCAAGCAGATTCAAGTCACAAGGAGAAAATAATAGGCAAATGCAAGTTGTGTGTTCATGTGAGAAAGCCTGGCAGGAAAGCACATCAGGCATCGTCAAGGTAAACAGTTGGTAATATACAATGCCCAAGGAAGTCCTGATAAGGATACATTAGGACTAACAAAAGGATGTAAAAACATATTGAAGAAGAGAGAAAACCTGGCAGGAGAGTACACCAGGTATCCTCGTAAAGTTGAACAGTGTGGAATATACAATACCAAAGGAAGCCCTGATAAGAATACATCAGGACTAGCAAAAGGCTGTGGAAACATATTAAAGAGGAGAGAAGGTATTACCCAAATTGTTCGTTTACAATTGTTCGAATGAACAATTGACCGAATTTAAAAAGGTCACAATTGACCTTTTCACAATTGACCGTATATATATATATATCTGTTTGGTAATATATATTTATTTATATATATAGGGGTTTTGGGGGTTTGGCATTAGGTGGGGGGTTATGGGGGGTTTCCCCCCACATATAGGTTACAATTGACCTTCACAATTCGGTCAATTGTGAAAAGGTCAATTGTAATTCGAACAGTTGTAAAACGAACAATTCGTATACAACCGGAGAGAAGACCTGGGAGGAAAGTACACGAGGCATACCAACAAGATACCGACTAAAAGCCAAATTGTTTCAACCAATTACAATCACAATATATCAGTTGTGTTGTTGATCAAGAGAATCTTAAGGAACCAATATTCTTGAATATAAAAACAGAGTGAAGAGAAATCCTGGGGAAGGGATCCACCCTATGGAGCAACTCGGAACAGTAAGAAACTCTTTGAAATCTGTACTTTCCCCCTATATGGGGGCCACAGAAATTGTAAAGGTGAGAAAGCATTTCTGTTTGCCTGACACCAATGCTTAACCATACACAGACCCAATACCATATAATCAGAAGTATGTTGCATCTCGGCACAGAGACGCCAATAAGAACACCAAAGTCCTTAGTTGGAGGAGGAGATTCCCGGACGCAAAGCCGAATGGCAGGGAAGGAGCCACGCACAGCGGCCTCTGCGGTGCAGAGCGCAGGGAGCCTGGATGTGAGACCCCCTGATCAGCTCGTAGCATGCAAAACTTTGCTGAATTCCAGGAACGCCAGGGGCAACAGCTCCTAACAGCCTCCACGTCGAGCATCCGAGAAAAAGAAATCCATGAGCACCAGCGATGCCTGAAGAAGGCCGCCACAAGCAGCAGCACCTGAATGGCAGATGGAGACTAACACTGCCAAGACCGGCATCACCGACACTCCCTGAGGGAAGAGCCAAAAGAAACCAAGTATGTGGGCCACACATAAAGAAGTAAAGTGGGCGGTTGATTGCTACGAGGGGTGATTCAAAACATGAATCATTTACCAGCTAAGGAGCCCAGCAACAATATAAGTTAGGACCGAAGATCCCGAGTGATAATGAACAAGCCAAGAAAAAGACAAAGTCAAGAGAAATATATTACAAAGTACAGAGAGGAGAAAGGGACACAAACCCTGGCAGAATGTTACAAGGTATGTCCATGGGCTAGAGAAACCCTGTATAGCCTACAACAGGGCCAGAGTGCCCCAAGGGACACAAGAATTGATGAAAACCACGAGAAGAAGAATATTTAAGTAAAAAGTGTAAGATTCATAGTAACGTCCAAATTGACTGAGCTTAAAAGCCTGAATGCGTGATTTGGCTGAATTTCAGCCGTTCGAAAATTGTGAGCAGCCGAAATGTTTGACCAAATCACACATTTGGTGCTGGTGGCTGCGAGGGTGTCCCCCGCGCCCTTGCTCACTATATTGTGAGCCGGGGTTGCGGTGGTGTCCCCCGCAGCCATCCCAAAAAGCGACAAAAAAAAAAAGGAAAGGAACCTGCGGCGCCGGTTCCCCATCACAGAAGTTAAAGGAAACAGGCGCTGCAGGGACATTGCAAGTCGGCGGCAGCAAGGTAAGTAGGGGAGTGGTGGTGAGTGGGTGGGGTGTGGGGCAGTGGGGGCCAAGTCAGAAATGTTCAGGGGACAAAAGACCGAAGGTTATTTCGGAAAAATAATCTTCAGTCTTTTCTCCCTCAAACATTTGGATCTCAGGCTTTCAACCTTGATCCAGATCCACGATACTGTGGAGTTGGAATGGTAGAGGGAGCAAGGTGGGCTTCAAGATAAGAGTGTTGGAGGAGGGTAAGTAGAGAACCCCATTGGATACAAGCATGAAAGCTTTGATGAATTGAATGATCATGAACTGAGTGACTCTGGTACCTTTTGGTGAGACGAAATTGGATTTTGAACTTTCTAAATTCTTTTTTGTGAGAACTGTGGTGGTGACCCAGACCAGGAACTGTGTCCTTGGGTAAACATTTACTTTGATGATTGCTAGAATAGGGGGGTCATCTAGGAGGTGGACAAACCCGAAGGTTAAAGCCTGTTCCTTTGTTTTATTTATTTATGTCATATGGTAGGACCAGATAGTTGGAAAAGTTAGGACTGAGGAATGATCTGTAGCTACTGTGACATCCTGACAAGCACCTTAGTTTTAGTTTCTTAAGAAGGGAATGCCCTTTTAGCAGTAGGACAAGAGAGGACTTATTTTTTAAATTAAATAAAACTGAGTCAGATGTGGGATCGGTAAGACCCAATACAGGGTGCCAAACTCCCCCATTCAAGCCTCCCCTCAGTCGATAGGATTTGATATTTTCAGGCCTAAGGATATTGCCAAAAACAAAAAGGCATGTGATTCCCACTGTGGTCAGCATTTCCGCTCCATCAGTATTCCCACATGCTAAACATCATGGATGAAGGGAAAGCAGGGATGCTGATCCTGTTGGATCTTTCTGCAGCTTTCGATTTGATAGATCATGAATATCTTCTACACACCGTGAGCGATATTGGCCAGTGCTCTGAAGAGGCTGTTGGCTGGTTCCGGTCTTTCCTCTCAAACCGAGAGTCTAGACTCAGTGGGGATCAGTCTTCTCTCCATCAGAGACCAGCACATGTCGGGTGCCCCAGGGTGCATGCAGCTCGCCTGTGCTTTTCAATCTTTATATAAGATCACTTTGCACACTCTTGGACATCCTAGGTGTATTTTTTACAAACTATGCTGATGACACCCAACTAGTCATGTAAATTAGCGTTGAACATTCCAAAGCCCCAATCACCTTAACCAACATCTACAATCAAATCGAAAGCTGGATGTCAGAAAACTGGCTATGCCTAAATAGCAGCAAAACTGAGATTCAAATTGATGGCTCACGGCAAGCCCGGAGCAAACTCAGTGCAGACTACAAATGTTTCTAAATAAGCAATAATGAAATCCAAGTCCAACAGAAGGTAAAAATCCTGGCCATCCAATTGGAGGCCTCCCTAAATGCAGATGCCCACGTAAATTACATAATTCAAACCTGCAATTACCAATTACGCCTACTCAGGAACATTCGCCCCTAAATTACAGAGAGGAACTGTGCCCCAATCGCTCGAGCAACTGTATTGACCGGACTAGACTGCTGTACCTCCTTACTAAGTGGAGCCTCTATTTTTAACCTTAAGAAGTGTCAGATCATTCAAATCGATGCTATACGCATTGTCAAAAACATCTCTAGAAGAATCCACATTTCGGAACATAGAAGAGACCTACACTGGTTGCCGATACTGGAGTGAATACTTTTCATAATGGGCAGCATAGTCCATTGCTGCCTCTTTGCTACAGCCCGGAGTACCTCAAACCATTGGTCCCTCCCCATCATCCCTCCAGAACCCTTTGTTCTTCCAAACAAGCTCAAGTACAGGTCCCAAGCGTCAAACGCACAAATGGCCTAGGAAGATCGTTCCCTGCAAAAGCAGCACCTTTTTGGAACACATTGCCACCCGTACCTAGACTAACATCTGCGGCAAAATCCTTCAGGAAATCACTGAAAACTGTACTCTTTAAGTGAATCAAGTGCTTAGCACTTCCTTCTGCCTAGGATAAACAGACTTTTCCTTTTGCATACATTTTCTCCTTTTTACACTTTTTGTACAAGAGATTGGGCAGGTTTAGGTTTATGTTAGTATAGGCCATTTTGATTTGACAGACTCCACTAGAACTGTTTTGTTCATCGTTTGAAGGTTGTGAATACTCCCATCTTAGTTATCGGGCAGAATAGGAGTTTCTCCAACCCCAACATTATCAATAAAGGTTTTACAAATTGTATTCATTGTATCAGTGTCAATACTTGCAATACCATGCCATCCCTACACATGGAAGGATAATTGTCGCCCCAGACTGTGTGGCAGGAGTATGAGAGACGGAGCCTGAAGGAAACCACTACGAACAGAGGTGTGGAACGCTCTCCTTTCGGCTATATTTTCCCCATCGAATGAAAGACCTCCTTGAATATTGCCCACCTCACAATTGTTTAAGTTATAAGATCATGGATGTTTATTCTGTAAACACTTACAGTCCTTCCTTTATCTCACTGATCGTGGATGTTTTATATGCTTGTGCCCATCAACATGATTGAAGTTTGAATTGAGTGTACTTTCCGCTGCATTGGATCGCTTTTGATGGTCTCACTGTTGCCCAGTTTATTGTTTGTTAATTGTCACTGTATCCTGCAGGGAAGTTTCTCTTCAGTTTTGTATTTTACAAATGCTAATAAACAGAACTTGAAATAAATACAACCCCCCACGAGGTGACCATAGGGCCAGGCTGCAACTAATTTAGTTCAAATACCTCCACAGGGTATACTTCTCCAAGGATTAACTGAGCAAGTGGGGGCGAGGGGTTGATAAATGCCCCAAATGTAGCATACACACGGGTACATTCTTCATGTAGTATGGGACTGCCCCAAAATACAGAGGTTCTGGACTAAAGTGCAAAGGGAGGTGGAATGGGTACTGGAGAGAGCAGCGCTGCTGGAGCCTAAAAACATGCTGTTGGGCATATGGAGTGACATGGAGGATGATATATATATGAGGATATTCCTAAATACACTATGCATAATAGCAAAGAGGGTGATAGCAGAAGGTTGGATGAAACCAGGCAGTCTCTCTATAGCGATCTGGCAGAGAGGGATAGATGCCATTAATAGCTAGGATTGGCTTGTGTACAAAGGGAGGGGATGCCCTAACAAACACGAGAGGATACATAGGGAGGCATGGAGATGAACAGCGGGCTGGAAAGCAGTTCAGGGGGGGCGTAAGAGCGGGGGAGTTAGACAGAAAGTGGATGGTCACAGGCCCGGGGTAGGAGTTGGGGGGATCGGAGAGCTTTGCATGAAGGGGGGAGCAGAGGGGAGGGAGCCGGGAGGATTGAGGGGGTGGACTTGCAATGTGACAGTTGACTTGCTTGGTTTTCTTGGTGGTGGCTTTGTCTCTACAAAAAAGCTAAATAAAATGTGTGCTTTAAAAAAGGAACTCTTTATCGAGGAAGCAGAGCGAGATGGCCTCCCCCAGACCCAATTACTGGTACCTCGAAGTCACTGGTAGAAAGTACTGGAGCTGCCCTATTCTCATCTCACGGCCATCCTTCAAGGGATAGGGAAGACCCAAAGCCAAGTAATACATGGTTACTATTCGCCTGGGGTGTATTTAGATGTGAAGAACTTTAACTACTTGTGAAATCTAACAGAAGACTGACACCACCCCAATACCCCAAGCCCCATTACAACCCCTCCCTATGATTGAGGTACCTTTTTCGCGAATCGCTAAAGATATTGTTGGACCCTTAGAAACTTCCAAATTTAGGAATAAATGTATTCTGGTTATAGTTGACTACGCTACTCGGTTTCCCGCAGCGTTCAGTTACGAAACACCAGGCAACAGATATTAAAGCATCTACCCACCTTTCTTTCCCGAGTTGATTTTCTTACGGAAATCCTTACGAACCAGGGCACTACCTTTTTGTCCCGGTTTACGTCACAGGTAAAAGAACTCCTCCAGATTAAAATGCTCCAAACTTCTGTATATCATCCCCAGACAGATGATCTTGTCAAACGTTAGAGGATCCTGCATAAGTTGGTAGAGATCTATGGCCGTAATTGGGATGTAATAATTCCCTGGACCCCAATTAGAAAGACCCCTCAAGTTTCATTGGGTTACACACCTTTTGAGCTTTTGTACGTAATGGAACCGCAAGATGTCTTAGACATGCATAAAGAGGCCCGGGAGTAGGCCACATTGCCCCTTTCCCAAACCACCCAGAAGCTCAAAGCCCATATGAAAGGCTGTTTGGAATGTCGTGCACCAACATCTCAGAAGAGACCAAGAACATCAAAAGTTCCTGCATGATTGACAGGCTGTAGCCCGATCTGTCTCCATAAGAGATTTGGTCTTGATTCCCATACTCATCTCAGAGAATAAAATGATTTCCAAGTGGCATGGGTCCTATAACAGAAAGGCAAGGTCCCTTGAATGATGTGGTCGCTCAACCAGAACGCTGACAGGAACATCAGGTCTACCACATATATCTCCTTACATATAGGAAGACCGATCCAGTAGAGCAGCATTTCTTTCATCATATTCGCCCTCCCCCTGAGGCAAACCTTACAGAACCCTGGATACTATAAGAAACATTTCTGAATAAAGAACTGACAGCCATGCTTAAGTCGAACCTTCTGATAGTCTTTGGTCATCTCCCATTGTGCTGGTAGCCAAGTCAGATGCAAGTTGGCGTTTTTGTATCGACTTTCAAAAACTTAACTCCATCTCTAGTTTCAATAACTAACCCATTACACAAATAGATTAGCTCATTGAGAGGCTCATAGAGGCCCAACATATATCCACCTTAGACCTAACAAAAGGATTTTGGCAGGTCCCCCTTAATTCATTGCACAAGGAGAAAACTGCTTTTTTCCACACCCCAAGTGCTATTCCAATTTACGGGCCTTTAGTTTGCACGGGGCCCTCGCCACTTTTCAGGGTTTCATGGACAAAGTGATCTGCCCCTAGTCATCCTTTGCCAGCACATACCTTGAAAATATCATCATACATAGTAAAACCTAGCCAGAGCACATTCAACACCTATATGAAGTCACCAGAGCCCTTCGGAAAGCAGCTCTTATAGATAACCCCAAGAAGTGTCACCTGGCTTAAAGGGCTGTAAAGTACCTGGGATATTTTGAAGGAAAATGGCTAATCCAACCCCAATTAGAGAAAGTCAAGGTGGAGTAATTAACATCTATTCTCAAAACCAAACAGGACCTTCGGGCTTTCTTAGGGTTGACTGGGTATTGTAGAAGATTTATACTGAACTATTCTACCCTGGCCGCACCCCTTACTTTAAGGAAGGCATGATATCAACAGTAAGACAGACAAGTGACCACAGTTCACAGGTGTTTATTTAACTTCAACAATGGTGTGATAAACGCCTATCTAACCCTAAATCTACAGATGGAAGCAAGCTATGACCATCAAAAAATAATAATGCAGTCCTGGTGGAGTCCCTGTCAGATGGAAATGTGCAATCTCTAGTACGATCTTCCGATGGGTTTTGGGGATTACTAACAGAGTTGTACTAAAGCCTTCTGTGGATGTTTCTTTCCTATATAGCAGTCCTTGCTTTAAGAAGAAAAAAATGAATCCTTCCTTTCTCTACACACTCCCCTTTGGAAATGGTTTGTAAGAAAGCCTCTGCAAGGGCTGGCTGATTTCGCTGGGCGTAGGCCAGGTCAGGATAGTTGGTAAACTCTTCTCCCTTTTTCACTTCAGTGGTAGATGGTTCATCAGCTTCCCCAAAGCCTAAGGTACCTCTCTCCATTTCTTCTAGTTCACGTTCTTTAAAACAAGGAAATAGAGCCTTTTCAAGAATCCCTTGGGCAATTTTGTCCACACAATGTACTTCAAACGGGATTACGCCATGGTTATGTAAGAGAACCTTTATGTCTCCATGGAAGTCGGGATCGATGACGCCTGCTAGGACGTCTATGCCAAACTTCCAAGCCAGGCCAGATTTTGGGGTCAATCTTATATAACACCCAGGAGGGGGTATCAAAACGAAGTCTGTAGGAATAATTCACTTTTCCCAGGAGGAATAGTAGCCTCTCTACTGCTACAGATATCAAAGCCTATTGATTCTTTCATGGCAATAGAGGGTTGGAGGCTCTATGACTAAGCTTCTGGAATTCTAGGGTGCCCCAATTTGTTTCAATTGAGTCACATCTCACTCCTGACACCACATGTAAGGAAGGCATGGCATCAACAGTAAGATAGACACAAGTGACCAATGGTGTTTATTGAACTTCAACAATGGTCTGATAAACGCCTATCTAACCCTAAATCTACAGATGGGAATAAGCTACGACCATCCAATAATAATAATGCAGTGCTAGTGGAGTTTTGTCATAGTAAAAAGGCCAATACTTAAACAAAACTATTGCCAATCCTTACTGCTAAATACAAATAGTGAGGGGGTAGTGTTCATGAAAAAGAAAGAAGTGTTCACAAAATGATATGTCAGGATGTTCAGGCCGTTGGCCTCCCTTCCCCACGTTTTCAGCACAGGACAAGGCAGTTCACTCGAGCAACGCACACACTCTGGCTTCTTCAGCACGAGGATACAGTTCCATTACCAGCATCAGGGCCTTCTGTACCCAAGTCTCTTTACTTTAAAGTCTTTTGATTCGGAGGGCCTGATGTACCAAAACAAAATGCAAAGTTTCTTTCCTCTTATACGTACTCCATTCTTGTGATTCACCCTGGATCCCCCCCTCAGCCGGGCTCAGATCCCTTTATATCAACGTTCACTACTGAGGCTCAGATCCCCTATTCACAATGCGCAGAGAATATTCTTTCTCGGGTGACACACGGTTCACCCCGGATCCCCCTCAGCTGGGCTCGGATCCTTCCTCTTCCACAATTAGTCTCCCTCAGCTGGGCTTGTTCCAATTTCAGTTCGCATTAATCTATTGAAAACATTCAAATATGCACAGGGTTTAGCTTAACCCGTTGCAGGACCACTTCGATCTCCAATTTGCCTTTACACAATTGCTAACCTGCTGCATACCTAACAGGGACCTTCGAATGAGCACCCATGTGGCACCGTACCACTCTGTCTATGGTATCTTTCTGGGCTTCCAGAGGTTCACTCACTCCTCTGGTTTTCTATTATATTCATGTTGCTTGTTACATACTTTCACACAGTTCTCTTTAGATTTTGTCATACAATGTTGCAACTTGCAAACTTGGTTCTAACACAGGCTGGTCTGGCATCAATCTCTCCGACTCACCAGCTATGCTGTCTTTATTGGCGCTGCTTTGTTGTAGGAGCCAAGGACATTACCATGGAGGCAACTGTTCCTCCCCGCCTTGGTTATTGATGCGGGAGAGCCCAGGTACCTCCGACACACAATGCAGGTTTCTTCAGTTTTAGTCTCCGGTCTTAGGTTTCTTAATTTCCAAGGTTCACAAATATAACGGTCTGAAAAGGTCAAGGGCACTTCCCTCCTTGTAACACTCTCTGGTCTCGTCTTTCTCCTTGTATTAAACTTCCATCTTGGAACTGCTGCTTCCTCATGTGCTTTGCCTTGCTCAGAGTGTGATTTTGTGCTCCGCCTTTTATCCGTGTGGGGAAGAGTGATGGAAGTCAGGTGTGCGTAATGATCAGTAATTGCCTGACATTGCCTGACCATTGTATTGGGACAGGTCAGGTATACGGTGCTGGTGTTAGTCCGTTTTTGCTCACAGTGAGCTGTCTATGAGTAAGTGTTCATGTCGGGAAAGGGCGGGGGGGGGGTTGAGTTCCTAAGTATCCTACCTGGTAGGATGGGGAAAAGGTGTTACAGGGAAGGGGATACCATGTCTCACCATCCAGTGTCCCACTCCCACTCCCCGAAGACCCTTAATCCAGGTGATCATCCCACACTGGTCCACCCCCAGGAACTAGATCCAAAAGCGATGGCTGTGTCCTGGCCACTTGGATGAAAGATCCCCAAAGGCTAGCGGGTGAGGCACCTTCATGTTTCTCACATAACATATAAACGAAAAACTCCCGGCCAAATAAAATCATCTGAAGCTGCTTAGACCAAAAAGCTTTGATGGGGTAAAAACACATCCTCTGTATTGAGCCGTATTGAAAATCCCTAAATTTAACAGAATTTATTCTACAAGTTGATGCCTCCAAAGTAGGCTTGGGGCAGTACTTTCACAAGAACATGATGAGTTAGAACATCATATGTTTTGTATCAGCCGAAGGTTGATTGCCAGGGAGCAGGTCTATGCCACAGTGGTGTTAGAAGCCTTAGCCATAAAGTGGGCTGATGTCAGCCTATGTTACAATCTGATCGGGAGAAAATTCAGGCTGATAACAGACCATTTCACCTCTGACCTGGATGAGTTTCCAGAAAGATTCCAACTCTTGAGGTTTTGGATATACAAGCCTTTATCTTACATTTTCCTTAGTCGTTTTCCACTTGGTTGTGAAAAGGGGGAGGAGAGGGCAAGACTCCCATTTAACGCGGGGGGTATATGACGAATCTGGGAAATTCGTCCCTTCTCCCCAAGAGGGAGCCGACCTTATTGAGGCGAGGGAGGTGAGTCCGCACCACAAAACCCTCCCAAGGGGTGTGTGCAAGCGGGACCTCACTGGGAATGACTTTACCTTTGGTGACAAGAACTCCTGGGGTAGAGCAAGACATCCTGTGAAATCTGTACTTTCCGCCTATACGGGGTCCACAGAAAATGTAAAGGTTAAGGTGAGAAAGCCTTTCTGTGTCTGAGAAAGAGAAAGCCATGAACACTGGCGAGGCCCCAAAAAGGCGCCACAATCAGAGGCACACAAACGGCAGGCTGAGACCGGCATCATCAATTCTCCCTGGCAGCAGCGCAGTGAGAAATCAGGTATGCGGGCCGCACAGGAAGAATGGAAGTGGGCGATTGATTGCTGCAAGGGTTCAACACAGAGTGCTTGTAGCAGTGATTTGTGTTATTCTCATTTATAACTAGATATCCAGGCAATGGTATAAATAGTCTTCTTGCCTGTGTATGCCAGTTATGATTATATATAGCAGCTTTGTTCATACACCTTGTGGCAATGTTATCCTAAAGAAGATTTTTTGAAATGGTAGTGTGAGGCACCTACCTTGGAACTGGGTTATCATCTGTGTTTGTGGAACATGGAAATATGAAAGAATGCATCTTTCATGCCGATCTTGAAGTCTACTTGGTTTAGCAGCGTTATCCCTTCCGAGGTGGTGTCATTCTGAATGTCTGTGTCTTTACAAAGTTGTTTACCGGCCTTACACAGAGCATGGCCCATAGGTTGAGTACATACCCTTGTTTCTGTCTTGCAGACGTACCTCTTCAGTCCCCTTTTCTAGTTTTGCCAGAACCTAGCCACAGAGTACTTGAAGGTGTTTGGGTTCTGTGTGGGTTTTCCGAGGAGTAATGTACGGTGGCATTATAAACACCATGGTATAAATACCACGTTTTTGCCTCTTGTGCGTGGGCAAATTGTTGTATTCTTCCCCCTGCAGGGGTGGCTTGCTAGAGCACCAGGTGATTGGAGTCATTGCTTAGGGGCTGTAAAAATGGCTAATAAAAATGTGGTAAAATGCTGTAAACATTGGTCTCCATTTTTCTTTGTTACACATTTATTGGATTAAACTACTTTAAAGCATTAATATGTTTATGTTTTTAGATTAATTCTATTGAGTTTAAGGATTGGTGACGTATTGTTTTTAATATTTTTCAGCCCTGCCTGTGTTGCAGGTTGAAAACCAGTTAGTCAAAGACATGAGTAGCGTTTTATGATGGCAGCATGTGCTGTCTGACATTCTGCAAAGTCTGCTGCAATCTGGGCTGATCTTGATGACTTCTGTTAAAATGGTCACCAGGGGGAGCATGGCGAGCAGTAGATAGCTGCGCCAGCTCCCGAGCCGGGACCACAAAGGCAGACGGACCCCACCTTTCCCCCCGGGCGGCAAAGAATACCCCGCACGGGAGAGACAAGCCTGGGGCACCTCTGCTCCAAAGCTGGAACGGATCTGACGTTGGATGCCGAAGTTAGCTGTGCCAACAGCAGTCGATGGAGCAGGAGACACAGAGGAGCTGCGCACCAGAGGAGACAGGCCACGCGAGTGCTCTCCGTGCTGCGGGCGAGTTGAGAAGCGGTGACCACTGCTCCACCCCCCAACCCCGTAGAGCAGAGTGAACAAGGGGCCTGGGGGCCAGACCATTGGAGAGCCACAGCCAGCAGGGGTCCAGCTGGGCCTGCAGTGAGTGTGGTGGGCCCAGTGAGGGAGCATTGAGACTGTAGCTTCCCTGGAGGACACTCTTCAAGGTCACAGGCGACGCACAGGTTGGAATGTGTAGGCAACAGCATCCCACCAGGGGTGCGGGGGCTGGTAAGGAGAGGGGTAGGCCCGGAGACGCACCAATCGAGTGGCGCTTGGAAGTGTGGGCGCAGGAGGAGTGAAGCGCAGGAGACCCCTTGGTGGAGACTGCTGGGGTCCCCTTTTGAGGCAGACCCAGGAGGGGCCTGTGCTGTGGCCCATGAGCTGGTAGGGCACTTTGTGACTGGTGACCTGGTGCGGGAGGCCCATTGAGAGAGTCCAAATCTGGAGATACCTAAATAAGGAGGTGGCTGCCCTGCGATGAAGGCCTAGTATGGGCACACTAGTGGTGAGGTGTGGGACCCCAGGACGTTAACGGGGGCGTGTGCCTGCCTCGCCAAACTACTGGAACATCTAACACTGTAGCCCCTGAGAAACACTAGCGGACTACAGAGGAACCCCCACGGGGAAAGTGAGAAAGTAGGGCAGAGACACGAGGGCAGGCTCCAACTGCGCTGTGGAGGGAGACTGTTGCGAGCCCCCAACAATAGAGCCCCCAGACCCAGAGTTGTGATAGGAGGTGTGAGCCCTTGGGTTAGTGCCGGAGCATGGGGTCGCCTTATTGTACACTACAATAAAATGGCCCCCCTTGGTCCAATCTAGTGGAAGTCTTGGGGACACCAAAGGAGACTTCTGACCACTGGGGAGAGTGAAGCGACTACTGGAGACCCTAGATCCCCTATGGACTGGAAAGGGACATTAGGTTGATTTACATGCCCACTGGGCTGGGGCTCTGAGAGCACTGCCCTAGGGAGGAAAATGCAGGAAGGAGGGGAGGACCCCATATCAACGAAGAGGGACAGCCCCTCCTTGATGGAGGAGAATCGAGGAATGAGGGCGGATATTGGAGGCAAAGTGGACAAAATCAACATCCGGATTGATGCAATAGACGAGAGGTTACAAAAGCAGTGGAAAATAATCAGTCCTCTCTTGAAACTTTGAAAACCCAGATAGATATGAGGATGGTGGAACTTGAGAGGAGAGAGGGCGAAATCACACTTAAAATGGACGATTACGAGAATCAAGAAACAACTTGTGATTCTTTGGGGTGCCGGAGAAGGAGAGGGAGACGGAAAGAGATCTCTTCAAGGTTGTCCATGAAACGGCAAAAGTGCTCATTGGAGATGATGAAAATGACAAGCCCAAAATTGAAAGGGGACACAGAGTGGGTGGAGCAGGCAGAAGCCCGAGATCCATGCTGGCTCGGTTCCATAACTATCCAGACAAGCAGAAGATATTGGAGAAGGCGGAGGGCGGGGTAGGCACGGTGACACTGTGCAATGCCAAAGTTGCGATTTTTCAAGACCCGTCTTCACTTACGTTTTCAAAGAGACGTCTGTGAGCACCCCTCACTAAATGACTGAATGAGAAGGAGGTACGAAAGCGATGGGGCTTCACCTTCTCCATCTATTTTGAGGTGGACGGGTACGACTACAAACTAGTTACGGAGGAAGATATACACAGGGTCACCAGGGAACTGATGGGGGAAGCTGAGTCCACATCAGAGTGAGTATCAAAGGGCCCACAGGAAAGGAGATGGCGCATACAAAGACCAAAGAGGCAAAAGGTGCCAGGCTCAAGAAATACAGGAAACTTAACACCCCGCTAACAGGGGACACTTGACCGACGGCCTGTGCATCTCGGTGGGGACCGCTGTTGAAATGTTGGAATGTTGACATGTTATGGTACGAAGAGGGGAGGCGGCTCTCCGTTTTTATGGTGTTCAAATGGTTGGCCCAAGGCTCGAGTCCTATTGGTGGTCCGGAATTCATCCAGAGATGGTAACTGTCGGAAACCGGGTGCCACAAAGAAGGTGAGAGGGGGGAGAGGAATACGACTATTACGCGCTGTCACGAGCCACACTGAGACTACCTGGGGTCTGAGGAGGTCTGTCCAAAGGGATTTGCCGAAGGAGGGGAGATTTTGGACCTAAACAGTGGGGAGGAGAATGATTGCTTACGGATCTGCACATTGAATGTTAAGGGGCTTAACTCACCGACCAAGAGGTGCATAGTGGCCAGAGAATATTCGGAGATCTGGCATTGATGTTCTCTTTCTCCAGGGGACTCAGTTTTCCAAGGGTGAAGAGAGGAGAATATCCTGTGGTCTTGTGGGACAGGAACAATGGAGTTCTGGGGACTCAAGAACAGGGGGTGGGTGGGGGGGAATTGGTATCCTGCTACAGAGGAGATTGAAAATGGAGGTAGTGAAAGTGTGGAGGTGGCCAGAGGGAAGAGCGGTACTACTCTCTGGTCTCATGCGGCCTCCTAATCATGGTCAGCTACCTTTCTCGAGCCCATGCTAGCAAGACTTCTGAAAGAGGTGAGGGGACACCTGGTATTGTGGGGTTGGGGGGTCGTCTCAACATGTGGGCATATGTGCAGTGGGATAGGAGAACCATGGGAACAACGGCAAGGGACGCACATGTGGGGGGATGGATTACAGGCTTGTTTGGACTTGCATGGCTTATGGGATGCTTGGCGCGTCTTCCACCCCCAGGAATTAGGATTTACGTTTTACTCTGTGTCCCATGGGACATATACTAGGATTGATCACTTGTGTGCGCCAAGAGAGCTTCTCGGGTGGCATTGGGTTCTGAAATCCACCCGATTGCATGGGCAGACCACGACATGGTATCCCTGGATTTGACCCCGGCTTGGGCTGAGCCCTGGGAAATCGATATGGAGGTGAAACGAATCCCTATGGAAGGACACAGCCTTTAGGGAGGAGTTTGAAGAGGCGATGAAGGAGTACTTCCTCTTGAATGATACAGGAGAGGTGGATCAGGGTACGGTTTGGGATGCGGACAAGGCGACATGGAGGGGTCTTGTGATTAGGGGGGGTACGTAAAAAGAGGGGGCGGACCTTGTTGGAAAATAGACTGCTTGCAGAGATAGGAACCTTGGAGGAAAGAATACAAGCTATGGAAGAAGGGGCAGGGGAGTGGATAGAGGAAGTAAGGGGCAAGAGGGAGGAACTCTGCCTTTTAGAAGAAAAGGCAATCTGGAAGCTCAAGTTTCTAAAGCAAAAGTATTATGAAAAAGGGGACAAGGCAGACACCCTGCTGGCAGCGTGGTTGCAAAGCCAAAGGGTGGAAAGATGGATATTGGGTTTGGAGGGCCCAAGGACACCCTAGTGACATCACCTGGGAGGGATGGGCCTAAATACAAATAGATTGTGTACTAATCAGCTAGACCAGATTCCTTGTCTATTGGATACTTAGCTCACATGCACATCCATGTGACCAGCCCACACATTTATACATCCATCCTTGGCCTAGACCAACCTTGACCACCCATCCGCATAGCTGCACCCAATCATGCTGGGCTGGCTAACAGTCATTATGTTCCTGTTCCTTCTTATACCTAACCACGCTCCCTGCTCGGGAAGCCTCTACAATGTACCCAAAAATGGCCTCTCCAAACCAGCCTGCCCAAGGCACCATCCCATCCCATGCCCCACGCCAATCTTGCCCTCCCTTTCACCATTCCCACTAGCTACCAATGACGCCCTCAAAGCTAACACTCAGGCTTTCACTCTTGACACCCCCACCGCAACAAAACCACTAAAGCACCCTCAGAAGCATAGTAACTCAGAAGAAACCCAATCACTACCTGTCTCCGGCAAAGCCAGACGGTTACGCTTAAGAGCACGAACCCAGTATCATGTCAACTATCATACAGCCCAAGATACACCATCTACCACCTTTCCTACTAAATCACCCCTAAACGACCATCCTCCCACGCCCAAAATCAATTCCAAAATAAGTATCACGCCTAGATGCATGACCATTGGGTCTATAACACCTGTTAACTTAGTCTGACCATCACAAAATAATGTTCACCTTCAACTCCCTTGAACCCATTGCAACCACTACTAAAATCTCTAATTCTTACGAAACCAGAAACCTCTGCAAACTTACCTCAGAAATTCTAGAACCACTATTGTCCAAAGCACTAGACACGATATCCATCCCTGATGAAAACCCCAATACACTAGCAGCTGCTTACCACAACTGCCTCACGTCTACCATCAATGCAGTAGCCCCACTCATCACAAAAACCAGGCGTTCAGAAAAACGATTGTGCTTCTTGTTCAATGAGGAACTGGTCACACTCAGGAGAACCAAACAGGCCCATGAACACACCTATAGAAAACATCCTTCACCAGAAACTGAAACAGCCTACCAGGAAGCAAACAGAACTTACAAAAAAGCCATCATCAACCATAAAGCTGGCGCCTTTAAAACTCGGATCAGCAATGCTATTGCTGACTCAAAAGAACTATTCTCAATCCTTAAAGAATTGGAAAACCCCATACCAACTACTAACTGTACTGATTCTAGTAAAGAATGGTGCACCACTATCCAAGATGCTCTCGCTGCCAAGATCAACCTCCTTCAAAATAAAATCCAAACTAAAAAACAACTCCTAGCAGATAAACCTGCCACTGGCATGCACACACCCGCCTTTAATGACAATACCAAACCAATATTCCAGTTCACTCCAGTTTCACAAGAATTAGTGTTTAATACCATATCCAAGCTAAAAGCTTCCAACTGCAAGGGAGACCCCGTCCCTGCAAAAGTAGTCAAATCCTGCGCCCACGCACTGACACCTATCATAACGAACTGTATAAATGCCTCCTTTGACAATAACGTGGTGCCAGCTAGCATTAAGTAAGCTTGGGTTACCTCTTTGTTAAAAAAGCCTAACCTTGACCCCACTGTGCCCACGAACTATATAGACCAATAACAACGATCCCGTTCTTATTAAAAATCCTTGAAAAAATAGCCTATAACCAGGTTCAAGTACACCTAGAACAGAACTAACTCCTAGGAAACAGATAATCTGGTTTCCGCCCTAACCACAGCACAGAAACAGCCCTCCTGGATCTCAAAATTCAAATGGCCACTATCAGAGACTCCGGAAAGCTCTGTATCTTACTCTTATTGGACCTCTCTGCAGCGTTTGACCTTGTGGACTACAACAAACTCTGCACCTCCCTAGCTAAAGATTTCAACTTCTCCAGGGACGCCACCACCTGGATCAAATCTTTCCTGGCGGAACAAACATCCAGAGTGTCCATAGGCAAAGAAGCGTCAGGCCCCATACCAGCCCCCATCGGAGTGCCACAAGGATCCTGCCTTTCACCCACACTTTATAATGCTTACACGAAGCTCCTCTTCTCAGCCCTGCACAATATGGGTGTCATCTACACCAATTTTGCAGATGACACCAATATCCTTACCACTGTCAAAGGGAACTACATACAAGACACATCTACCATAAATAAAATGTATTCCATAATCCAAAATTGGATGGCTCTAAATAGCCTCTGCCTTAATGATGAAAAGACAGAGATTCTCATTGTGTGCTCCCAACCAAAAATAAAACGCCCTTCAGTCAGACTATGCCACCATTAACATAGACGGTACTATCATCCCAGTTCTCAAGCATGTCAAAACATTACGAGTCTATTTGGATTCCAATATCTCCCTGACCAAACACATCAGTGCACTCTCATCTTCCACATCCTACACCTCTAAACTCATTTCTCTCAGCCGCCAATTCTTGTCCCCCCTCTAACTGCATTACCCTAGACAAGGCCTTCATTTTATCAAGACTCGACTATTGCAATGTATTATTACTGGGCACCACGGCCACCAACCTCAATAAATTGCAGATGATACAAAACAAAGCCCTAAGGGCGGCCCTTGGAATAAGAAAATCGGATCATATATCAATAACCAGAAGAGAGCACCACTGCTCCCATCTACCTGAACCATGTAATATCAAAAGAAATAAGTACCAGATCACTAAGATCTAATAACCACTCACTACTGACAATACCCCACTACAAAAAGACAAGAGCAGGGGGTGCCAGTTTCCAATACTTAACCCCGAAACACTCTTCCACTTTCCATCAAAAATGAGGGAACCCTCAAGGGGTTCAACAAAACTGCTGAAAACCTGGCTATTTAATCAATACCAATAACATAGCCCTCACAACAATGTAATGAATGCATCCTCAAGCTATATGCAACTTCGCCTTGATACCCCAGGGTCTGGGCGAGAAACAAATGTAATAAAATAAAAATAAAAAATAGTTGAAGGTTTCAACGACTTTTATGAGGATTTATATAAGGGAGGGACCAGTTATCAGGGGATGGGGTGGCAGTCTATTTGGAGGAAGTGTCCCTTCTGCCACTGACTCAGGAAGAGGCAAGGTCGATGGGTGACCCCATCACGGGGAGGAAATCATGCATGCCATATGGAAATTACACTTAGATAAGGCACCAGGGGAAGACGGGTCCACTGCAGGCTTTTAAAAGACATTTACAGGGACACTGGTCCCACATCTGATTAAATTGTTCAATAACATACTTTAAACCGGACGGGCCGCTGAGATCCTGCATAAGGGCGCTCATCTCGCTTATACCCAAAGAGGGTAGGGATCCCTGGCTCAGTAACTCGTATTGCCCAATCCCTTTCCTCAACGTGGATGCAGAATGGTTCATGCATGTTCTGGCAACCAGGCTGGATGCCCACATGCCGAGGTTGGCGCATGCGGACCAGGTGGGTTTAATTAGGGGCCGCCAAGGAGCGGACACAATGCGTAAAACCCTCCATTTGATCGAAGGGGTCTGAGGCGGGGGAGGGAACTCCAAGCTCCTATAAGTTGACACAGAAAAAGCATTTGACAGAGTGGACTGAGGCTTCCTAAGGGCGGTTCTTGTCAAGTTTGGAATAGGGGAAACGTTTCTGCAGGGAACCATTGCACTGTATTCAGAACCAACGGCCTGTGTGGCCGCAAATGGGAATTACTCACAATGGTTTGGGCAAGCTCGGGGCACCAGACAGCGGTGTCCCCTCTCGCCACTTCTTTTTGCGCTGTCCTTGGAGCCCCTGGCCTAGAGGCTGTGGAGCGACCCCCGGGAGGAGGGAATTATCGTGGGTGGAGTGGAGTACAAGCTGGATTTACATGCCGATGAAATCTTATTGCATCTTAGAAAGCCGCCGTCCTCGGTCTCAGTGGCGGTGGAAATACTGGAGCAATATGGGGTCTTTGCAGGCTTTAAAATTAAAGGGAAATCCATCGTCTTCCCACTGGACCCGGAGGGGGAGGACAATCGGCACAACCTAACCGCACTTCATCCTCTTGTATGGGGAAAATCGAGGCAAATCCACATGTGCAGATTCTGCAACAAACAACCCCAGGGAGGACCTGAAGAAACCCAATGAAAAGCTCCAGATGTCAGTTGCAGAACCAGAAGCTCCAGAAGAAGTTGCAGAATAGCAGGAGGCACTCCAATGTAAGACAATGGGATATGCAGTTGAGTCTTGCCCCCAAAGTCTCTTTCCCCCAGAACGGAGGGATCCAAGGGGGGGGAATAGCTTGAATAATTGCCCACCCCAGTACCCATAGGCAAGTACTTACAGGAGGTTCCAGCAGAAAAGGCTCCAGCACAGCGAAGCGTGGGTAAGCACACTCTTCTTTCCTAGGAGCAGTTTACAGGATGTGGTACCAAAAGTGGTCTAAATCAGTTAGAGCCAATACGGAGGCTGCCATGCTGGCTTAGAAAGAGCCCATGTGGTCAGAACAGCCAATTTTGAACATACCTTGTTGGTTTGCCTAAACAAAAAAGCCATAAAATACAAATATGGCCAAGATTAGGATTTAAATAATACACTGGTACCATACCAAAAAGGTACATTTGACTACTCATTAAGTAAAATGGCTTGCATCACTGGTGAAGCCAAAACTACAATACAGCTGCCACCAACCTGTTCCCTAAAACCTAATATGATCACCCTCAAGCAAAAATGGGGTGCCAGAGATGGACCATCTGGGACTGGGTGCCTTAGGGGGTGACCCAATACATGTATCTTAAGGCAAAAAGGTTTGCAATGGCACCAGGACTTTAGGAGTAGCCCCTCTGATTACCAAAAACAAGCCACTGATCCAAAAAATAGAGGAAGGAAAAGGGAAACATTTGAGGGGTCTGCAAAAGTGGCACTAGAATGTCCCCCAAAACATGAATTCTGACTTAACAAGTGAGGCCCCTCAAGTACTGTCCCCGTTATCTCCAAAGAGACGGAATCTGCAACCCGAGAACAGAAACTACGTCTGGCCAGCCCCAATCTCAATAGGGAAACTCAGCTCTGCACAGACAATCTCTGGGCCAACTCTGCAGCATTTATCATTATCAGTAGTCTCCCCTGGCTCCCGGGATACATTTCAAGTTCCTGGTCTTCAGAAACTGTTCTTCTGAAACAGGTTTGCATACACATGTTAAAAGGCCGCCCTGACCACATTGTTTCTTTATAGGACTGGAGACCTTTCTCTGCAGTCATCCCTCCTTCTTGCTTTCAATCATGAAACCTGAGCGTGGAAGTCTTCTGTGGGATCATCCTAACTCCCCAGTATGTAGTCCACATTTTTTTCCTCTCTGTCAGGAGACCTGTAACTACTACTTACTGTTGAGTTCACCATAACCCACACAACTATTGGGTTTGATCCTGGAGCTTTCTATGGGGAAACATTTCTGACTCTTCTAAAGTGCCCAAAATAACTGAAAACATTTACTTACCTGTGAACTTTGAATGAACAGTGGTCTAGATAAATGAACTGGACGTTTTAAGAGAATGCTGTGAATTAGAACCGCATTCTTTCTATTTTTAAAGGTTTTGTATGAGTCTAAGAAACATTAATTTCCACTGTAGCACTACAACTTGTGCTTAATATTGGGACGACATTTGTGAGTGTGTTACTTATGTGCTAAAATGTCTTTGGTGTCCACTTCAGTATTTCAGTACTTTTAGAATTGACTCTTTATGCACAAAATGTTTTATAAATCTAGTATATATTTTTTGAATATTCTGCTTCGACAATCATTATTTGGTGTGTGTCTGTGTGTGTGATCTGCATCATATAGTAGCTCACTCCTCTTCTAAAAGTGGAACTATAATGCTCTGTTACTTTTAACAGCAAGAAACCTGCGCGCACAAAAACATCCATTTTGGTCTCTCTGAACCCCATACCAGAGGTATTCAGAAAAACCAAAGAGGCTCCTTAAACCTCATACTTTATGTACCTTCTCATACTTGAGCTAGACCTTCATGTCCTCCCTGCATACCCTTCTAGTCCCTGGGTGGACCTGTCAGTAACTCCCTATGTTATTGCGTCCCAGGGCAGGACTCCCCACTTACCCTCTCATCTCTGAGCTGGCCCCTGAGATCCTCTTCCCCACGGTTCTTCTCCTCATGCAGCTCCCGCAGCTCCTTCTCATACTTGGCACGGATGCCCAGCACCTCCTTCTCGTGGTGCAGCTTCACATTGCTAACATTCTCCTTGTGCTTAGTCTTTTCCTGCTGCATCTCAATTGCCATCTCATCCAGCATAGCTTTTCGCTTGTCTGCGATCTGAGAGAAGGAAAGGGCAAGACATGGATTAAATGACTGAAGGGAATGGAAAAGTGTTTCAACAGATGCAGGCAACACAAATGTCTTGGAGGAAGTAGTCCAGTCCAGGTTGGAGCCAAACTAAAGATACGAGAGAAGAAAACATCAACAGAAAGAGAATACCCATGTCATTTGAAGTCAAAAACCAACAACCAAATCTGAATTAGAATGAGGTAAATGTGTAAGTGTTCATTGAAAAACAGTGGTACTTGCATTATGACAAAATCTATAGTGAGGCTAATGCTGCAAGTCAAGGAATTGGGTGCATTAGCAGAGCAGTGTGTTGGTCTCAGTGCTTGAATAACGGGGTGTGGAGATGAAGACTTGGCTCCATTGGCCTTCATGCTGGAATAATTGATGGTGCCACAAATAAGAATAGGAGAGCTTTGGCAGAGCCAAACGTGTGCCCCAGTATTTGAACAGGGAGAGGTGCTGCAGGTCAAAGTGAAAAGTGATCTGCACAGGAAGAATTAAGTGCCATTTATGGGTTGTAATATTAAATCAGTAGCAATTCATTCTAAAAGCAATTATATAAACTAAAGAGATTACATGACACAGGTATATGTTTCTTATACACCAGGGATCTGCTACCTTTACATCAGCAGATGCTTTGGAATACAACTCCCATCAAACGTACCAGCATAGTCAATAGTGAGAAATCCCAGGAGTCACAGGTTGCAGACACCAAGGGTCAGATTCTCAGAAAATGGCACAAATGAAAGGAGCACAGTGAATGTGCTAGTTTTATTCACAAAGATGACCTCAGCATTCCAAGAGGGAGAGGATAATAGCACAGTGATGTGCTGGGGTGGGACAAAACCTGATTTGCATATTGTCTTTTCCCTTTCTGTAATGGCTTGGTAGGTGAATATTGATGATCTGGAGGGTTGCCCACAGCAATGCCAGAGGTTAAGATAATTTCTAAACCTTCCAGCCATCACCTCTTTTGTGGTGCTTTAGTCACTCCGAGTGGGACAGGTATGCCCAAACGTGGATCCCTTGCCTGCTGGGCATAGAGACCCAGGCTACTCCTCACTAATGAGGCTCAATGAGGCTAAAACATGCCTGGGGATCCTTGTGGTCTCCTGAAGAAGTAATGTGACCTAGCAGTTTGGGCTGGAGGGATGCCAGCAGTTAAGATTAACCCTTTGTCCATCAACACTTGTTTTGTGTTAGTCAGCCCCTTTGCACACATTCAGTTGGGAGCACGCTCCCAACACTGAAGTATGACAGGCTCTCAACAAAACGTAGCACAATTTATTGATATGATGACAGAGAAAAGAACAAGTTACTTCTTACCTTGAAACGTTCTTTCGATGGGATGTTCCTCCGACGTATTCCTTATCTTAGATATCTCCTTCCAGCTCTGCTGGCCTCGGAAAATTTTTCTCTAGAGGGCGCTGCGCGTCGACGTCCGCCGAGTCGATGTCCCTCGACAGCCGCCGTATCGACGTCATCCTGCCTATAAAGGCCACGCGCAGCGTCCGTTGCTCAGTTCTGTTTTGTAGCCCACAGTATTTCTGTCTGGACTAGACTAATCACCCTGAAGGAGCGTAAACTGTAACAACAAGGGAAGTAGAACTGCGGGGATGGATGGGAGGGTCGATAAGGAATACGTCAGAGGAACATCCCATCGAAAGAACGTTACAAGGTAAGAAGTAACTTGTTCTTCGAAGGGATTGTGTCCTCCGACATATTCCTTATATTAGATAGGCTCCCATAGCGGTATTCTATTATTGGAGGTGGGAGTACTGACTGCATGCTGCCTTCTATTGATGAATAGAGTGCAATACTCCCCTTCCAAACCTAGTCTCTTGACTGGAGGAGGAATCCAAGTTGTAAAATCGTGTAAAGGTATGGACGGACGACCATGTGGCGGGCGCACAAATGTCTTTAACCGGCACTCCTCTTTTGAGGGCCGATGAAGTTGCAATACCTCTGGTCGAATGAGCCCTAAGGTTTTGAGGGGGCTCTTTTCCTGCCAGTTTATAACATTCCAAAATGGCCAGAATGATCCATCTGGAAATGGTCTGCTTAGTAATCGGTAACCCCAGCTTGTGACCTGTGTATCCTACAAACAGCTGGTCTGCTTGTCTTATCCTGGCCAGTCTACTGATGTAAAAACTTAAAGCCCTTCTAGGGTCCAGCCTGTGTAACCTCTCTTCCTCTTTCCCCGGATGAGGAGGAGGATAGAAAGATGGCAGGGTAATCTTCTGAGTGATATGGAATTGCAGGACAACTTTGTCTTTGTGAAAGATTGTATGAGGGGGTTTACAAGAAAGAGCTTGTAACTCGCTCACCCTTCTAGCAGATGTAAGTGCTATTAATAAAACAGTTTTAAGGGTAAGAAATCTTAACGAACAAGAATGGAGTGGTTCGAAAGGTGTGCCCATCAAGAAAGTTAAGACTAAGTTTAAATCCCATAGGGGAACCTGGAATGGTCTTGGGGGATAAACGTTGGTTAACCCCTTTAGAAACTGTATTACCAAGGGTAACTTGAAATAGGATGGTTCTTCCGCAGTGCGCTTAAAGATCGATAGCGCTGCGAGATAGCCCTTAATGGTGCCAACTTGAAGGCCTGAATTCGCCAAATAGAGTAGGAAGGACAAAACCATTGGTGTACCACATGAAAAAGGGTCGATATTCTTTTCTCTACACCAGCTGCAAAATCTGTTCCAACGGCAGCGGTATAAAGACTTTGTTGCTGGCCTCCTTGCCGAAAGCAACACCTCCATAACATCATCAGGGAGGTCCCAATCCTTGTACCTCAGCCTTTCAGAAGCCAAGCGTGAAGGTTGAGGGTTTTGATGTCTGGATGGAGAACCTGACCTCCCTTCTGTGAGAGTAGGTTCTCTCTGAGTGGAAGTCGAATTGGAGGGCAGATGGACAAGTCTAGAATGTCCGGTTACCACGTTCTCCTGGCCCAATTCGGGGCAATTAGGATCATGGTTTTCCGGAATCTTCTCAACCTCCTGATCATTTGAGGAATGACAGGGACCGGTGGAAACGCGTACAGATGTGGAAACTCCCAGTCCACTATGAACGCGTCTCCCAGAGCTCCTCTCGGGGGAAATTCTCTTGAGCAGAACAGGTCGCACTTCCTGTTGACACTGGTGGTGAACAGATCCCCCTGAGGGGTTCCCCAAAGGGTGAAGATCTCTTGAAGGACTTCCTGAGCTAGTTCCCACTCGTGGGAGACTGTGCTCTGCCTGCTCAGAGCGTCTGCTGTCAAGTTCTTCTCTCCGGCTAGGTGAACTGCCGATAGAGAGATTCCTTCTTGGATTGCCCAAAACCAGAGCTGCATCGCCTCTCTGCACAGAGGTAGTGATCCTACGCCTCCTTTTTTGTTGAGGTAATGCATGGCCACTGTGTTGTCCGTCATTATCAGGACATTCTTTCCTTGTACAGATGGCAGAAAAGCCTTCAGCGCAAGTCTGATGGCCCTCAGCTCTAACAGGTTGATGTGTAGTCTGGACTCCGATGGAGACCAACGACCGCTGATGGTCAAGTCGGTATCGTGGGCTCCCCACCCCGTGAGTGAGGCATCTGTGACTACTGTTATCTCTGGCCAAGGTTGCCAAAACTGCTCTCCTTTCAGAATGTTCTCCTGACAGGCCCACCACTGAAGGTCTCAAGCCACCCTGTCGGGAACCTGAAGAAGATCTGTCATTCTTCCTGAGAATTGTGGCCACTGAGTCCTCAGTGCCCACTGGAGAGATCTCATTCTCAGTCGAGCCTCTGGCACTAGGAAAATGCAGGCTGCCATGAGGCCTAGCAACCTCAAAAAGTCGAAGGCTGGGAGACGTTGGGCATTTTGGAACTTGGTAACCATCTGTAGAATATCTTGAACCCTCACCTCTGGTGGCGAGGCTTTTCCCAGGGAAGTGTCCAGGATCGCTCCGATGAACTGGAGTCTCTGTGATGGTATAATTTGTGACTTCTTTAAATTGAGGGAGAAACCCAGTCTGTGAAGGGAGTGGCAAACGTGATTTAGCTGGATCTGAGCTTGTTCCGAAGATACAGCCCTGATCACCCAATCGTCCAGGTAGGGGTAGACGTGAATCCCTTCTCTCCTTAGACTTGCCGCCACTACCGACATTAACTTGGTGAAGACCCTCGGGGCGGAGGTCAGCCCAAATGGCAGTACCCGAAATTGATAATGAGAGTTGCCAATTGCGAACCTCAGGTATTTCCTGTGTTTGAGATGGATAGGAACATGGAAATAAGCGTCCTGGAGGTCCAGAGATACCAACCAGTCCTGGAACTGAAGGGCCTGAAGGATCTGAGAAAGAGTTACCATCTTGAATTTGTCTTTCCTGAGGATTTTGTTCAATTCTCGCAAGTCGAAGATGGGTCTCAGTCCTCCGTCTTTCTTTGGAATGAGAAAGTAAGGGGAGTACCAGCCCTTGTTCCTCTCCGCTACAGGTACCGGTTCTATGGCACCTTTCTCTAGCAGGTCTAAAATTTCCTGCAAGAGGAGCGGATCTGGAGCTTTCTGAGAGCTGATCCCCGGTGGATGACTCTGAGGTATGCGTAGGAGAGGCAGGCAGTAACCTTGGGCAACAGGTTCCAATGCCCAAGCATCTGACGTGATAGCCTGCCATTCCGCCAGATGTTGAGTCAACCTGCCTCCTACAGGTGTCCTGTGAGGGAAGTCCTCAGAGTGGTTTTGGGGCGGCTGATGCAGATGCCTATGGTAAAGAGGCACCTGTTGTTGCTGCGGCTTTTGAATATCTACCCCGTCCACCTCAGGTAGTTCTTCTTTGTCCCCTTTGAGCCGGTCGTCCTCTACCTCTTCTGAATGCGGAGTAGAAGCGAAAGGACTTGCCCCTCGCAGAGGTTCCTGTGGGACGAAAAGGTGTCTGACGGATTGCAGCGCCTAGGGATTTTGCTGCTGCTTTTGATGTCTGCAGTTTTTATAAACTGTCATCCGCCTTTTTCCCAAACAAAGAAGAGCCATCGAATGGCATGTTCAAGAGCCTGGCTTGCACATCTGGGGCAAAACCAGACTTTCTCAACCAAGCGAATCTCCTGGGTTGTTGTACTTGCCGCCATTGCTCTGCTGATACTGTCAGCCGAATCAATGCCCGTTGGAGGGATTCGCACATAGCGTCTTTACCGTCCTGTATGATATTAAAGAACGCTTCCCTTTCTTCACCGTCCGGCATGCAGTCAGCCGCTGTAGAAGCACACTCCCAAATTGTATGGCTGAATCTAGCAAGGGTGCAAGTAGCATTAACAGATTTTAACGCCATGCTACATGCCGAAAAGACTTTCTTTGCCATAGCATCATATTTCTTATCGTCCCTGTCCTGTGGGACGGTAGGGTAAGCAGTCTTGACGTCAGTAGAAGATGCTGCCTGTACCACCAGACTTTCTGGGGATGGGTGTTTTGACAAAAACTCCGGGTCTGCAGAAGATACCCTGTATTTTGTAGACAGCTTTTTATTTACTGCCGGGACGACATCTGGGGTTTCCCAGTTCGTCATAATCTTCCTCTGAAGAGCTTTATGAAAGGGCACTACAGGATCCTCCTGTGGACCTTTGTCAAGAATATCCGTGAGGTCATCTTGTTGGAAAGCCTGTGAAGGTGTGGACCACCCCATAAATTCTGTGATCCTGGCCATTAAGGCTCTATAGGGGGTTTCAGCATGCTCCCCCGGGTCTGGCCTAGCAAACTCCACCTCAGGGGAAGTGTCTAACCCACTTGCCTCATGTAAGGAATCATGAAGATCCTTTAACCTGCGTTCTTCTGAGGATAACTCCTCTCTAACTGGGGTTGCAGGTCCCTGCAACTCAAATGGGTCTTCCTGTTCAGATAGTTCTCCCTCTTCCAAAATTGAGGACATAGTTCTCAATTGTTCTGAACTCACAAAGGGTGTAAAACCCATGTCCAAGGCAGAGGGTGCCAAACTTGTCATAATCGGCCTCGAAAACGTCGATGTCGCCGACGCCGAAGGCTTCGGGCGTGGCGTCGAAAACAAAGGCGGAGGCCTCGAGGTCCTCGATAGAATTGGGATTCTGCTCGAGGAAGTCGACAATCTCGACGCCATCGTCATCGAGGAACTGGGGATAGTCACTGGGTGCGTCGTAACCGTGACCTTCCTTGGCGTCGACACCGGCGTCGAGTCTACAGACCCGTGTGTCGAAGGTCCCTTCGACAACGGCGTCGAAGACACCGACCTCGGCGTCGACGGAACCTTCATCGACGGAACCTTCGAAGAAGGTTTCGAGGTCATAGCTTTACTCGAGGGTTCGTGACACGCTTGAGAAGCTTCCTTCGCCAGGTACTGCGACTCGCGGCGTTTTTGACGTTCGGGTCTTTCGACCAGAGCATCGCTCTCGGCAGTCTTCGAGGGGCTCGAGGCCGCTTTCTCGAAGACGCTCATCATATTTTTGCGAATTCCTCCCATTCAGCCCGGGAACTATGTTTCGTGGGGCAAGGGATTCTCTTAGGAGAAACAGAGGAAGAGGAGGACGGAGAAGGGGATCTTCGACGTCTCCTCTTCAAATGCTTCGATCTCGAGGAGTGATGGGACCCATTCCGAGACCTGGAGCGCGAATGGTGACGAGGAGACGAATGTCTCGACTTTGTCGAGGAAGAAGAAGCTTTTGAAGTCTTATCTTTCTCCAGCTTCCCCCTACGCTCCTTCAGGGCCTTAGCTGTCATGGACATACAGTCCTCGCACTCCGAACAATGGTGTTCAGCTCCCAAACACCACAGACAAACTCTGAGGGTCAGTCAGCGACATCTTTTTCCCACAATCTCAGCATTTTTTGAAGCCGGACCGAGGGCCGTCGGTTCCGACGAGGAAGCCATCGAGTACGGATAGAATATCTCAAGGTAAGTAGGATAAATTGTCTACGAAACTGAGCAACGGTATTCCGAGGCACTGAGTAAGCACGGAAAAACGGAACTGAGCAACGGACGCTGCGCGAGGCCTTTATAGGCAGGATGACGTCGACGTCGATACGGCGGCTGTCGAGGGACATCGACTCGGCGGACGTCGACGCGCAGCGCCCTCTAGAGAAAAATTTTCCGAGGTCAGCAGAGCTGGAAGGAGATAGCTAAGATAAGGAATATGTCGGAGGACACAATCCCTTCGAAAGAAAGTTTGGGTGTAGGAAATGCTAGTGCAATGGCTGACGCACTTCAAAAATAAATCATGACAAGGTTAAAAATGACTGCCATGATGTGAGCCTCCCCCCTCTGCCCTGTTTCGGAGCATTTTAAAGCGCATTCCAGTTTGTGAATTCAGGATGTACTTCAACATGCCAAGAAACGCCCCCTCATTTGTGCAAATTCGCAAAGGAGAAAAAATTGCATCTACGATGTGCTCATTCAGATGCCCTTTTGTGAATTGGACTGTCACTTTAATTGGCGCAAGCAAGGAGATACGCTAGGGCCAGAAAAAGGGTTTTGAGAATCGGACCCCTGTTGTACGCAATCAAAATCATTCCTTTTTCATACTTCTTTAAGTATAAACCAAATGGATTTGATGGACACCTAAAGAATGATGCTAAATATGTGATGTATGTTTAATAAATGCGAATCAAAGAAATGTTTAAACCAATTCGACTAGGTTGTCCTTGATTTAGCACGAAATTCAGTTTGGCATCCTATTTCCCCATTATATCTCTCTCGAATAGAAGAACAAATGACTTACCTTTTGGTAATGTTCTTTCCCACATACTCATCTTTCATATCCATCTCCCAACGCACCTGCTCTTCGAATACTTTTCCACCTCCCGACACCTCGATGCGCCCCGCTCGGACAGGACGTCAGGGTTTATATATAAAGGCAAAAGGGAAAGTAATTGCTTTCTCTACCAAGGGAGATGACACACAGTAGAACCAAGTCGAATGCCAGCAGATGTTTCCTGAAAGAGGTAGGATATTATGGACACAAACTAAATCAGAAAACTCTGAACGACAGCCCTGCCAAAACGAGCGTTGTGACCAGACATAGAATCCAAGCAGTAATGATTAGTGAACGTGTGCAAAGAAGCCAAAGTAGCTGCTTGGTAATGTCCAGAACCTTGACTCCAACCTCGCAGAGTCGAGGTGGTGGCCAACCCTCTGGTGGAGTGAGCCCTGAGACTCTCAGGGATCTCCTTACCAGCCAGGTGATAGCATTCCGAGATACAGAGTATGATCGAGTTCAACAGGGTATGTTCAGTCACAGCCCTGCCAGCACAGACAGTAGCATAACCAATAAAAAAGCTTGCCATATTTGCTGGCCTCTCTTATCCGAGAGATGTAGAATTTTAGGGCCTGCGCCGGCTCCAGCCAAAAGAGGAGAGGCAGAGGAGAAAAAAAAACAGGACAATGGATCTTTTGAAAGAGAGAAAATCAGAGGCCTCTTTCAAAAGGAATGATGGCCTCACTCAATGTCACCTTTGTGGAGAAAACCAAATAGGGATGTTTAAACTGACAACACCTGGAGCTTAGTCACCAGTCTAGCAGAAGGGTTGGCGGCCAGGAAAGTCACCTTAAGGTTGAGCAGTTTTAACAGAACAAGAATTAAGGGGCTCAAACGAAGTGCCCATTAGAAGGTCAACACTAACTTCAAACACCACACCAGAACAATAAACTGTAATGTGAGAAACATTACCTCAGAAATTGCATGACCATGGTGATCGTGAAAAAGGTGCCTTCGCTTAAAAACCTAAATGGCAGCAAGATACCCCCACAAAGTGCCAATCTGCAGGACCGTCCGGGTCAAATAAAGTAGAAAATCCAGAGCAGAGGATGTGGAACAGGTGAAAGGATCCATATGCCTCTCCCAGCACCAAGCCGAAAGCGTACACCACCTGCAGGCATAAATGGATTTGGTGGTGCGCCTTGTAGCAGAGAGGAGTACTGCGAGGACGTCCTCTCACAAATCCCATTTCTTATACCTCAACCTTTTAGCAGCCAAGAATGAATGTTCAGGCTGTGGCGGTTCGGGTGGGGGATCCTCCCCTCTGGATGAAAAAGCAGGTCTAGTCTCTACTGTAAGTGCCAAGGAGGGTAGATTGCCATGACCAGCAACTCCAGGTGCCAAGTCCTCAGAGCCCAACCCAGAGTGAACATGATCATCATTGATCCCAACAGGAATAGCCTCCTGAGCGCCAGTGGTATGACAGGGATTGGTGGGAACACAAAGCACGAAGTCCCACTTGAATGTCAGGGCATCCCCCAAAGCTCCCTGCTAATGAGATTCCCTATAGCAGAACCACTTGCACCTATTTACACTGGAAGCAAAAAGATCCACTTGAGGAGTTGCCCAGTAGGAACAAATCTCCTAGCAGAGTCACTACTCATAGAAGACTGATGACCATCTGCTCAAGACAACGTCTCCCACACACTTCTTGCTGGCAAGATGAGCTGCCGTTAGAGACATGCTGTTCTCCAGACCCCAGAACCACAACCACATTGCTTCTCTGCACAGAGGAGAGGAGCCTTCACCACCTAGTTTAATGAGGAAGTGCATGGTCATTGTATCGTCTGTCAGGACCAACACAGTCTGGCCTCGTACAGTGGTGAGAAAGGCAACCAGGGTCAGCCTAATTGCCCTCAGTTCCAGCAAACCGAAGTGCTCCTGCCACTCCAACTGGGACCCCTTCGCTCACCGTAAGGTCTTTGATGTGAGCATGCTAGCCCTGCAAGCGTACATATGTGAATGGAGTCAGTTAGGGCCATTTGTGGGAACATCCCACACAGCACGTTGTCTCTCTGGGACCACCATTGCAATTCTCTGGACACCTTCATATGAAGATTATGATGGTTTTCATTGAAACTTAGACCACTTACAACCCAGAGGTCACTGAAACAAGTTCATGCGCAAACAGGCCTCCAGTACTACAAGGGTGAAGAAGGCCATGGGACCAGCAAGCACAAACCTTTTCTTGTAATTAGAAGACAAGAGCCATCTTGGAAATGTTCGCTACTCTGTCCTCGGGTGAAAAGGCCCAGTCCAGGCGAGTGTCCAACACCACCCCAATGAATTGCAGGGACTGAGACGGCTAAACTAGAGACTTCACGAAATTCAGAGAGAAGCCCAGGTTGTACAACAGGCTGCATGTCCGGTACAAATGTGCCAACGAATGGACTGGGGAGCAAGATCGGACGGGTCAGTCGTCCAGATATGGGAGACGCATGAATGCCCTCCCTTCTGAGGCAAGCCACTACTACTGCCAGCAGCTAGGTGAAGAATCTTGATGCCGAAGATAGGCAGAATGGTAGAGCCTTGAATTGGTAAAGGCAATGTCCTACTTTGAATCTCGGGTACTTCTTGTATTTCTTCTGGATGGGCATAGGCATCGCAGAGATCCAGGGAAACCTGTCAATCCTGCAGATCTAGGGCTTAAAGGATCTGGGCTAGGGTGACCATCTTGAACTTGTTGTTGCGCAGGTACAAGTTCAACAACTGCAGATCAAGGAGGGACGAGGGCCTCTGTCCTTTTTCGGCACCAGAAATTAAGTTGAATACCAGACCTTGCCTCACTCCTCGCTTCTGCCCCCTTTGCTAGAAGCCTACGGACCTCCTCTAACAAGAGAGGATGCAGAGTCAAGAAGGGTGGCCCACAGGGTGAAGAGCGAAAGGGAGACCGTATTCCTGGTGAATGACCTGTAAGGCCCAGGCAACGGAAGTGGTAATACCCAATCCTCCACAGAACTGGGATAAATCTGCCTCCCACAGGGGACAAGTGGTAGAAAGAGCCTCAAAGCCATCCTACATCTCACCCTTCCATTAGGGGATGTGTTCTGCTGCCTCCGATATGATAGACCTAAGTCTGAAAGAGTACTTTCGGACTTGAAATGGCAGCCTGTACCCCCAGGTTCTCTGGTAATGCTGGGGCCGATAGGAAGTTTGGATCAGAGGGTGCAGGCCTGTACATTTTCACTAGGTCACTGTCAACAGTCATAACTGAGGCCTTTTTAGTGCAAAGCTCTGAGGCTGGTGCCTCTGTTGCCTGGATGAAGGCAATAGGGGTTCCTTCTACAGGCACTCAGCCAGAAGGTCGGTAAACTTGTATTGGATCTTGGGCCATGAGGGTGCCGATAGACCCGAGGTATCCACCACCTTATCAATAAGGCACTGAAAAGCTGCCAGAAAGTAGGAGCTGGAAGCATGTCCACTTCTGGTGAGGTGGACAAGCCACTTTCATCCTGCATTTCGACTGCACGATCCATCAAAACTCCTGTTCGCTGTAGAACTCCTCTGGGAAATCTGCAATTTTCCTAGAATGGAAGGGTTCCATTCTAGGTGAGACACAAATGCACCCCTAGGGAGCGGGTTGTTCTCTCAAGGAGAGTGTGCTCACTGCGCCATGGAGAGAAGCCTAGAGGCCGGAAGGCCAACATCCAAAGATTGAGTGGTGAGGCCTTGAGACGGGATCTTGTCCATGTTGTGCGAGGCTGTGCACCATGTCCGAGTTACTGCTGGCTCATCCGAGAGTGGTGAACTCCACCGGAGCGGTGGGGCAGCAGGTATGCCATCAGCGCCAGAGCTGTTGGTAGAAAGGCTGAAGCTGCAGGTGCCTTGTGTGACGGAGTGACCACCACAAATAAGCACTTGGACTCAACCTAATGTTCAAAGGTGTTTATTCCAGAAA
Source organism: Ambystoma mexicanum (assembly GCF_040938575.1). Lineage (NCBI taxonomy): Eukaryota > Metazoa > Chordata > Amphibia > Caudata > Ambystomatidae > Ambystoma > Ambystoma mexicanum. The sequence continues at coordinate 1,221,026,560 of NC_090923.1, forward strand.
TACACAGACGGGCTGTGGGTCTGGTGGGAAGTCTTTAGGGCTACTGTGTTCTTGGCAAGCGCACAGGAAGAGTTGATGCAATATAGGCCCAGGGCTACCGTGTTCTTTAGGAATTTTGTCGTTAGGGCCGTTCCCACTTTGATTTCCACCAGGTTACCGAGCCCCCCTCCCCCCTTAGCCGAGGCGTCCGCAATAGGAGGGTTTGTAGCTACCGCTCAGTGTCAAGCATGATGTCTCGTCGGTGCTGCATACCTGGTCTTTTTCTATTGTCTGTCATGACTGGGCTGGACTGGATATGGACATTGTGTAGAGCGGGGAATCGGCTCGGCACCCCCAGGAAAGTGAGAACCTGGTGTTGTCGCCCCGACTCCCCGCACCAAGTGAATGCTTTCCCTGGATTATCGTGGCATGAGGACAGTGTGAACGCTGACAGGGAAAGTGAGGTGTTGGTTTGGCCGCTGGTATGTTAAACTCTCCCAAGGATGGCAGGCTGAACCAGGAAAGAACCAAGTTGGTAAGATGATTAGGCTAGATACGGGTCGGTAGGTAGAAAGGCAGAAGGAAGATGCCAGGCAAGGCTGACAAAGTAGGCGAGACAAGCAGGAAGAACAGGCAAGACTGGAAAAGCAGGACAGAGCAGGGCTGAGCAGGCGAGACAGGACAAGCAGAGCTAGGCGGAGGAGGCAGGCAGGTATAGAAAGTTCAGGGAGAAAAGGCAGGCAGGGAATAGAAGGGAGAGCAGCAACCAAAGGTGCTGCCAGAGCTTAATAAGACGCACAGAGGACGTGGAATTTGGAGTTGAAATACTCCCACAGCACGAGAGATGGTCCCTAGTGCTTGGTTGGCATTTCCGCCAACCAACACAGATTCTGCAGTAGCACGCATGCGCAGAAACCTGGGAGCCGGGCCTCCGCTCATGCGCAGTAGAATCAACATGGCAGCGCCCACAAGGTGTCGCGCCCATGTCTGTGACTCGTTCCAGGCCGTCCAGCACTCAAACGCCACCCGGGAATACAAATGCAAGGATGGGCGCTGCATGTCAGTGTATGTGTCTGGTGTGCGTGTGCACCCGTTATGTGTGGAACATGGTGTAATCTGCACAGTGTTGTCAAGGGAAGAGCGGGACGAGAGGTGCGCGGCTGGCGCATGACGCTCGGTAACACCTATCTGTCTGTTTTCTTCCTTGCACTTCAAATGTTCTACCTGAATCCTCAGCTGCCTGACTCCCTAGGGGACCTTCTAATTGGCCCTCTACTAGCCCCACTTCAGAACAGTGTAGTATGGGAGTTTAGGGGTGGTGCCTTCTTCCACTCTGTTAAAAACACTCTGGCAAGCATGCACGCTCCCTTCTTGCCCTCTTCTATTCTAGTGTCTTAGGATGTTCCCCTCCCATGTCCACTCCTCCTTCCTACCTCTACCCTTTGACGTTACCTCTCCTCTTAGTCCTCTACTCCCAACTACTGCTACAGATATACCAGTATCTCTGCTACTCCCTCCTTCCTCTCTCCTTCCTATTTCTCTGCCTCCTTACCACTACTTCTCTGCTGTTACCACTACCACTGCACCACTACTAGTACTATCTCTCCACCACTATTCCTACTAGGATCTATGTTATCACTGCAACCCCCATAATTGCGACGGCCGAAAATGCTGACTTTAAAAAATATATGTCTTAATTAAACTCCCTTTACACCACATAGATATGCGGGTGTGGGGTGGGGGCAGGGCTTGGGGAGGGCTTAAAAGGGCCTGTGAGCCCCCCCCTCTTTGCCTGGTCCTGCCGTATATTCAATATGTACGATGTACTGGGTTGAGGGAACCTTTGTTCCCAACAGTTAAGGCCTTTCTGTAGGCTCTTATTTACCATTCCTGGGTGGGCTAGTGGGATCATTAGTAAGATCTCTGTGAAGGTCTTAATGTATTCATGTAAAATCCCTGATGATTTAGTGGTCCCTTTGAAGTGAGGGCCCCAGTACATGCTGTCTGCTCGTGCTCTGCGTTGCTTCAATGTGTTGCCTGGGTTTCATCGCCACTCTGGGGTTGGCACTGCCCCTCCCTCTCCCGGCGGGTCAGGATGCAAAATGGGCACGGCCGTGCCGGCCGGCCTGCCAGGTCTCTGCTTCCCCGCCTCTCGCTGGGTGTTGTGCTGCGACTGCAGCATGGCCGGCTCCACACTGCCACGATGGGTGGCCCAGCTTCTTTGCTCCGCTACCTCACCACGGCTGCCTCCCTGGCCTCTCTCCTGACTGCAGTGGGGTCCACCGCAGCCCCGCCGCCACCGCTTCCAGGTAAGGTGGGGTTGGGAGAGGGTCCTGCACTCACTCTGGCACCAGTCGGGGTGGGACTTCCTCCCTTGACAAAGGCTTGGTGCCAGGCTTTGCAACACTTAGCAAAGATGTTAAGCATTGTAAGCCTGAAGGCCTTCCATTCATCTGGATTAGAGGATTGTGTGGGGAAAGGTAGCTGTGGAGTTGTATCCTCAGGAGATTCCCTGTAGTGGTGACGACTCTTATTCAACTTGGAAGAAGAATGCTATTTGGAAGAACCGCCTTGTGATGGGATCTCTTGCGGTACTTTTTTTTGTCCTTTTGGAATGGAGACCTTTCTTCAGTGTGGCGATCCGTGACAGGTGACCTTGAATGGGTCAGCTTATCACTCTTATCCTTTTGGAGAAAGGTGAACAACTTCGTCTAGCGTCCCCTAAGCACCTTGGGGTGCATTGATTGGTAATCCTGTTTGCCGTGACCCTCACCGAGGCAGTAAAGGCGAATCCTGTGACGATGCAAAATGGACATTTGACGTCGACAGTCGACGCAGGGTTTGAACCTCAAGGACTTTGCCAGGTTTGGCATTTCAATGAGAAAAAACATGTGAAAACTTCAAAAAAGCGGTGTTCCTAAAATGAGAAGAGTAGGCAGAAAAAAGGTTACCAAGGACAAAGTGATATGGGATACATTGCTCACCGTAAGGGTATTTCTGGTGCTTGCATCTGCTTAGATTACCATGCTCTTCATAGTCCGACATCAGTGGAAGTCGTGGAGTATTACAAGATTTGTTTTTGAAACTCGATGTCGACAGGGTGTGATTATTAATACTATCCCTAGTGTGACATGTACTGTACCCGCGTCGAGGTCCCACAGATTGATTGTTTCTGACATGAGGTTGCATGAAGTATAGCGTGAGTACAGATGTAAAGCAGAAACAGAAGCCCCAGAAAACATCTATGCCCCTTCTACTCCAGTAGGGGAGGAAGGGTGGGTGCATGTGAATCTAAGCAGATACAAGCACCAGAAATACACTTACAGTGAGTAATGTATCCCTTCTGGAGCTTGTGGATCTGCTTAGATCACATGCTCTGCATAGATTAGCAGCAGTGTCTGGAGAAAGAGGTGGGAAGTTAGAAGGTACAGCGGCAAAGAGATGTTTTAGGACCGCTTGTCCGACTTGTGAATATGCTTTAGAATGTGTGTCAATGCAGTAATGTTGTGTAAACGTATGGATGGAACCCCATGTAGCAGCTTTGTACATGGCGTCTAATGTTTGCAATGAAAGCTAAGGTAGCCCTTGTTCCTCTGGTAGAGTGTGCACTTGGTGTGAAAAGGTAGAACCCTTTTGTATAGGGAACAAGTTACTTACCTGTAACTGTTGTTCTCCAGCATGGGTCTGGCATGGATTCACATGCTCATGAATATTCCCCGTCGTCAGGCTGGGAATCCTCGGTAAAGAAAAAAAAAACAGTATCAGTTTCGTTTCTGATCTGTCTTTCGTAGTAATAACCAATCACTGGTCTCTGCGTCATACTGACCACAGCCAATGACTGCCCTCTACCTAAGCACCGCCTCTGGCAGCCATCTTCAGATTTGGAAGCACGTGAAGTGGCAGTATGACCAAGTGAAGAGCCGCAGAGGGGTAGGCGGGAGGGTTCGCATGTGAATCCATGCCAGACCCATGCTGGAGAACAACAGTTACAGGTAAGTAACTTGTTCCTTCTCCAGCATGGAGTCTGGCATGGATTCACATGATCATGAATAAAGAATACATAGCAGTACACACATGCACAACCACGGGAGGTGGCAAAGGCTCAACATTAAGCATTACATCAAACTCAACATTAAGCATCTTACCTCCTCACCAGGCTCACCTCAGGCGAACAGGTTGCGCAGCACTGCTTGGCCGACCCTGGACTCCTCCCTGGAATCCCGATCGACGCAGTAGAATTTCGTGAAGGTGTGCGTCGACCTCCACGTAGCAGCCCTGCATATGTCCAGCAGGGGCACATCAGAAAGGAACGCCGTGGTAGCTGCGATCGCTCTGGTGGAATGGGCTCTCGGACGGCCAGGCAGCGGTCGGTTTGCCAACCGATGACAGTACATGATACAGCCGGAGAGCCATCTGGAAATGGAAGCCTTCGAGAGAGCCTTCCCCTGATTGACAGGTCCAAAAGTCACAAAGAGTTGTGACGTCTTCCGAAAACACTTTGTGCGGTCCACGTAGAACTTCAGCGCTCTAGCCACATCCAGCGAGTGCAAAGTCCTCTCAGCCGGCGACGAAGGCGACGGGAAGAACACAGGCAACACCAAGGGTTCGTTGAGATGGAAGTCCGACGGTACCTTGGGCATGAAGGAGGGGTGCGTCCTGAGCACTACCCTCGTGTCGTGAAAAGTCAAGTACGGGGCCTTGCAGGAAAGGGCCTGGATCTCTCCCACCCGTCGTGCGGAGGTGATGGCCACAAGAAACGCTGTTTTCCACGACAGAAACTTCAACGGGGCCGAGTGCAGAGGCTCGAACGGAGGTCCCATGAGCTTGGTCAGCACCACGTTGAGCTCCCACGCCGGGGCCGGCGCCTTCACCGGCGGGAACGATCTGAACAGTCCCTTCATGAACTCTTTCACCAGACGATGAGACCACAAGGACGTCCGGCCCGTGGTTCTGGTGTATCGGGAGATCGCAGCAAGATGAATCTTGATGGACGCGTGTGCCAGTCCAGCTTTGGCCAGCGTCAGCAGGTACGGCAGTACTTGGGGAGCCGTAATCCGTAGAGGGTTAATCTTCTGTGCGTGGCACCAGACAGAGAACCTCTTCCATTTGTGTCCGTAGCATTTAAGAGTCGAGGACCCCCTGGCCTTTGCAAGAACCTCTCTGCAGTCGGCCGGTATGTCGTATCCTCCAAACTCTAGCGCCGTAGGAGCCAGGCCTGCAAGTTCAGCGATTTCGGGTCGTGGTGTAGGATGGCGCCTCCTTCCCTGGAGAGTAGATCCGCGTCCACCGGCAGCTTGATTGGCGGGGACGCTGACAAGTCCAGAAGGTCCGGGAACCATATCTGCCTCGGCCACGCAGGTGCGACAAGGATCATCCTGCACCGCGACCTCTTGAGCTGGTTGACGAGCAGGATTAGCAGTGGCAAAGGAGCGAACGCGTAGAGGAACAGGCCCTCCCAGGGGAACGAGAAGGCATCGCCCATGCTCCTCGCCTGGGGAAACCTGCTGGCGAACCTCCGGCACTTGGAGTTCGTTGCCGTCGCGAACAGGTCGATCTGGGGTGTGCCCCACCGTCGGAAGAGGCGATCCACTAGATCCTGCCGTAGTTCCCACTCGTGGCACGAGCGCAGCTCCCTGCTGAGTGAGTCGGCGATGGTGTTTTTTATCCCTGCCAGATGAAACGGCACCAGAAACATCCTTTGGGCGACGGCCCAATGCCACAGGTCCTGCGCCTCCTTGGACAGCGCTGGAGACCTGGTTCCGCCCTGTTTCCTGATGTAAAACATGGTGGTGGTGTTGTCGGTGAAGATCCTCACCACCTTGCCCTTGAGGGACGGAAGGAAGGACCTGAGGGCCCAGAACACTGCACGGAGCTCCAGGACGTTGATATGGAGGGACTTCTCCGTCGGGAGCCAAAGGCCTCTCGCGTGCAGATTTTCGGTGTGCGCTCCCAACCCTTCCAGGGAGGCATCCGTGGTCACTGTCTCCTGGTGGTCTGGGGTCTGGAAGTCCATGCCCGCCGTCAGATGCGCACGGTTGCCCCACCACCGGACCGCTCGGCGGAAACTCTCGTCGAGTGTGATCCTCTCCTCGAAGCCGCCCGTCGTTTGGATCCAGCGAGCGTCCAGGAACTCCTGCAACGGGCGCATCCGGAGCCTGCACATGGGAATGAGGTAGATGCAAGAAGACATCATTCCGAGGAGGGACTTGATGGACCTCACCTTGGCCGCGTCAGAACCAACATCCGCTGTACCTTGCCCAGAATGGACCTGGTCCTTTCCTCCGACGGGGAGGCCAGAAGGGACACTGTGTCGAGCTTCGCTCCCAGAAACAGTGCGTTTTGCGCGGGTACCAGGTGGGACTTGGCGTAGTTCACGGAGAATCCCAGGTCCGTGAGAAGTTGGACGGTCCTTGCCGTGTGATCCACGGCGAGCTCCCTCGTCTTGGCTCGGATGAGCCAGTCGTCCAGGTAGGGGTAGACATGGATCCCCTCGCGGCGCAGCTGCGCCGCCACCGGTGCAAGGCACTTGGTGAATACCCTGGGTGCCGACCGTAGTCCGAAGGGGAGGGCTTTGAACTGGTAGTGACGCCCTTGGACCACAAACCTGAGGAATTTTCGGTGCCCCTTTAGGATGGGAATATGGAAGTAGGCATCCTCCAAATCCAACGACGACAGGAAGTCTCCTTCCTCCAGCTGCCCCAGGACGTGCTGGAGGGTGACCATCCGGAACTTCTGCGCCTTGATGAACTTGTTCAGACGTCGCAGGTCTAGGATGGGGCGCCATCCTCCCGTCTTCTTCTTCACGAGGAAGTATCTCGAGTAAACTCCGGAGCCCCGAAGCCTCTTTGGGACGAGTTCGATGACGCCCTTCCTGAGCATCGCCTTTACCTCCAGGAGAAGCTGAGGGACGTGAAGCTCTTTCCTGGCCACGGGGGGGGACGCGCGGGCACCTTCGTTGAAACTCGAGCGCGTGGCCCCGGGCTAAGGCGTCCAGCACCCAACAGTCGGTGGAGATGGACTCCCACACGCTGACGAAGCTCGCCAGCCGGGCTCCCACCGGGGTGCTTCGGTGGGGGCCCGACCCCACGGCCGGTTCAATCCTGTTTCGACGAGGCTTTGCCGCCAGACTTGCCTCGTCCTCTGTAGGCCTCCTGAGACGACGAGCGGGCCGCTTGACGGTAGGTGGAGAAACCGCCGCCGGAACCTATGGAGGAGCCCTTGCCTCCGCTGCTCCGAAAGGGCGTCCGTCGTTGCTGCAGAACCCCAAGGGCCCGGGCCGTCTCAGTGTCCGCTTTAATGGCCTGAAGGGAATCGTCCACTGTTTTCCCAAACAGGTTGTTCCCATCGAACGGCATGTCCAGGACTCTGGTCTGTACGTCTTGACGGAAGTCCGTAGCCTTGAGCCATCCACGCCACCTAAGGCAAACGCCGTTGCCCAACTGGCGAAACCCAGTGTCGGCGATGTCCGTCGCAATAGTGATGGCGTGGTCCGACGCCACCTCGCCTTCCTGTAGGATCTCCAGGGCATCCGCCCTCTTGTCGTCCGGTAGGAAGTCCAGCAGGGGAGCCAGTTTGTACCATAGCTCCCTGTCGTAGCGGGCCACGATAGCCAAGGCGTTGGCCGCTTTAATCGTCGTTGCTGCAGACGAGATGACCCTGCGTCCCATAGCGTCCAATTTCTTTCCCTCGCCGTCCGGTGGGGAAGTCGATGTGGAGGCCGCACCCCCCGCGCTTTCTTCCTGGCCGCCGCGGAGACGACGGAGTCCGGGGTAGGCTGCGCCCGGAGGCACAGGGGGGCCGCGTCCGGGACCCGGTACTTCTTCTCGTACCGGTCTCTTCTAGCTGGCGTCGTGGAAGGGTTCTTGAGGAGGGCGAGGCCCTCATCCCAAATGTCGTCCAGTAGAGGCACCGCGAGGACCGTCTTCCTCTTGGCCTTGCGCCGTTGATAAAGGAATCCTTCCTTTTTCTTCTTCTCAGGGCAGAGTTGGAAAAGCTCGGATGCCCTGGCGATCATGGAGTGGAACGATCCAATCTCGTCGGGCGGAGAAGCCCTGGTGGGAGGTGACGACGGTAGATCCTCGTCGTATACCTCGTCGTCCGTACCCGTCGCTGCCGTGTCAGTCCCTGTATCATCCCCTCGGGTGGACGGGGAGGAGGGCTGGACGGGGCGCGACGGCTGAAAAGGAGGTGGAGGGTGAATCCTTCTTTTCTTGGGCGGGGGAGCACCAGAAGGTCCCGGTTCAGGATCCCCCGACGGGAAAGGTTCCTCCGTCGGCAACGGTAGTCTCGTCCTTATCTCTGAACATAAGGACTGTATAGCCAACAAAATGGCCGCCGAGTTGTCTTCCGGCACTGGCAGAGGGGAATCCGACGGGCGATCAGGGGCCCCGTCGGCACCCTCGACGATGTTGTCGTCACCTGCGTCGGGATCCATCCCGACGGGCCGGTGTTCTTCTACGCCAAGGCCGTGGCTTAAGACCTCAATCAGCTCTTCCTCTGAGGTTGAGGCCGAATCTACGACGACGCCCTGCCCCCCCTTTTTCTTCCCCGCCGGGGGTTTCACGGGGGTCCTATCGATGGGCACAAAAGAGGACTCCCTCCGAGGTGGCAGGGAGACTCTGAGCCCCGAGGTCGCCACCACTGGTGTAGCCTCCACAGGCTGAGCTAGGGCCGCCGCGACAGTATCGATGGAGGGCTTGGCCGGATGGATTAAGGCCTTCACCACCTTAGGTGCGCTCACCGCCTTATCCTTGAGGGGGGGGACACTGCCTCGCTCCCCCTCCGATGGGGCCTTCGAGCTCGACCGGGGCCTCTCCAGGAGCTTCGCCGGGTGCTCGCCCTTCCTCTTACCCGACCCAGAGCGTTGGCTCGTGGCTGAAGGTGCCGGGGAGGGTGCGCCCTGCCTGGCGCCCGTAGAGCCCGACCGTTCGGCGCTCCCGGTGCCAGCGGACTCGCGGTGCTTGGCCTTGTGTTGGAACTCCGTCGCCGGGGCGTCCTCAAAGCTCTTAGAAGACCGCTCGGATTTCTTCCTCTTCTTCTCGCCTGACGGGCTCTTCCCTTCCAGCCAGTTGGCAAGACGTTGATGGCGGTCCTTCATGGTCCGCTCCGACATGTTGCCGCAAAACGCACAGTCCTTCTCCACGTGCGTCTTGTCCTCATGTAAGCAGTAGAGACAAAAGGAGTGTTCGTCCTCCTTAAAGACGTTCTGCAGCTGGCATCCAGGGCAGATCCTGAACAGCTTTCCGGGCGTCGAGCTTCCCTTCTCCTGGGCCATGTCCGGGCCTGAGAAACTTCTGGAGTCCTCCAAAAGCGTAGCTCGACGAAATCTTCACCCTTGAGGGGCGCAGACGAATCCGACACGGGTCCCCATTGATCGGATGGAGAGTCGGTGGAGCTTGAGGCTCTTTTGACCGAAAAAACGAAGTTTTTTGAGAAAAAACGTGAAAAAATAGCACTAACGCTCGAGAGCAATAGCACGAGGATCCCAACACATGAACGTGCGGTAAAAATCTGAAGATGGCTGCCAGAGGCGGTGCTAAGGTAGAGGGCAGTCATTGGCTGTGGTCAGTATGACGCAGAGACCAGTGATTGGTTATTACTACGAAAGACATATCAGAAACGAAACTGATACTGGTTTTTTTTTCTTTACAGAGGATTCCCAGCCTGACGACGGGGAATATTCATGAGCATGTGAATCCATGCCAGACCACATGCTGGAGAACAGAGGTGTATGCATCCGACTATCCATCGTCAAATGGCGCCCTTTGATATGTGATCGCCTTCTCTACCAGGCGCTACAGAAACAGAGTTGGTCTGTTTTCCTTAGGGGTTTTGTTTTGTTCACATAGTACAAGACCGCCCTCCGTACAAGTGTATGGAGTCTTCTTTCTGCTGAGTTTGAAAGATTCTGAAAGAAGGTGGGGAGTTCTATTGACTGGTTTACATGGAACTTTGAAATTAACTTGGGTGAAAACCTAGGATGTGTTCGGAGGACAACCTTGTCCTTGTGTATGATGAAAAAGGGGTCTTGTACTGATAAAGCCTGTAGCTCACTGACTAATTTTAAGGAGGCGATAGCTGCCAGGAATGCAGTTTTATAGGTAAGGTGCTTTAGGCGGGCCTTGTGCATAGGCTCGAAGGGTGGTCCCATGAGCTTGGAGAGCATGACATTGATATCCCAACCTGGGGGAGGGTTGGAAATTGGGGGGTATAGCCTCTTTACCCCTTCCATGAATGCCTTGATGACAGGGACTTTCCATCAGGACACCTTGTTCTGTGAAGTGGTGTAAGCTTGTAGTTTAGAATGTTAGCTAGAGAACATTCTAATGGGTTTGGTGATTGTGATGTGCACCATATCACAAATCTCTTCGACTTATTAAAATAATAGTGCCTGGTGTTGGGTTTTTCATGCCCCATTGATGATATCCATACACCTTTGTGGAAGGTTTAAATGGCCAAACTCTATGACCTCAAAAGCCAAGCTGGCAAGTTCATTGATTGTGGGTGGAGGGATGCCCCCTTGTGTTGAGTCAACAAGTTGTATGGGCACGGGAGCTTGATTGGGTTGCACATGGCCAGTTTGAGCAGATGTGGAAACCAAAGCTGTCTCGCCTTCATAGGAGCAACCAGGATTAGGGTAACTTGTTCCTGGTGCATCTTTTGCACTATCCTGCTCAGGAGTGGTGTCAGGGGGGAAAAGCGTAAGCAAATTTCCCTGACTAGTCCTTCCACAGGGCGTTCCCCCTTGGACCCTGGCTGGGGAAACCTGGATGCAAAGTCTGGGCATTGAGCGCTTAAGCTTTGTGGCAAACAAGTTTAGTGGGGGCTGACCCCATAGTGAGAATATTTAGTTCTAGGATATCTCTGTCGAGTTGCCACTCATGTTCTCCTGGCAGAGGGTGTCTGCTTAACATGTCTGCCAGAGAATCGAGTTCCCTTGGAACATGTTGGGATGTAAGAAACATGTTCCGCATTTCCATATGTTCTGGGATAGTTTGGACAAACTTAAGAGTGTGCGCCTCCCTGTTTGTTCAGATAGAACATTGCTGTGGTGCTGTCTGTGAGGACCTGCACTGTCTGACCCTGGAAATGTTGCTGAAAATCTTGAAGAGCCTTGAGGACTGCCAAGAGCTCCAGGAAGTTGATATGTCTCTGGGCAGTAGCGAGTGTCCACTGTCCATGAGCTGTGAGGTGGTGGTAGTGTGCTTCCCAACTGGTGAGTGAAGCATCTGGCGTTAGGATCGCTTGGGGTGGTGGAGTGCGAAAAGGTTTTCCTTTTAACAGGTTGTCCTTGGACCACCAGCGAAGAGCCTGAACCAGGGCTAGCGAAACAACCACTAGATCGTCCCACTATCCGCTTGACTGAAACCACTATTTCGCTAATAATTCCTGCACTGGACGCATGCGCAGCAGCGAGTAAGGAACTAAATAAATACAAGAGGCCATCATCCCTAGCAAGCGTATAGCTTTGTGTACCGTTATCTCGCGCTCGACCTTGTATTGCAGTACCTGTAAGCAGCATATTTCATATTCTATCATTTGAGGGGAATGCTAGCTCCTCCTTTGAGTCTAGAATAGCCCCCAGAAATCGCTTTGTGATCATCCAGCCGTCCAGATAAGGGTATACTGGGATGGACTTTCTGCGCAGGTGTGCTGCCACTACTGCAAGCACTTTGGTGAACACTCTTGGTGCTGAGGCGATGCCGAATGGGAGTACCTTGAACTGGTAATGTACTCCCGCCATCTTGAAACGCTAGTATTATTTGTGCGCAGGGTGCATTGAAATATGAAAGTTTGCATCTTTCATGTCCAATGTCACCATGTAGTTGCCCCGTTTCCGGAGTGGAATCACCTCCTGGAGCGTGGTCATGCGAAACTTCTGTGGTTTGACATACTTGTTTGTGGGTGCAGATCTAATACTGGGCATACGGTAAGGTCTTTTTTTGGCACAAGGAAGTACGTTGAATAGATACCTTTGATTGCCTGGTTCGTCGGAACAATTTCTATTGCGTCCTTCTTGAGGTACCCCTTTCTTTCCTCCAGCAGTATGGCTGTTTCTTCTGCTGTTTGTATCTGTCATGATCACTGCTTCCAAGGGGCTAGGACCAGCCCAACGTCCTTGGAAGCAGGCCTCTAACCTTCATCCTAGGCACCAGCCGGTCCCCATTGGGACCTTTTGGACCTTGTCCTGGCGCCGGTGGCACCAGGCTCATCAAAATCACTGGTCCCGGCACTGGAAGCGCCGGGCTCATAACATGTATAAAGATGCTTGGGTGGACCTACCTGCAGCAGACCATGCTGCTTACTTACCAGCCATATGGGAATCCTCTACGAGCCGGGACTAGTTTCTTACCTGGGTGGGGCAGGCTCAACTCCCTGGATACAACACTGGAACTCTTCTAGAACAGGAACTCTTTTCTTTCCTGGGCGAGGCAGTGGAGGAAGACGCCTCATCACTCCAAGGCTATTTAAACCACACCCGATTGATGCAACGTGCTTCGCGTTATTCTGCATCTGCAGCAGAACGCTCACCGTGTCGGTTCCAGTCTTCATTCTTACGATCCTGAACCTGTGAGAACAAAAGCTTACCTTTCTTGTATCCAGCCTTCAGAAGCACCTGCAAAGACAAAGAAACAACAGGTTAGCACAGCAACCTTCACTCGCAGCGCTTTCCTCACCTGATCCATCGGCAGTTACCAACTCTTCGCGCTGCTCCTCCGCCATTATAAAAGCCTTTGAAGACAAAAGCATAATTATTCCTGTGGGGAATTTACTTACCGGCAACCCTCGAATTCCGGTTTTCATCAACGCTGCATTCCTGCACCTGAAAGAGAAAAGGAGAGACATTAGGCAGGCTATTTTCTCACGCGCCATCGCGCCCTCCACAATTAGGCGCCTGCAAATACCCTGGCGTTTTCCAGAGTCTCTTCAGCATCCGAACTCATACCTGCAAAAGAAAAGAGACAGTTGGAGTGCATTTCGAAAGCAGGCAACAGGCACTTACTTACGCACTCCCAAGCGCTTCATTCCTATGCGCTGGCTCGAACTCCGGCTCTCTTCAAACCACCATCTTCCGCCTCAAGAGCCCTGCAAGACAAAAGGCACCATTTGAAAAGAACATTATACAGAGCCCTATTCCATACTAACGTGCCCATGCACCTAAAGACTGTAAGGATATTAAAGGTGCCCGGAAACTCAACGTTCGTGCAGTTAACGACGGTTAGCAATCCTCTGAAGTCAAGAGGCCTACGTTTCAACCCAGTGAAGGAACTGGTAACGGCACCCTGCACCAGACGCAGATGGAGAGTCCAGCATTCACCTATCTAAGGTGAGCACGTTGACCTTGGGGCTCCACGGAAAAGTGAGAGGGGGAGAGAGAGAGAGACATCCGACAATCCCAGGTCATTAACCCCATATTCTTTCACCTGCAGACATCTTACTCTTCGAGTTAGACACACAGTGCGAAGAGGCCCAGCCCCGGAAGCCAATCGAGTCCTGCACTTCACTTTTCAAGATACAGTTACCACCCTGCCAAGACCAGCGCCTCCGTGGGAATCAGGTGAGCGTTACAGTATCTTCTGTCTTGGCGGGCAGTAAGGTGGTTCCTGAATCAACTTGATGCAGTACCCGCCTGCTTAGGTGGACAACACTCATTTGTCCAATGTTATCACCTCCCATGCATGGGTGAATTGAGAGATTTGGCCTCCTACTGGAGTTGCATGGGAGGAGACCTGATGTTACGCTCACCTGGTATCCACGGGGACGCCACCCAGCCCTGGTTGGATGATTTGCACTCTCGAACCCTCTCCCGGTCCCTTGGTAAGGCCTCTGGTTAAAGATGGGTCTGCAATATAGGAGAGCTGGATTCAATACCAGATTGTCTTTACGTTTCCCCACCTACCTTGGCCTCAACTACGTCCTCCCCCTTGGGCCTTCTCCTCACCTTAATACTGTAAAAGGTGGATTCTCTGTCCTGCTCCTCGTGGCAGGGGCGCGTAGATGTGGGGGGTGAGCAGCGACCAAGTTACTTCACTGGTGCAAGCCCCCTGTGGGAATCCAGGCTTGCTGCGACTCCGTAGGTTTGCTGCTTTACAGTCTTTATATGCAGTTCTTATGTTCCTTTTAGTTCGAATAATAATGTCTTGCTTCTTTCCTTTTAGGTATGGAAAGGTATTTTGGTGTTGTCATGCAGTTTGAAGATGAGCATGGGCCGGTAGGCGAAAGCGCGGTGTGCGCAATGCTGTCCGATGAGTAATGCGTGATGTGCGGCGCTGTTTCGCCTTTTATATTGCTAACCTGTGTCTTTTCTCTCCTTGCAGGTCGCGATGTTCCTCGCTGAGCGCCATGATGTTCCAGCAATGATACTGACCAGGAGATGATTACCCAGGTAGGAATTGTGAGGCTTTCTTCGTTCGGGAGTAAACGTGAGTAAACGCTTATTAATGCTGTATTTCTTCCTCCTCTTTCCAGGTTATGGTATTCCAGGATGCATTCGGTGCCAGATGATGGAGTTTGTACCTTCAGGTGAGTGGGACTGAAGTTGGCGATGGATTGAAGACAGGATACTATTCCAGGTAAGTTTCATAGTGTTCTTTCTCTCTCTGCAGGTCCTTGGTTTCAGGTAAGCTGGCATCAAAGAACTGGACACTGTGAGCGTTATGCTGCCCACAGCAGAATAACACGAAGCAGGTTCTGCTGTTTGGGTGCGGTTTAAATAGTCTCAGGTAAAGTAGTCCAGGTAAAATAGTCCCAGGCATGCCACACCCAAAAGACTAGACTGCATAGCTCAGTTCCTTGTAACTGAGCTATGTGTGTGCCTCCATGTTGGCTGAACCCCCCCTCCCACCCCACCAAGTTAAATAGTCCCAAGTAAATAGTCCCATTCTAATGTTGGTCTTCATGATGGTTATGAGCCTTTGGTGCCAGGACTGACTCCAAGAGAGTCTTGGATAAGGTTTTAAGGCCTTTGACGTGGCCCTAACTTGAAGGCTGACTTGCCGGTGATGGCCAGGGTTAAGGGTCATGACACCTGAAACGGTGTGTCATTGTTTGGGAGGGGCTGAGCCTCTCCTTATTTTTATTAGTTTCACCTTGTATACAACAATACCAGCAACATTCCCAATTGCCCCCCACCCCCTTCTCTGCCCCTCCTCCCCACTGGGCACGTGTCCCCTCTTTCTTCTCCCAGGATATTGTTTATGATGCAAATAAGTTCAATATTCTTATCTTGTTTGGGCAGCATTGTACCATATAGTCCTATTGAAGATATGTTAGCACTGATCCCCATTCCTTCTGGAATGACCCTTGGGTTCCCTGGAGCTTATGTGTTATCCATTCCATTGTTACTAGCGCCCACACCTTCTGCAGCCAGTCAAATATCGTTGGCGGGGCCCTATACTTCCATTTCTGGGCTATCGCTAGCCATGCTGCTATCAGTAGGCCCATGAAGCTCCTCTTCTCAGATTTCGGGAGATCCTTTGCTTTTGTGTCCCACATCCCGCAAAGCCAAACTTTTTCCCCTATGTGGCCCATGTCCGCAACCATCCCCTGTATATGTTCTTTTACTTGATCCCAAATGTCCTGTATTCCCTGGCAGACCCACCAGATATGCCTCCAGGTCCCCACCCCTGAGCAGCCTCTCCAGCAAAGATTAGATATCTGCTGGTACATTGCCTTCAGTCTCTCCGGTGTGTAGTGCCATTGTACTACCAATTTTACCCACATCTGTATTGCCTGTGTAAGTTTTGGTATGTTTCCCCCAGAGGTTTTCGCAGTGCCGTTTCGGCATAGTTCCCCCAAGAGTGGTAGCTCCAATGGAGGCCCTCTTTTTGTACGTTAATAAATGTATATAGTGTGAGACCAGTTTCACCTTACCTGCATTCGTCACTGTAAAGGTTTCAAAGGGGGTGAGGTCCCTAGTAGCAGCTTGCTCGATGGTCGGGACGTTCTCATATTTGAATCTGTCTGTGTCTCTCAGGTCTAGCATCGCTTTACATTCCTCAAATGTTCTAATGTTCCGCTCATGGAACATATCCCCTATTTTTCATGCATCCCGCTGATTTCCACTTTACATATACCCCCTTCTACATCCCCGGTGGGAACTCTGGATTCCCAAACATGGGTTTAAAAGGGGCTTGGTCTTCCTTTAGCATGCCCCTGCTCGACAACCCATCCCACGTATCTAATGTGGCTTTCAG